>NC_140718.1:6517500-6910000 GCF_050655825.1 Lonchura striata | reverse complement strand
ACTACAAAAAATCCTTATATCGAAGGATGGACCCCACACCGAAGTTTTCCCCACCTCAAACTTGTGCTGCCCTGATAGACCCAAGGGAGCCCTACAAACTGACATCAGGAACCTGGACTGCTGAGTTTTCTTTCCCAGGGAAAATGGAAAAAGGATGTGCCCAGGGGCCCCTGGCCCTGGGCCCCATACCCTGACTGCAAAAAATCCTTATATCAAAGGATGGACCCCACACCGAAGTTGTCCCCACCTCAAACTTGTGCTGCCCTGATAGACCCAAGGGAGCCCTACAAACTGACATCAGGAACCTGGACTGCTGAGTTTTCTTTCCCAGGGAAAATGGAAAAAGGATGTGCCCAGGGGCCCCTGGCCCTGACTGCAAAAAATCCTTATATCGAAGGATGGACCCCACATTAAAGTTGTCCCCACCTCAAACTTGTGCTGCCCTGATACACCCAAGGGAACCCTACAAACTGACATCAGGAACCTGGACTGCTGAGTTTTCTTTCCCAGGGAAAATGGAAAAAGGATGTGCCCAGGGGCCCCTGGCCATGGGCTGGGCCCACACTGCAAAGAATCCTTATATCGAAGGATGGACCCCACACCGAAGTTGTCCCCACCTCAAACTTGTGCTGCCCTGATAGACCCAAGGGAGCCCTACAAACTGACATCAGGAACCTGGACTGCTGAGTTTTCTTTCCCAGGGAAAATGGAAAAAGGATGTGCCCAGGGGGCCCTGGCCCTGGGCTGGGGCCTCACTACAAAAAATCCTTATATCGAAGGATGGACCCCACACCGAAGTTGTCCCCACCTCAAACTTGTGCTGCCCTGATAGACCCAAGGGAGCCCTACAAACTGACATCAGGAACCTGGACTGCTGAGTTTTCTTTCCCAGGGAAAATGGAAAAAGGTTGTGCCCAGGGGCCCCTTGCCCTGGGCTATGGCCTCACTGCAAAAAATCCTTATATCGAAGGATGGACCCCACACCGAAGTTGTCCCCACCTCAAACTTGTACCGCCCTGATAGACCCAAGGGAGCCCTACAAACTGACATCAGGAACCTGGACTGCTGAGTTTTCTTTCCCAGGGAAAATGGAAAAAAGATGTGCCCAGGGGCCCCTGGCCCTGACTGCAAAAAATCCTTATATCGAAGGATGGACCCCACACCAAAGTTGTCCCCACCTCAAACTTGTGCTGCCCTGATACACCCAAGGGAGCCCTACAAACTGACACCAGGAACCTGGACTGCTGAGTTTTCTTTCCCAGGGAAAATGGAAAAAGGATGTGCCCAGGGGCCACTGGGCCTGGGCTTGTGCCTCACTACAAAAAATCCTTATATCGAAGGATGGACCCCACACCGAAGTTTTCCCCACCTCAAACTTGTGCTGCCCTGATAGACCCAAGGGAGCCCTACAAACTGACATCAGGAACCTGGACTGCTGAGTTTTCTTTCCCAGGGAAAATGGAAAAAGGATGTGCCCAGGGGCCCCTGGCCCTGGACCCCATACCCTGACTGCAAAAAATCCTTATATCGAAGGATGGACCCCACACCGAAGTTGTCCCCACCTCAAACTTGTGCTGCCCTGATAGACCCAAGGCAGCCCTACAAACTGACATCAGGAACCTGGACTGCTGAGTTTTCTTTCCCAGGGAAAATGGAAAAAGGATGTGCCCAGGGGCCCCTGGCCCTGACTGCAAAAAATCCTTATATCGAAGGATGGACCCCACATTAAAGTTGTCCCCTCCTCAAACTTGTGCTGCCCTGATAGACCCAAGGGAGCCCTACAAACTGACATCAGGAACCTGGACTGCTGAGTTTTCTTTCCCAGGGAAAATGGAGAAAGGATGTGCCCAGGGTTCCCTGGCCATGGGCTGGGGCCACACTGCAAAAAATCCTTATATCGAAGGATGGACCCCACAACGAAGTTGTCCCCACCTCAAACTTGTGCTGCCTTGATAGACCCAAGGGAGCCCTACAAACTGACATCAGGAACCTGGACTGCTGAGTTTTCTTTCCCAGGGAAAATGGAAAAAGGATGTGCCCAGGGGCCCCTGGCCCTGACTGCAAAAAATCCTTATATCGAAGGATGGACCCCACACCGAAGTTGTCCCCACCTCAAACTTGTGCTGCCCTGATAGACCCAAGGGAGCCCTACAAACTGACATCAGGAACCTGGACTGCTGAGTTTTCTTTCCCAGGGAAAATGGAAAAAGGATGTGCCCAGGGGCCCCTGGCCCTGGGCTGGGGACTCACTACAAAAAATCCTTATATCGAAGGATGGACCCCACACCGAAGTTGTCCCCACCTCAAACTTGTGCTGCCCTGATAGACCCAAGGGAGCCCTACAAACTGACATCAGGAACCTGGACTGCTGAGTTTTCTTTCCCAGGGAAAATGGAAAAAGGATGTGCCCAGGGGCCCCTGGCCCTGACTGCAAAAAATCCTTATATCGAAGGATGGACCCCACACCGAAGTTGTCCCCACCTCAAACTTGTGCTGCCCTGATAGACCCAAGGGAGCCCTACAAACTGACATCAGGAACCTGGACTGCTGAGTTTTCTTTCCCAGGGAAAATGGAAAAAGGATGTGCCCAGGGGCCCCTGGCCCTGACTGCAAAAAATCCATATATCGAAGGATGGACCCCACACCGAAGTTGTCCCCACCTCAAACTTGTGCTGCCCTGATAGACCCAAGGGAGCCCTACAAACTGACATCAGGAACCTGGACTGCTGAGTTTTCTTTCCCAGGGAAAATGGAAAAAGGTTGTGCCCAGGGTTCCCTGGCCATGGGCTGGGGCCACACTGCAAGAAATCCTTATATCGAAGGATGGACCCCACACCGAAGTTGTCCCCACCTCAAACTTGTGCTGCCCTGATAGACCCAAGGGAGCCCTACAAACTGACATCAGGAACCTGGACTGCTGAGTTTTCTTTCCCAGGGAAAATGGAAAAAGGATGTGCCCAGGGGCCCCTGGCCCTACCTGCAAAAAATCCTTATATCGAAGGATGGACCCCACACCGAAGTTGTCCCCACCTCAAACTTGTGCTGCCCTGATAGACCCAAGGGAGCCCTACAAACTGACATCAGGAACCTGGACTGCTGAGTTTTCTTTCCCAGGGAAAATGGAAAAAGGATGTGCCCAGGGGCCCCTGGCCCTGGGCTGGGGCCTCACTACAAAAAATCCTTATATCGAAGGATGGACCCCACACCGAAGATGTCCCCACCTCAAACTTGTGCTGCCCTGATAGACCCAAGGGAGCCCTACAAACTGACATCAGGAACCTGGACTGCTGAGTTTTCTTTCCCAGGGAAAATGGAAAAAGGATGTGCCCAGGGGCCCCTGGCCCTGACTGCAAAAATTCCTTATATCGAAGGATGGAGCCCACACCAAAATTGTACCCACCTCATACTTGTGCTGCCCTGATAGACCCAAGGGAGCCCTACAAACTGACATCAGGAACCTGGACTGCTGAGTTTTCTTTCCCAGGGAAAATGGAAAAAGGTTGTGCCCAGGGGCCCCTGGCCCTGGGCTGGGGCCTCACTGCAATGAATCCTTATATCGAAGGATGGACCCCACACCGAAGTTGTCCCCACCTCAAACTTGTGCTGCCCTGATAGACCCAAGGGAGCCCTACAAACTGACATCAGGAACCTGGACTGCTGAGTTTTCTTTCCCAGGGAAAATGGAAAAAGGATGTGCCCAGGGGCCCCTGGCCCTGGGCTGGGGACTCACTACAAAAAATCCTTATATCGAAGGATGGACCCCACACCGAAGTTGTCCCCACCTCAAACTTGTGCTGCCCTGATAGACCCAAGGGAGCCCTACAAACTGACATCAGGAACCTGGACTGCTGAGTTTTCTTTCCCAGGGAAAATGGAAAAAGGATGTGCCCAGGGGCCCCTGGCCCTGGGCTGGGGCCTCACTACAAAAAATCCTTATATCGAAGGATGGACCCCACACCGAAGTTGTCCCCACCTCAAACTTGTGCTGCCCTGATAGACCCAAGGGAGCCCTACAAACTGACATCAGGAACCTGGACTGCTGAGTTTTCTTTCCCAGGGAAAATGGAAAAAGGATGTGCCCAGGGACCCCTGGCCCTGACTGCAAAAAATCCTTATATCGAAGGATGGACCCCACACCGAAGTTGTCCCCTCCTCAAACTTGTGCTGCCCTGATAGACCCAAGGGAGCCCTACAAACTGACATCAGGAACCTGGACTGCTGAGTTTTCTTTCCCAGGGAAAATGGAAAAAGGTTATGGCCAGGGGCCCCTGACCCTGACTGCAAAAAATCCTTACATCGAAGGACGGACCCCACACCGAAGTTGTCCCCATCTCAAACTTGTGCTGCCCTGATAGACCCAAGGGAGCCCTACAAACTGACATCAGGAACCTGGACTGCTGAGTTTTCTTTCCCAAGGAAAATGGAAAAAGGATGTGCCCAGGGGCCCCTGGCCCTGACTGCAAAAAATCCTTATATCGAAGGATGGACCCCACACCAAAGTTGTCCCCACCTCAAACTTGTGCTGCCCTGATAGACCCAAGGGAGCCCTACAAACTGACATCAGGAACCTGGACTGCTGAGTTTTCTTTCCCAGGGAAAATGGAAAAAGGATGTGCCCAGGGGACCCTGGCCCTGACTGCAAAGAATCCTTATATCGAAGGATGGACCCCACACCGAAGTGTTCCCCACCTCAAACTTGTGCTGCCCTGATAGACCCAAGGGAGCACTACAAACTGACATCAGGAACCTGGACTGCTGAGTTTTCTTTCCCAGGGAAAATGGAAAAAGGTTGTGCCCAGGGGCCCCTTGCCCTGGGCTGGGGCCTCACTGCAAAAAATCCTTATATCGAAGGATGGACCCCACACCGAAGTTGTCCCCACCTCAAACTTGTACTGCCCTGATAGACCCAAGGGAGCCCTACAAACTGACATCAGGAACCTGGACTGCTGAGTTTTCTTTCCCAGGGAAAATGGAAAAAGGATGTGCCCAGGGGCCCCCTGGCCCTGACTGCAAAAAATCCTTATATCGAAGGATGGACCCCACACCAAAGTTGTCCCCACCTCAAACTTGTGCTGCCCTGATACACCCAAGGGAGCCCTACAAACTGACATCAGGAACCTGGACTGCTGAGTTTTCTTTCCCAGGGAAAATGGAAAAAGGATGTGCCCAGGGGACCCTGGCCCTGACTGCAAAGAATCCTTATATCGAAGGATGGACCCCACACCGAAGTGTTCCCCACCTCAAAATTGTGCTGCCCTGATAGACCCAAGGGAGCCCTACACACTGACACCAGGAACCTGGACTGCTGAGTTTTCTTTCCCAGGGAAAATGGAAAAAGGATGTGCCCAGGGGCCCCTGGGCCTGGGCTTGTGCCTCACTACAAAAAATCCTTATATCGAAGGATGGACCCCACACCGAAGTTTTCCCCACCTCAAACTTGTGCTGCCCTGATAGACCCAAGGGAGCCCTACAAACTGACATCAGGAACCTGGACTGCTGAGTTTTCTTTCCCAGGGAAAATGGAAAAAGGATGTGCCCAGGGGCCCCTGGCCCTGGGCTGGGGCCTCACTACAAAAAATCCTTATATCGAAGGATGGACCCCACACCGAAGTTGTCCCCACCTCAAACTTGTGCTGCCCTGATAGACCCAAGGGAGCCCTACAAACTGACATCAGGAACCTGGACTGCTGAGTTTTCTTTCCCAGGGAAAATGGAAAAAGGATGTGCCCAGGGGCCCCTGGCCCTGACTGCAAAAAATCCTTATATCGAAGGATGGACCCCACACCGAAGTTGTCCCCACCTCAAACTTGTGCTGCCCTGATAGACCCAAGGGAGCCCTACAAACTGACATCAGGAACCTGGACTGCTGAGTTTTCTTTCCCAGGGAAAATGGAAAAAGGATGTGCCCAGGGGCCCCTGGCCCTGACTGCAAAAAATCCATATATCGAAGGATGGACCCCACACCGAAGTTGTCCCCACCTCAAACTTGTGCTGCCCTGATAGACCCAAGGGAGCCCTACAAACTGACATCAGGAACCTGGACTGCTGAGTTTTCTTTCCCAGGGAAAATGGAAAAAGGTTGTGCCCAGGGTTCCCTGGCCATGGGCTGGGGCCACACTGCAAAAAATCCTTATATCGAAGGATGGACCCCACACCGAAGTTGTCCCCACCTCAAACTTGTGCTGCCCTGATAGACCCAAGGGAGCCCTACAAACTGACATCAGGAACCTGGACTGCTGAGTTTTCTTTCCCAGGGAAAATGGAAAAAGGATGTGCCCAGGGGCCCCTGGCCCTACCTGCAAAAAATCCTTATATCGAAGGATGGACCCCACACCGAAGTTGTCCCCACCTCAAACTTGTGCTGCCCTGATAGACCCAAGGGAGCACTACAAACTGACATCAGGAACCTGGACTGCTGAGTTTTCTTTCCCAGGGAAAATGGAAAAAGGTTGTGACCAGGGGCCCCTTGCCCTGGGCTGGGGCCTCACTGCAAAAAATCCTTATATCGAAGGATGGACCCCACACCGAAGTTGTCCCCACCTCAAACTTGTACTGCCCTGATAGACCCAAGGGAGCCCTACAAACTGACATCAGGAACCTGGACTGCTGAGTTTTCTTTCCCAGGGAAAATGGAAAAAGGATGTGCCCAGGGGCCCCTGGCCCTGACTGCAAAAAATCCTTATATCGAAGGATGGACCCCACACCAAAGTTGTCCCCACCTCAAACTTGTGCTGCCCTGATACACCCAAGGGAGCCCTACAAACTGACATCAGGAACCTGGACTGCTGAGTTTTCTTTCCCAGGGAAAATGGAAAAAGGATGTGCCCAGGGGACCCTGGCCCTGACTGCAAAGAATCCTTATATCGAAGGATGGACCCCACACCGAAGTGTTCCCCACCTCAAAATTGTGCTGCCCTGATAGACCCAAGGGAGCCCTACACACTGACACCAGGAACCTGGACTGCTGAGTTTTCTTTCCCAGGGAAAATGGAAAAAGGATGTGCCCAGGGGCCCCTGGGCCTGGGCTTGTGCCTCACTACAAAAAATCCTTATATCGAAGGATGGACCCCACACCGAAGTTTTCCCCACCTCAAACTTGTGCTGCCCTGATAGACCCAAGGGAGCCCTACAAACTGACATCAGGAACCTGGACTGCTGAGTTTTCTTTCCCAGGGAAAATGGAAAAAGGATGTGCCCAGGGGCCCCTGGCCCTGGGCTGGGGACTCACTACAAAAAATCCTTATATCGAAGGATGGACCCCACACCGAAGTTGTCCCCACCTCAAACTTGTGCTGCCCTGATAGACCCAAGGGAGCCCTACAAACTGACATCAGGAACCTGGACTGCTGAGTTTTCTTTCCCAGGGAAAATGGAAAAAGGATGTGCCCAGGGGCCCCTGGCCCTGACTGCAAAAAATCCTTATATCGAAGGATGGACCCCACACCGAAGTTGTCCCCACCTCAAACTTGTGCTGCCCTGATAGACCCAAGGGAGCCCTACAAACTGACATCAGGAACCTGGACTGCTGAGTTTTCTTTCCCAGGGAAAATGGAAAAAGGATGTGCCCAGGGGCCCCTGGCCCTGACTGCAAAAAATCCATATATCGAAGGATGGACCCCACACCGAAGTTGTCCCCACCTCAAACTTGTGCTGCCCTGATAGACCCAAGGGAGCCCTACAAACTGACATCAGGAACCTGGACTGCTGAGTTTTTTTTCCCAGGGAAAATGGAAAAAGGTTGTGCCCAGGGTTCCCTGGCCATGGGCTGGGGCCACACTGCAAAAAATCCTTATATCGAAGGATGGACCCCACACCGAAGTTGTCCCCACCTCAAACTTGTGCTGCCCTGATAGACCCAAGGGAGCCCTACAAACTGACATCAGGAACCTGGACTGCTGAGTTTTCTTTCCCAGGGAAAATGGAAAAAGGATGTGCCCAGGGGCCCCTGGCCCTACCTGCAAAAAATCCTTATATCGAAGGATGGACCCCACACCGAAGTTGTCCCCACCTCAAACTTGTGCTGCCCTGATAGACCCAAGGGAGCCCTACAAACTGACATCAGGAACCTGGACTGCTGAGTTTTCTTTCCCAGGGAAAATGGAAAAAGGATGTGCCCAGGGGCCCCTGGCCCTGGGCTGGGGCCTCACTACAAAAAATCCTTATATCGAAGGATGGACCCCACACCGAAGATGTCCCCACCTCAAACTTGTGCTGCCCTGATAGACCCAAGGGAGCCCTACAAACTGACATCAGGAACCTGGACTGCTGAGTTTTCTTTCCCAGGGAAAATGGAAAAAGGATGTGCCCAGGGGCCCCTGGCCCTGACTGCAAAAATTCCTTATATCGAAGGATGGAGCCCACACCAAATTTGTACCCACCTCATACTTGTGCTGCCCTGATAGACCCAAGGGAGCCCTACAAACTGACATCAGGAACCTGGACTGCTGAGTTTTCTTTCCCAGGGAAAATGGAAAAAGGTTGTGCCCAGGGGCCCCTGGCCCTGGGCTGGGGCCTCACTGCAAAGAATCCTTATATCGAAGGATGGACCCCACACCGAAGTTGTCCCCACCTCAAACTTGTGCTGCCCTGATAGACCCAAGGGAGCCCTACAAACTGACATCAGGAACCTGGACTGCTGAGTTTTCTTTCCCAGGGAAAATGGAAAAAGGATGTGCCCAGGGGCCCCTGGCCCTGGGCTGGGGCCTCACTACAAAAAATCCTTATATCGAAGGATGGACCCCACACCGAAGTTGTCCCCACCTCAAACTTGTGCTGCCCTGATAGACCCAAGGGAGCCCTACAAACTGACATCAGGAACCTGGACTGCTGAGTTTTCTTTCCCAGGGAAAATGGAAAAAGGATGTGCCCAGGGGCCCCTGGCCCTGGGCCCCATACCCTGACTGCAAAAAATCCTTATATCGAAGGATGGACCCCACACCGAAGTTGTCCCCACCTCAAACTTGTGCTGCCCTGATAGACCCAAGGGAGCCCTACAAACTGACATCAGGAACCTGGACTGCTGAGTTTTCTTTCCCAGGGAAAATGGAAAAAGGATGTGCCCAGGGACCCCTGGCCCTGACTGCAAAAAATCCTTATATCGAAGGATGGACCCCACACCGAAGTTGTCCCCACCTCAAACTTGTGCTGCCCTGATAGACCCAAGGGAGCCCTACTAACTGACATCAGGAACCTGGACTGCTGAGTTTTCTTTCCCAGGGAAAATGGAAAAAGGATGTGCCCAGGGGCCCCTGGCCCTGACTGCAAAAAATCCTTATATCGAAGGATGGACCCCACACCGAAGTTGTCCCCACCTCAAACTTGTGCTGCCCTGATAGACCCAAGGGAGCCCTACAAACTGACATCAGGAACCTGGACTGCTGAGTTTTCTTTCCCAGGGAAAATGGAAAAAGGATGTGCCCAGGGGCCCCTGGCCCTGGGCTGGGGCCTCACTACAAAAAATCCTTATATCGAAGGATGGACCCCACACCGAAGTTGTCCCCACCTCAAACTTGTGCTGCCCTGATAGACCCAAGGGAGCCCTACAAACTGACATCAGGAACCTGGACTGCTGAGTTTTCTTTCCCAGGGAAAATGGAAAAAGGATGTGCCCAGGGGCCCCTGGCCCTGACTGCAAAAATTCCTTATATCGAAGGATGGAGCCCACACCAAATTTGTACCCACCTCATACTTGTGCTGCCCTGATAGACCCAAGGGAGCCCTACAAACTGACATCAGGAACCTGGACTGCTGAGTTTTCTTTCCCAGGGAAAATGGAAAAAGGATGTGCCCAGGGACCCCTGGCCCTGACTGCAAAAAATCCTTATATCGAAGGATGGACCCCACACCGAAGTTGTCCCCACCTCAAACTTGTGCTGCCCTGATAGACCCAAGGGAGCCCTACAAACTGACATCAGGAACCTGGACTGCTGAGTTTTCTTTCCCAGGGAAAATGGAAAAAGGATGTGCCCAGGGGCCCCTGGCCCTGACTGCAAAAAATCCATATATCGAAGGATGGAGCCCACACCGAAGTTGTCCCCACCTCAAACTTGTGCTGCCCTGATAGACCCAAGGGAGCCCTACAAACTGACATCAGGAACCTGGACTGCTGAGTTTTTTTTCCCAGGGAAAATGGAAAAAGGTTGTGCCCAGGGTTCCCTGGCCATGGGCTGGGGCCACACTGCAAAAAATCCTTATATCGAAGGATGGACCCCACACCGAAGTTGTCCCCACCTCAAACTTGTGCTGCCCTGATAGACCCAAGGGAGCCCTACAAACTGACATCAGGAACCTGGACTGCTGAGTTTTCTTTCCCAGGGAAAATGGAAAAAGGATGTGCCCAGGGGCCCCTGGCCCTACCTGCAAAAAATCCTTATATCGAAGGATGGACCCCACACCGAAGTTGTCCCCACCTCAAACTTGTGCTGCCCTGATAGACCCAAGGGAGCCCTACAAACTGACATCAGGAACCTGGACTGCTGAGTTTTCTTTCCCAGGGAAAATGGAAAAAGGATGTGCCCAGGGGCCCCTGGCCCTGGGCTGGGGCCTCACTACAAAAAATCCTTATATCGAAGGATGGACCCCACACCGAAGATGTCCCCACCTCAAACTTGTGCTGCCCTGATAGACCCAAGGGAGCCCTACAAACTGACATCAGGAACCTGGACTGCTGAGTTTTCTTTCCCAGGGAAAATGGAAAAAGGATGTGCCCAGGGGCCCCTGGCCCTGACTGCAAAAATTCCTTATATCGAAGGATGGAGCCCACACCAAATTTGTACCCACCTCATACTTGTGCTGCCCTGATAGACCCAAGGGAGCCCTACAAACTGACATCAGGAACCTGGACTGCTGAGTTTTCTTTCCCAGGGAAAATGGAAAAAGGTTGTGCCCAGGGGCCCCTGGCCCTGGGCTGGGGCCTCACTGCAAAGAATCCTTATATCGAAGGATGGACCCCACACCGAAGTTGTCCCCACCTCAAACTTGTGCTGCCCTGATAGACCCAAGGGAGCCCTACAAACTGACATCAGGAACCTGGACTGCTGAGTTTTCTTTCCCAGGGAAAATGGAAAAAGGATGTGCCCAGGGGCCCCTGGCCCTGGGCTGGGGCCTCACTACAAAAAATCCTTATATCGAAGGATGGACCCCACACCGAAGTTGTCCCCACCTCAAACTTGTGCTGCCCTGATAGACCCAAGGGAGCCCTACAAACTGACATCAGGAACCTGGACTGCTGAGTTTTCTTTCCCAGGGAAAATGGAAAAAGGATGTGCCCAGGGGCCCCTGGCCCTGGGCCCCATACCCTGACTGCAAAAAATCCTTATATCGAAGGATGGACCCCACACCGAAGTTGTCCCCACCTCAAACTTGTGCTGCCCTGATAGACCCAAGGGAGCCCTACAAACTGACATCAGGAACCTGGACTGCTGAGTTTTCTTTCCCAGGGAAAATGGAAAAAGGATGTGCCCAGGGACCCCTGGCCCTGACTGCAAAAAATCCTTATATCGAAGGATGGACCCCACACCGAAGTTGTCCCCACCTCAAACTTGTGCTGCCCTGATAGACCCAAGGGAGCCCTACTAACTGACATCAGGAACCTGGACTGCTGAGTTTTCTTTCCCAGGGAAAATGGAAAAAGGATGTGCCCAGGGGCCCCTGGCCCTGACTGCAAAAAATCCTTATATCGAAGGATGGACCCCACACCGAAGTTGTCCCCACCTCAAACTTGTGCTGCCCTGATAGACCCAAGGGAGCCCTACAAACTGACATCAGGAACCTGGACTGCTGAGTTTTCTTTCCCAGGGAAAATGGAAAAAGGATGTGCCCAGGGGCCCCTGGCCCTGGGCTGGGGCCTCACTACAAAAAATCCTTATATCGAAGGATGGACCCCACACCGAAGTTGTCCCCACCTCAAACTTGTGCTGCCCTGATAGACCCAAGGGAGCCCTACAAACTGACATCAGGAACCTGGACTGCTGAGTTTTCTTTCCCAGGGAAAATGGAAAAAGGATGTGCCCAGGGGCCCCTGGCCCTGACTGCAAAAATTCCTTATATCGAAGGATGGAGCCCACACCAAATTTGTACCCACCTCATACTTGTGCTGCCCTGATAGACCCAAGGGAGCCCTACAAACTGACATCAGGAACCTGGACTGCTGAGTTTTCTTTCCCAGGGAAAATGGAAAAAGGTTGTGCCCAGGGTTCCCTGGCCATGGGCTGGGGCCACACTGCAAAAAATCCTTATATCGAAGGATGGACCCCACACCGAAGTTGTCCCCACCTCAAACTTGTGCTGCCCTGATAGACCCAAGGGAGCCCTACAAACTGACATCAGGAACCTGGACTGCTGAGTTTTCTTTCCCAGGGAAAATGGAAAAAGGTTGTGCCCAGGGGCCCCTTGCCCTGGGCTGGGGCCTCACTGCAAAAAATCCTTATATCGAAGGATGGACCCCACACCGAAGTTGTCCCCACCTCAAACTTGTACTGCCCTGATAGACCCAAGGGAGCCCTACAAACTGACATCAGGAACCTGGACTGCTGAGTTTTCTTTCCCAGGGAAAATGGAAAAAGGATGTGCCCAGGGGCCCCTGGCCCTGACTGCAAAAAATCCTTATATCGAAGGATGGACCCCACACCAAAGTTGTCCCCACCTCAAACTTGTGCTGCCCTGATACACCCAAGGGAGCCCTACAAACTGACATCAGGAACCTGGACTGCTGAGTTTTCTTTCCCAGGGTAAATGGAAAAAGGATGTGCCCAGGGGACCCTGGCCCTGACTGCAAAGAATCCTTATATCGAAGGATGGACCCCACACCGAAGTGTTCCCCACCTCAAAATTGTGCTGCCCTGATAGACCCAAGGGAGCCCTACACACTGACACCAGGAACCTGGACTGCTGAGTTTTCTTTCCCAGGGAAAATGGAAAAAGGATGTGCCCAGGGGCCCCTGGGCCTGGGCTTGTGCCTCACTACAAAAAATCCTTATATCGAAGGATGGACCCCACACCGAAGTTTTCCCCACCTCAAACTTGTGCTGCCCTGATAGACCCAAGGGAGCCCTACAAACTGACATCAGGAACCTGGACTGCTGAGTTTTCTTTCCCAGGGAAAATGGAAAAAGGATGTGCCCAGGGGCCCCTGGCCCTGGGCCCCATACCCTGACTGCAAAAAATCCTTATATCGAAGGATGGACCCCACACCGAAGTTGTCCCCACCTCAAACTTGTGCTGCCCTGATAGACCCAAGGGAGCCCTACAAACTGACATCAGGAACCTGGACTGCTGAGTTTTCTTTCCCAGGGAAAATGGAAAAAGGATGTGCCCAGGGACCCCTGGCCCTGACTGCAAAAAATCCTTATATCGAAGGATGGACCCCACACCGAAGTTGTCCCCACCTCAAACTTGTGCTGCCCTGATAGACCCAAGGGAGCCCTACTAACTGACATCAGGAACCTGGACTGCTGAGTTTTCTTTCCCAGGGAAAATGGAAAAAGGATGTGCCCAGGGGCCCCTGGCCCTGACTGCAAAAAATCCTTATATCGAAGGATGGACCCCACACCGAAGTTGTCCCCACCTCAAACTTGTGCTGCCCTGATAGACCCAAGGGAGCCCTACAAACTGACATCAGGAACCTGGACTGCTGAGTTTTCTTTCCCAGGGAAAATGGAAAAAGGATGTGCCCAGGGGCCCCTGGCCCTGGGCTGGGGCCTCACTACAAAAAATCCTTATATCGAAGGATGGACCCCACACCGAAGTTGTCCCCACCTCAAACTTGTGCTGCCCTGATAGACCCAAGGGAGCCCTACAAACTGACATCAGGAACCTGGACTGCTGAGTTTTCTTTCCCAGGGAAAATGGAAAAAGGATGTGCCCAGGGGCCCCTGGCCCTGACTGCAAAAATTCCTTATATCGAAGGATGGAGCCCACACCAAATTTGTACCCACCTCATACTTGTGCTGCCCTGATAGACCCAAGGGAGCCCTACAAACTGACATCAGGAACCTGGACTGCTGAGTTTTCTTTCCCAGGGAAAATGGAAAAAGGTTGTGCCCAGGGTTCCCTGGCCATGGGCTGGGGCCACACTGCAAAAAATCCTTATATCGAAGGATGGACCCCACACCGAAGTTGTCCCCACCTCAAACTTGTGCTGCCCTGATAGACCCAAGGGAGCCCTACAAACTGACATCAGGAACCTGGACTGCTGAGTTTTCTTTCCCAGGGAAAATGGAAAAAGGATGTGCCCAGGGGCCCCTGGCCCTGACTGCAAAAAATCCTTATATCGAAGGATGGACCCCAGACCGAAGTTGTCCCCACCTCAAACTTGTGCTGCCCTGATAGACCCAAGGGAGCCCTACAAACTGACATCAGGAACCTGGACTGCTGAGTTTTCTTTCCCAGGGAAAATGGAAAAAGGATGTGCCCAGGGGCCCCTGGCCCTGACTGCAAAAATTCCTTATATCGAAGGATGGAGCCCACACCAAATTTGTACCCACCTCATACTTGTGCTGCCCTGATAGACCCAAGGGAGCCCTACAAACTGACATCAGGAACCTGGACTGCTGAGTTTTCTTTCCCAGGGAAAATGGAAAAAGGATGTGCCCAGGGGCCCCTGGCCCTGGGCTGGGGCCTCACTGCAAAAAATCCTTATATCGAAGGATGGACCCCACACCGAAGTTGTCCCCACCTCAAACTTGTACTGCCCTGATAGACCCAAGGGAGCCCTAAAAACTGACATCAGGAACCTGGACTGCTGAGTTTTCTTTCCCAGGGAAAATGGAAAAAGGATGTGCCCAGGGGCCCCTGGCCCTGACTGCAAAAAATCCTTATATCGAAGGATGGACCCCACACCGAAGTTGTCCCCACCTCAAACTTGTACTGCCCTGATAGACCCAAGGGAGCCCTAAAAACTGACATCAGGAACCTGGACTGCTGAGTTTTCTTTCCCAGGGAAAATGGAAAAAGGATGTGCCCAGGGGCCCCTGGCCCTGACTGCAAAAAATCCTTATATCGAAGGATGGACCCCACACCGAAGTTGTCCCCACCTCAAACTTGTGCTGCCCTGATAGACCCAAGGGAGCCCTACAAACTGACATCAGGAACCTGGACTGCTGAGTTTTCTTTCCCAGGGAAAATGGAAAAGGATGTGCTCAGGGGGCCCTGGCCCTGGGCTGGGGCCTCACTGCAAAGAATCCTTATATCGAAGGATGGAGCCCACACCGAAGTTGTCCCCACCTCAAACTTGTGCTGCCCTGATAGACCCAAGGGAGCCCTACAAACTGACATCAGGAACCTGGACTGCTGAGTTTTCTTTCCCAGGGAAAATGAAAAAGGATGTGCCCAGGGGCCCCTGGCCCTGGGCTGGAGCCTCACTACAAAAAATCCTTTTATCAAAGGATGGAGCCCACACCGAAGTTGTCCCCACCTCAAACTTGTGCTGCCCTGATAGACCCAAGGGAGCCCTACAAACTGACATCAGGAACCTGGACTGCTGAGTTTTCTTTCCCAGGGAAAATGGAAAAAGGATGTGCCATGGGGCCCCTGGCCCTGACTGCAAAAAATCCTTATATCGAAGGATGGACCCCACACCGAAGTTGTCCCCACCTCAAACTTGCGCTGCCCTGATAGACCCAAGGGAGCCCTACAAACTGACATCAGGAACCTGGACTGCTGAGTTTTCTTTCCCAGGGAAAATGGAAAAAGGATGTGCCATGGGGCCCCTGGCCCTGGGCCCCATACCCTGACTGCAAAAAATCCTTATATCAAAGGATGGACCCCACACCGAAGTTGTCCCCACCTCAAACTTGTGCTGCCCTGATAGACCCAAGGGAGCCCTACAAACTGACATCAGGAACCTGGACTGCTGAGTTTTCTTTCTCAGGGAAAATGGAAAAAGGACGTGCCCAGGGGCCCCTGGCCCTGACTGCAAAAAATCCTTATATCGAAGGATGGACCCCACATTAAAGTTGTCCCCACCTCAAAATTGTGCTGCCCTGATACACCCAAGGGAGCCCTACAAAATGACATCAGGAACCTGGACTGCTGAGTTTTCTTTCCCAGGGAAAATGGAAAAAGGATGTGCCCAGGGGCCCCTGGCCCTGACTGCAAAAATTCCTTATATCGAAGGATGGACCCCACACCGAAGTTGTCCCCACCTCAAACTTGTGCTGCCCTGATAGACCCAAGGGAGCCCTACAAACTGACATCACGAACCTGGACTGCTGAGTTTTCTTTCCCAGGGGAAATGGAAAAAGGATGTGCCCAGGGGCCCCTGGCCCTGACTGTAAAAAATCCTTATATCGAAGGATGGACCCCACACCGAAGTTGTCCCCACCTCAAACTTGTGCTGCCCTGATAGACCCAAGGGAGCCCTACAAACTGACATCAGGAACCTGGACTGCTGAGTTTTCTTTCCCAGGGAAAATGGAAAAAGGATGTGCCCAGGGGCCCCTGGCCCTGGGCTGGGGCCTCACTACAAAAAATCCTTATATCGAAGGATGGACCCCACACCGAAGTTGTCCCCACCTCAAACTTGTGCTGCCCTGATAGACCCAAGGGAGCCCTACAAACTGACATCAGGAACCTGGACTGCTGAGTTTTCTTTCCCAGGGAAAATGGAAAAAGGATGTGCCCAGGGACCCCTGGCCCTGACTGCAAAAAATCCTTATATCGAAGGATGGACCCCACACCGAAGTTGTCCCCTCCTCAAACTTGTGCTGCCCTGATAGACCCAAGGGAGCCCTACAAACTGACATCAGGAACCTGGACTGCTGAGTTTTCTTTCCCAGGGAAAATGGAAAAAGGTTATGGCCAGGGGCCCCTGACCCTGACTGCAAAAAATCCTTACATCGAAGGACGGACCCCACACCGAAGTTGTCCCCATCTCAAACTTGTGCTGCCCTGATAGACCCAAGGGAGCCCTACAAACTGACATCAGGAACCTGGACTGCTGAGTTTTCTTTCCCAGGGAAAATGGAAAAAGGATGTGCCCAGGGGCCCCTGGCCCTGACTGCAAAAAATCCTTATATCGAAGGATGGACCCCACACCAAAGTTGTCCCCACCTCAAACTTGCGCTGCCCTGATAGACCCAAGGGAGCCCTACAAACTGACATCAGGAACCTGGACTGCTGAGTTTTCTTTCCCAGGGAAAATGGAAAAAGGATGTGCCCAGGGGACCCTGGCCCTGACTGCAAAGAATCCTTATATCGAAGGATGGACCCCACACCGAAGTGTTCCCCACCTCAAACTTGTGCTGCCCTGATAGACCCAAGGGAGCACTACAAACTGACATCAGGAACCTGGACTGCTGAGTTTTCTTTCCCAGGGAAAATGGAAAAAGGTTGTGCCCAGGGGCCCCTTGCCCTGGGCTGGGGCCTCACTGCAAAAAATCCTTATATCGAAGGATGGACCCCACACCTAAGTTGTCCCCACCTCAAACTTGTACTGCCCTGATAGACCCAAGGGAGCCCTACAAACTGACATCAGGAACCTGGACTGCTGAGTTTTCTTTCCCAGGGAAAATGGAAAAAGGATGTGCCCAGGGGCCCCTGGCCCTGACTGCAAAAAATCCTTATATCGAAGGATGGACCCCACACCAAAGTTGTCCCCACCTCAAACTTGTGCTGCCCTGATACACCCAAGGGAGCCCTACAAACTGACATCAGGAACCTGGACTGCTGAGTTTTCTTTCCCAGGGAAAATGGAAAAAGGATGTGCCCAGGGGACCCTGGCCCTGACTGCAAAGAATCCTTATATCGAAGGATGGACCCCACACCGAAGTGTTCCCCACCTCAAAATTGTGCTGCCCTGATAGACCCAAGGGAGCACTACAAACTGACATCAGGAACCTGGACTGCTGAGTTTTCTTTCCCAGGGAAAATGGAAAAAGGTTGTGCCCAGGGGCCCCTTGCCCTGGGCTGGGGCCTCACTGCAAAAAATCCTTATATCGAAGGATGGACCCCACACCGAAGTTGTCCCCACCTCAAACTTGTACTGCCCTGATAGACCCAAGGGAGCCCTACAAACTGACATCAGGAACCTGGACTGCTGAGTTTTCTTTCCCAGGGAAAATGGAAAAAGGATGTGCCCAGGGGCCCCTGGCCCTGACTGCAAAAAATCCTTATATCAAAGGATGGACCCCACACCAAAGTTGTCCCCACCTCAAACTTGTGCTGCCCTGATACACCCAAGGGAGCCCTACACACTGACACCAGGAACCTGGACTGCTGAGTTTTCTTTCCCAGGGAAAATGGAAAAAGGATGTGCCCAGGGGCCCCTGGGCCTGGGCTTGTGCCTCACTACAAAAAATCCTTATATCGAAGGATGGACCCCACACCGAAGTTTTCCCCACCTCAAACTTGTGCTGCCCTGATAGACCCAAGGGAGCCCTACAAACTGACATCAGGAACCTGGACTGCTGAGTTTTCTTTCCCAGGGAAAATGGAAAAAGGATGTGCCCAGGGGCCCCTGGCCCTGGGCCCCATACCCTGACTGCAAAAAATCCTTATATCAAAGGATGGACCCCACACCGAAGTTGTCCCCACCTCAAACTTGTGCTGCCCTGATAGACCCAAGGGAGCCCTACAAACTGACATCAGGAACCTGGACTGCTGAGTTTTCTTTCCCAGGGAAAATGGAAAAAGGATGTGCCCAGGGGCCCCTGGCCCTGACTGCAAAAAATCCTTATATCGAAGGATGGACCCCACACCGAAGTTGTCCCCACCTCAAACTTGTGCTGCCCTGATAGACCCAAGGGAGCCCTACTAACTGACATCAGGAACCTGGACTGCTGAGTTTTCTTTCCCAGGGAAAATGGAAAAAGGATGTGCCCAGGGGCCCCTGGCCCTGACAGCAAAAAATCCTTATATCGAAGGATGGACCCCACACCGAAGTTGTCCCCACCTCAAACTTGTGCTGCCCTGATAGACCCAAGGGAGCCCTACAAACTGACATCAGGAACCTGGACTGCTGAGTTTTCTTTCCCAGGGAAAATGGAAAAAGGATGTGCCCAGGGGCCCCTGGCCCTGGGCTGGGGCCTCACTACAAAAAATCCTTATATCGAAGGATGGACCCCACACCGAAGTTGTCCCCACCTCAAACTTGTGCTGCCCTGATAGACCCAAGGGAGCCCTACAAACTGACATCAGGAACCTGGACTGCTGAGTTTTCTTTCCCAGGGAAAATGGAAAAAGGATGTGCCCAGGGGCCCCTGGCCCTGACTGCAAAAATTCCTTATATCGAAGGATGGAGCCCACACCAAATTTGTACCCACCTCAAAATTGTGCTGCCCTGATAGACCCAAGGGAGCACTACAAACTGACATCAGGAACCTGGACTGCTGAGTTTTCTTTCCCAGGGAAAATGGAAAAAGGATGTGCCCAGGGGCCCCTGGCCCTGGGCTGGGGCCTCACTACAAAAAATCCTTATATCGAAGGATGGACCCCACACCGAAGTTGTCCCCACCTCAAACTTGTGCTGCCCTGATAGACCCAAGGGAGCCCTACAAACTGACATCAGGAACCTGGACTGCTGAGTTTTCTTTCCCAGGGAAAATGGAAAAAGGATGTGCCCAGGGGCCCCTGGCCCTGACTGCAAAAATTCCTTATATCGAAGGATGGAGCCCACACCAAATTTGTACCCACCTCATACTTGTGCTGCCCTGATAGACCCAAGGGAGCCCTACAAACTGACATCAGGAACCTGGACTGCTGAGTTTTCTTTCCCAGGGAAAATGGAAAAAGGATGTGCCCAGGGGCCCCTGGCCCTGGGCTGGGGCCTCACTGCAAAAAATCCTTATATCGAAGGATGGACCCCACACCGAAGTTGTCCCCACCTCAAACTTGTACTGCCCTGATAGACCCAAGGGAGCCCTAAAAACTGACATCAGGAACCTGGACTGCTGAGTTTTCTTTCCCAGGGAAAATGGAAAAAGGATGTGCCCAGGGGCCCCTGGCCCTGACTGCAAAAAATCCTTATATCGAAGGATGGACCCCACACCGAAGTTGTCCCCACCTCAAACTTGTGCTGCCCTGATAGACCCAAGGGAGCCCTACAAACTGACATCACGAACCTGGACTGCTGAGTTTTCTTTCCCAGGGAAAATGGAAAAAGGATGTGCTCAGGGGCCCCTGGCCCTGGGCTGGGGCCTCACTACAAAAAATCCTTATATCGAAGGATGGACCCCACACCGAAGTTGTCCCCACCTCAAACTTGTGCTGCCCTGATAGACCCAAGGGAGCCCTACAAACTGACATCAGGAACCTGGACTGCTGAGTTTTCTTTCCCAGGGAAAATGGAAAAAGGTTGTGCCCAGGAGCCCCTGGCCCTGGGCTGGGGCCTCACTGCAAAGAATCCTTATATCGAAGGATGGAGCCCACACCGAAGTTGTCCCCACCTCAAACTTGTGCTGCCCTGATAGACCCAAGGGAGCCCTACAAACTGACATCAGGAAACTGGACTGCTGAGTTTTCTTTCCCAGGGAAAATGGAAAGAGGATGTGCCCAGGGACCCCTGGCCCTGACTGCAAAAAATCCTTATATCGAAGGATGGACCCCACACCGAAGTTGTCCCCACCTCAAACTTGTGCTGCCCTGATAGACCCAAGGGAGCCCTACAAACTGACATCAGGAACCTGGACTGCTGAGTTTTCTTTCCCAGGGAAAATGAAAAAGGATGTGCCCAGGGGCCCCTGGCCCTGGGCTGGGGCCTCACTACAAAAAATCCTTTTATCGAAGGATGGAGCCCACACCGAAGTTGTCCCCACCTCAAACTTGTGCTGCCCTGATAGACCCAAGGGAGCCCTACAAACTGACATCAGGAACCTGGACTGCTGAGTTTTCTTTCCCAGGGAAAATGGAAAAAGGATGTGCCATGGGGCCCCTGGCCCTGACTGCAAAAAATCCTTATATCGAAGGATGGACCCCACACCGAAGTTGTCCCCACCTCAAACTTGCGCTGCCCTGATAGACCCAAGGGAGCCCTACAAACTGACATCAGGAACCTGGACTGCTGAGTTTTCTTTCCCAGGGAAAATGGAAAAAGGATGTGCCATGGGGCCCCTGGCCCTGGGCCCCATACCCTGACTGCAAAAAATCCTTATATCAAAGGATGGACCCCACACCGAAGTTGTCCCCACCTCAAACTTGTGCTGCCCTGATAGACCCAAGGGAGCCCTACAAACTGACATCAGGAACCTGGACTGCTGAGTTTTCTTTCTCAGGGAAAATGGAAAAAGGACGTGCCCAGGGGCCCCTGGCCCTGACTGCAAAAAATCCTTATATCGAAGGATGGACCCCACATTAAAGTTGTCCCCACCTCAAAATTGTGCTGCCCTGATACACCCAAGGGAGCCCTACAAACTGACATCAGGAACCTGGACTGCTGAGTTTTCTTTCCCAGGGAAAATGGAAAAAGGATGTGCCCAGGGGCCCCTGGCCCTGACTGCAAAAATTCCTTATATCGAAGGATGGACCCCACACCGAAGTTGTCCCCACCTCAAACTTGTGCTGCCCTGATAGACCCAAGGGAGCCCTACAAACTGACATCACGAACCTGGACTGCTGAGTTTTCTTTCCCAGGGGAAATGGAAAAAGGATGTGCCCAGGGGCCCCTGGCCCTGACTGTAAAAAATCCTTATATCGAAGGATGGACCCCACACCGAAGTTGTCCCCACCTCAAACTTGTGCTGCCCTGATAGACCCAAGGGAGCCCTACAAACTGACATCAGGAACCTGGACTGCTGAGTTTTCTTTCCCAGGGAAAATGGAAAAAGGATGTGCCCAGGGGCCCCTGGCCCTGGGCTGGGGCCTCACTACAAAAAATCCTTATATCGAAGGATGGACCCCACACCGAAGTTGTCCCCACCTCAAACTTGTGCTGCCCTGATAGACCCAAGGGAGCCCTACAAACTGACATCAGGAACCTGGACTGCTGAGTTTTCTTTCCCAGGGAAAATGGAAAAAGGATGTGCCCAGGGACCCCTGGCCCTGACTGCAAAAAATCCTTATATCGAAGGATGGACCCCACACCGAAGTTGTCCCCTCCTCAAACTTGTGCTGCCCTGATAGACCCAAGGGAGCCCTACAAACTGACATCAGGAACCTGGACTGCTGAGTTTTCTTTCCCAGGGAAAATGGAAAAAGGTTATGGCCAGGGGCCCCTGACCCTGACTGCAAAAAATCCTTACATCGAAGGACGGACCCCACACCGAAGTTGTCCCCATCTCAAACTTGTGCTGCCCTGATAGACCCAAGGGAGCCCTACAAACTGACATCAGGAACCTGGACTGCTGAGTTTTCTTTCCCAGGGAAAATGGAAAAAGGATGTGCCCAGGGGCCCCTGGCCCTGACTGCAAAAAATCCTTATATCGAAGGATGGACCCCACACCAAAGTTGTCCCCACCTCAAACTTGCGCTGCCCTGATAGACCCAAGGGAGCCCTACAAACTGACATCAGGAACCTGGACTGCTGAGTTTTCTTTCCCAGGGAAAATGGAAAAAGGATGTGCCCAGGGGACCCTGGCCCTGACTGCAAAGAATCCTTATATCGAAGGATGGACCCCACACCGAAGTGTTCCCCACCTCAAACTTGTGCTGCCCTGATAGACCCAAGGGAGCACTACAAACTGACATCAGGAACCTGGACTGCTGAGTTTTCTTTCCCAGGGAAAATGGAAAAAGGTTGTGCCCAGGGGCCCCTTGCCCTGGGCTGGGGCCTCACTGCAAAAAATCCTTATATCGAAGGATGGACCCCACACCTAAGTTGTCCCCACCTCAAACTTGTACTGCCCTGATAGACCCAAGGGAGCCCTACAAACTGACATCAGGAACCTGGACTGCTGAGTTTTCTTTCCCAGGGAAAATGGAAAAAGGATGTGCCCAGGGGCCCCTGGCCCTGACTGCAAAAAATCCTTATATCGAAGGATGGACCCCACACCAAAGTTGTCCCCACCTCAAACTTGTGCTGCCCTGATACACCCAAGGGAGCCCTACAAACTGACATCAGGAACCTGGACTGCTGAGTTTTCTTTCCCAGGGAAAATGGAAAAAGGATGTGCCCAGGGGACCCTGGCCCTGACTGCAAAGAATCCTTATATCGAAGGATGGACCCCACACCGAAGTGTTCCCCACCTCAAAATTGTGCTGCCCTGATAGACCCAAGGGAGCACTACAAACTGACATCAGGAACCTGGACTGCTGAGTTTTCTTTCCCAGGGAAAATGGAAAAAGGTTGTGCCCAGGGGCCCCTTGCCCTGGGCTGGGGCCTCACTGCAAAAAATCCTTATATCGAAGGATGGACCCCACACCGAAGTTGTCCCCACCTCAAACTTGTACTGCCCTGATAGACCCAAGGGAGCCCTACAAACTGACATCAGGAACCTGGACTGCTGAGTTTTCTTTCCCAGGGAAAATGGAAAAAGGATGTGCCCAGGGGCCCCTGGCCCTGACTGCAAAAAATCCTTATATCAAAGGATGGACCCCACACCAAAGTTGTCCCCACCTCAAACTTGTGCTGCCCTGATACACCCAAGGGAGCCCTACACACTGACACCAGGAACCTGGACTGCTGAGTTTTCTTTCCCAGGGAAAATGGAAAAAGGATGTGCCCAGGGGCCCCTGGGCCTGGGCTTGTGCCTCACTACAAAAAATCCTTATATCGAAGGATGGACCCCACACCGAAGTTTTCCCCACCTCAAACTTGTGCTGCCCTGATAGACCCAAGGGAGCCCTACAAACTGACATCAGGAACCTGGACTGCTGAGTTTTCTTTCCCAGGGAAAATGGAAAAAGGATGTGCCCAGGGGCCCCTGGCCCTGGGCCCCATACCCTGACTGCAAAAAATCCTTATATCAAAGGATGGACCCCACACCGAAGTTGTCCCCACCTCAAACTTGTGCTGCCCTGATAGACCCAAGGGAGCCCTACAAACTGACATCAGGAACCTGGACTGCTGAGTTTTCTTTCCCAGGGAAAATGGAAAAAGGATGTGCCCAGGGGCCCCTGGCCCTGACTGCAAAAAATCCTTATATCGAAGGATGGACCCCACACCGAAGTTGTCCCCACCTCAAACTTGTGCTGCCCTGATAGACCCAAGGGAGCCCTACTAACTGACATCAGGAACCTGGACTGCTGAGTTTTCTTTCCCAGGGAAAATGGAAAAAGGATGTGCCCAGGGGCCCCTGGCCCTGACAGCAAAAAATCCTTATATCGAAGGATGGACCCCACACCGAAGTTGTCCCCACCTCAAACTTGTGCTGCCCTGATAGACCCAAGGGAGCCCTACAAACTGACATCAGGAACCTGGACTGCTGAGTTTTCTTTCCCAGGGAAAATGGAAAAAGGATGTGCCCAGGGGCCCCTGGCCCTGGGCTGGGGCCTCACTACAAAAAATCCTTATATCGAAGGATGGACCCCACACCGAAGTTGTCCCCACCTCAAACTTGTGCTGCCCTGATAGACCCAAGGGAGCCCTACAAACTGACATCAGGAACCTGGACTGCTGAGTTTTCTTTCCCAGGGAAAATGGAAAAAGGATGTGCCCAGGGGCCCCTGGCCCTGACTGCAAAAATTCCTTATATCGAAGGATGGAGCCCACACCAAATTTGTACCCACCTCACACTTGTGCTGCCCTGATAGACCCAAGGGAGCCCTACAAACTGACATCAGGAACCTGGACTGCTGAGTTTTCTTTCCCAGGGAAAATGGAAAAAGGATGTGCCCAGGGGCCCCTGGCCCTGGGCTGGGGCCTCACTACAAAAAATCCTTATATCGAAGGATGGACCCCACACCGAAGTTGTCCCCACCTCAAACTTGTGCTGCCCTGATAGACCCAAGGGAGCCCTACAAACTGACATCAGGAACCTGGACTGCTGAGTTTTCTTTCCCAGGGAAAATGGAAAAAGGATGTGCCCAGGGGCCCCTGGCCCTGACTGCAAAAATTCCTTATATCGAAGGATGGAGCCCACACCAAATTTGTACCCACCTCATACTTGTGCTGCCCTGATAGACCCAAGGGAGCCCTACAAACTGACATCAGGAACCTGGACTGCTGAGTTTTCTTTCCCAGGGAAAATGGAAAAAGGATGTGCCCAGGGGCCCCTGGCCCTGGGCTGGGGCCTCACTGCAAAAAATCCTTATATCGAAGGATGGACCCCACACCGAAGTTGTCCCCACCTCAAACTTGTACTGCCCTGATAGACCCAAGGGAGCCCTAAAAACTGACATCAGGAACCTGGACTGCTGAGTTTTCTTTCCCAGGGAAAATGGAAAAAGGATGTGCCCAGGGGCCCCTGGCCCTGACTGCAAAAAATCCTTATATCGAAGGATGGACCCCACACCGAAGTTGTCCCCACCTCAAACTTGTGCTGCCCTGATAGACCCAAGGGAGCCCTACAAACTGACATCACGAACCTGGACTGCTGAGTTTTCTTTCCCAGGGAAAATGGAAAAAGGATGTGCTCAGGGGCCCCTGGCCCTGGGCTGGGGCCTCACTACAAAAAATCCTTATATCGAAGGATGGACCCCACACCGAAGTTGTCCCCACCTCAAACTTGTGCTGCCCTGATAGACCCAAGGGAGCCCTACAAACTGACATCAGGAACCTGGACTGCTGAGTTTTCTTTCCCAGGGAAAATGGAAAAAGGTTGTGCCCAGGAGCCCCTGGCCCTGGGCTGGGGCCTCACTGCAAAGAATCCTTATATCGAAGGATGGAGCCCACACCGAAGTTGTCCCCACCTCAAACTTGTGCTGCCCTGATAGACCCAAGGGAGCCCTACAAACTGACATCAGGAAACTGGACTGCTGAGTTTTCTTTCCCAGGGAAAATGGAAAGAGGATGTGCCCAGGGACCCCTGGCCCTGACTGCAAAAAATCCTTATATCGAAGGATGGACCCCACACCGAAGTTGTCCCCACCTCAAACTTGTGCTGCCCTGATAGACCCAAGGGAGCCCTACAAACTGACATCAGGAACCTGGACTGCTGAGTTTTCTTTCCCAGGGAAAATGAAAAAGGATGTGCCCAGGGGCCCCTGGCCCTGGGCTGGGGCCTCACTACAAAAAATCCTTTTATCGAAGGATGGAGCCCACACCGAAGTTGTCCCCACCTCAAACTTGTGCTGCCCTGATAGACCCAAGGGAGCCCTACAAACTGACATCAGGAACCTGGACTGCTGAGTTTTCTTTCCCAGGGAAAATGGAAAAAGGATGTGCCATGGGGCCCCTGGCCCTGACTGCAAAAAATCCTTATATCGAAGGATGGACCCCACACCGAAGTTGTCCCCACCTCAAACTTGCGCTGCCCTGATAGACCCAAGGGAGCCCTACAAACTGACATCAGGAACCTGGACTGCTGAGTTTTCTTTCCCAGGGAAAATGGAAAAAGGATGTGCCATGGGGCCCCTGGCCCTGGGCCCCATACCCTGACTGCAAAAAATCCTTATATCAAAGGATGGACCCCACACCGAAGTTGTCCCCACCTCAAACTTGTGCTGCCCTGATAGACCCAAGGGAGCCCTACAAACTGACATCAGGAACCTGGACTGCTGAGTTTTCTTTCCCAGGGAAAATGGAAAAAGGACGTGCCCAGGGGCCCCTGGCCCTGACTGCAAAAAATCCTTATATCGAAGGATGGACCCCACATTAAAGTTGTCCCCACCTCAAAATTGTGCTGCCCTGATACACCCAAGGGAACCCTACAAACTGACATCAGGAACCTGGACTGCTGAGTTTTCTTTCCCAGGGAAAATGGAAAAAGGATGTGCCCAGGGGCCCCTGGCCATGGGCTGGGCCCACACTGCAAAGAATCCTTATATCGAAGGATGGACCCCACACCGAAGTTGTCCCCAACTCAAACTTGTGCTGCCCTGATAGACCCAAGGGAGCCCTACAAACTGACATCAGGAACCTGGACTGCTGAGTTTTCTTTCCCAGGGAAAATGGAAAAAGGATGTGCCCTGGGGCCCCTGGCCCTGACTGCAAAGAATCCTTATATCGAAGGATGGACCCCACACCGAAGTGTTCCCCACCTCAAAATTGTGCTGCCCTGATAGACCCAAGGGAGCACTACAAACTGACATCAGGAACCTGGACTGCTGAGTTTTCTTTCCCAGGGAAAATGGAAAAAGGTTGTGCCCAGGGGCCCCTTGCCCTGGGCTGGGGCCTCACTGCAAAAAATCCTTATATCGAAGGATGGACCCCACACCGAAGTTGTCCCCACCTCAAACTTGTACTGCCCTGATAGACCCAAGGGAGCCCTACAAACTGACATCAGGAACCTGGACTGCTGAGTTTTCTTTCCCAGGGAAAATGGAAAAAGGATGTGCCCAGGGGCCCCTGGCCCTGACTGCAAAAAATCCTTATATCGAAGGATGGACCCCACACCAAAGTTGTCCCCACCTCAAACTTGTGCTGCCCTGATACACCCAAGGGAGCCCTACACACTGACACCAGGAACCTGGACTGCTGAGTTTTCTTTCCCAGGGAAAATGGAAAAAGGATGTGCCCAGGGGCCCCTGGGCCTGGGCTTGTGCCTCACTACAAAAAATCCTTATATCGAAGGATGGACCCCACACCAAAGTTTTCCCCACCTCAAACTTGTGCTGCCCTGATAGACCCAAGGGAGCCCTACAAACTGACATCAGGAACCTGGACTGCTGAGTTTTCTTTCCCAGGGAAAATGGAAAAAGGATGTGCCCAGGGGCCCCTGGCCCTGGGCCCCATACCCTGACTGCAAAAAATCCTTATATCAAAGGATGGACCCCACACCGAAGTTGTCCCCACCTCAAACTTGTGCTGCCCTGATAGACCCAAGGGAGCCCTACAAACTGACATCAGGAACCTGGACTGCTGAGTTTTCTTTCCCAGGGAAAATGGAAAAAGGATGTGCACAGGGGCCCCTGGCCCTGACTGCAAAAAATCCTTATATCGAAGGATGGACCCCACACCGAAGTTGTCCCCACCTCAAACTTGTGCTGCCCTGATAGACCCAAGGGAGCCCTACTAACTGACATCAGGAACCTGGACTGCTGAGTTTTCTTTCCCAGGGAAAATGGAAAAAGGATGTGCCCAGGGGCCCCTGGCCCTGACAGCAAAAAATCCTTATATCGAAGGATGGACCCCACACCGAAGTTGTCCCCACCTCAAACTTGTGCTGCCCTGATAGACCCAAGGGAGCCCTACAAACTGACATCAGGAACCTGGACTGCTGAGTTTTCTTTCCCAGGGAAAATGGAAAAAGGATGTGCCCAGGGGCCCCTGGCCCTGGGCTGGGGCCTCACTACAAAAAATCCTTATATCGAAGGATGGACCCCACACCGAAGTTGTCCCCACCTCAAACTTGTGCTGCCCTGATAGACCCAAGGGAGCCCTACAAACTGACATCAGGAACCTGGACTGCTGAGTTTTCTTTCCCAGGGAAAATGGAAAAAGGATGTGCCCAGGGGCCCCTGGCCCTGACTGCAAAAATTCCTTATATCGAAGGATGGAGCCCACACCAAATTTGTACCCACCTCACACTTGTGCTGCCCTGATAGACCCAAGGGAGCCCTACAAACTGACATCAGGAACCTGGACTGCTGAGTTTTCTTTCCCAGGGAAAATGGAAAAAGGATGTGCCCAGGGGCCCCTGGCCCTGGGCCCCTGGCCCTGACTGCAAAAAATCCTTATATCGAAGGATGGACCCCACACCTAAGTTGTCCCCACCTCAAACTTGTGCTGCCCTGATAGACCCAAGGGAGCCCTACAAACTGACATCAGGAACCTGGACTGCTGAGTTTTCTTTCCCAGGGAAAATGGAAAAAGGATGTGCCCAGGGGCCCCTGGCCCTGACTGCAAAAATTCCTTATATCGAAGGATGGAGCCCACACCAAATTTGTACCCACCTCATACTTGTGCTGCCCTGATAGACCCAAGGGAGCCCTACAAACTGACATCAGGAACCTGGACTGCTGAGTTTTCTTTCCCAGGGAAAATGGAAAAAGGATGTGCCCAGGGGCCCCTGGCCCTGGGCTGGGGCCTCACTGCAAAAAATCCTTATATCGAAGGATGGACCCCACACCGAAGTTGTCCCCACCTCAAACTTGTACTGCCCTGATAGACCCAAGGGAGCCCTAAAAACTGACATCAGGAACCTGGACTGCTGAGTTTTCTTTCCCAGGGAAAATGGAAAAAGGATGTGCCCAGGGGCCCCTGGCCCTGACTGCAAAAAATCCTTATATCGAAGGATGGACCCCACACCGAAGTTGTCCCCACCTCAAACTTGTGCTGCCCTGATAGACCCAAGGGAGCCCTACAAACTGACATCACGAACCTGGACTGCTGAGTTTTCTTTCCCAGGGAAAATGGAAAAAGGATGTGCTCAGGGGCCCCTGGCCCTGGGCTGGGGCCTCACTACAAAAAATCCTTATATCGAAGGATGGACCCCACACCGAAGTTGTCCCCACCTCAAACTTGTGCTGCCCTGATAGACCCAAGGGAGCCCTACAAACTGACATCAGGAACCTGGACTGCTGAGTTTTCTTTCCCAGGGAAAATGGAAAAAGGTTGTGCCCAGGAGCCCCTGGCCCTGGGCTGGGGCCTCACTGCAAAGAATCCTTATATCGAAGGATGGAGCCCACACCGAAGTTGTCCCCACCTCAAACTTGTGCTGCCCTGATAGACCCAAGGGAGCCCTACAAACTGACATCAGGAAACTGGACTGCTGAGTTTTCTTTCCCAGGGAAAATGGAAAGAGGATGTGCCCAGGGACCCCTGGCCCTGACTGCAAAAAATCCTTATATCGAAGGATGGACCCCACACCGAAGTTGTCCCCACCTCAAACTTGTGCTGCCCTGATAGACCCAAGGGAGCCCTACAAACTGACATCAGGAACCTGGACTGCTGAGTTTTCTTTCCCAGGGAAAATGAAAAAGGATGTGCCCAGGGGCACCTGGCCCTGGGCTGGGGCCTCACTACAAAAAATCCTTTTATCGAAGGATGGAGCCCACACCGAAGTTGTCCCCACCTCAAACTTGTGCTGCCCTGATAGACCCAAGGGAGCCCTACAAACTGACATCAGGAACCTGGACTGCTGAGTTTTCTTTCCCAGGGAAAATGGAAAAAGGATGTGCCCAGGGGCCCCTGGCCCTGACTGCAAAAAATCCTTATATCGAAGGATGGACCCCACACCAAAGTTGTCCCCACCTCAAACTTGTGCTGCCCTGATACACCCAAGGGAGCCCTACACACTGACACCAGGAACCTGGACTGCTGAGTTTTCTTTCCCAGGGAAAATGGAAAAAGGATGTGCCCAGGGGCCCCTGGGCCTGGGCTTGTGCCTCACTACAAAAAATCCTTATATCGAAGGATGGACCCCACACCGAAGTTTTCCCCACCTCAAACTTGTGCTGCCCTGATAGACCCAAGGGAGCCCTACAAACTGACATCAGGAACCTGGACTGCTGAGTTTTCTTTCCCAGGGAAAATGGAAAAAGGATGTGCCCAGGGGCCCCTGGCCCTGGGCCCCATACCCTGACTGCAAAAAATCCTTATATCAAAGGATGGACCCCACACCGAAGTTGTCCCCACCTCAAACTTGTGCTGCCCTGATAGACCCAAGGGAGCCCTACAAACTGACATCAGGAACCTGGACTGCTGAGTTTTCTTTCCCAGGGAAAATGGAAAAAGGATGTGCCCAGGGGCCCCTGGCCCTGACTGCAAAAAATCCTTATATCGAAGGATGGACCCCACACCGAAGTTGTCCCCACCTCAAACTTGTGCTGCCCTGATAGACCCAAGGGAGCCCTACTAACTGACATCAGGAACCTGGACTGCTGAGTTTTCTTTCCCAGGGAAAATGGAAAAAGGATGTGCCCAGGGGCCCCTGGCCCTGACAGCAAAAAATCCTTATATCGAAGGATGGACCCCACACCGAAGTTGTCCCCACCTCAAACTTGTGCTGCCCTGATAGACCCAAGGGAGCCCTACAAACTGACATCAGGAACCTGGACTGCTGAGTTTTCTTTCCCAGGGAAAATGGAAAAAGGATGTGCCCAGGGGCCCCTGGCCCTGGGCTGGGGCCTCACTACAAAAAATCCTTATATCGAAGGATGGACCCCACACCGAAGTTGTCCCCACCTCAAACTTGTGCTGCCCTGATAGACCCAAGGGAGCCCTACAAACTGACATCAGGAACCTGGACTGCTGAGTTTTCTTTCCCAGGGAAAATGGAAAAAGGATGTGCCCAGGGGCCCCTGGCCCTGACTGCAAAAATTCCTTATATCGAAGGATGGAGCCCACACCAAATTTGTACCCACCTCACACTTGTGCTGCCCTGATAGACCCAAGGGAGCCCTACAAACTGACATCAGGAACCTGGACTGCTGAGTTTTCTTTCCCAGGGAAAATGGAAAAAGGATGTGCCCAGGGGCCCCTGGCCCTGGGCTGGGGCCTCACTACAAAAAATCCTTATATCGAAGGATGGACCCCACACCGAAGTTGTCCCCACCTCAAACTTGTGCTGCCCTGATAGACCCAAGGGAGCCCTACAAACTGACATCAGGAACCTGGACTGCTGAGTTTTCTTTCCCAGGGAAAATGGAAAAAGGATGTGCCCAGGGGCCCCTGGCCCTGACTGCAAAAATTCCTTATATCGAAGGATGGAGCCCACACCAAATTTGTACCCACCTCATACTTGTGCTGCCCTGATAGACCCAAGGGAGCCCTACAAACTGACATCAGGAACCTGGACTGCTGAGTTTTCTTTCCCAGGGAAAATGGAAAAAGGATGTGCCCAGGGGCCCCTGGCCCTGGGCTGGGGCCTCACTGCAAAAAATCCTTATATCGAAGGATGGACCCCACACCGAAGTTGTCCCCACCTCAAACTTGTACTGCCCTGATAGACCCAAGGGAGCCCTAAAAACTGACATCAGGAACCTGGACTGCTGAGTTTTCTTTCCCAGGGAAAATGGAAAAAGGATGTGCCCAGGGGCCCCTGGCCCTGACTGCAAAAAATCCTTATATCGAAGGATGGACCCCACACCGAAGTTGTCCCCACCTCAAACTTGTGCTGCCCTGATAGACCCAAGGGAGCCCTACAAACTGACATCACGAACCTGGACTGCTGAGTTTTCTTTCCCAGGGAAAATGGAAAAAGGATGTGCTCAGGGGCCCCTGGCCCTGGGCTGGGGCCTCACTACAAAAAATCCTTATATCGAAGGATGGACCCCACACCGAAGTTGTCCCCACCTCAAACTTGTGCTGCCCTGATAGACCCAAGGGAGCCCTACAAACTGACATCAGGAACCTGGACTGCTGAGTTTTCTTTCCCAGGGAAAATGGAAAAAGGTTGTGCCCAGGAGCCCCTGGCCCTGGGCTGGGGCCTCACTGCAAAGAATCCTTATATCGAAGGATGGAGCCCACACCGAAGTTGTCCCCACCTCAAACTTGTGCTGCCCTGATAGACCCAAGGGAGCCCTACAAACTGACATCAGGAAACTGGACTGCTGAGTTTTCTTTCCCAGGGAAAATGGAAAGAGGATGTGCCCAGGGACCCCTGGCCCTGACTGCAAAAAATCCTTATATCGAAGGATGGACCCCACACCGAAGTTGTCCCCACCTCAAACTTGTGCTGCCCTGATAGACCCAAGGGAGCCCTACAAACTGACATCAGGAACCTGGACTGCTGAGTTTTCTTTCCCAGGGAAAATGAAAAAGGATGTGCCCAGGGGCCCCTGGCCCTGGGCTGGGGCCTCACTACAAAAAATCCTTTTATCGAAGGATGGAGCCCACACCGAAGTTGTCCCCACCTCAAACTTGTGCTGCCCTGATAGACCCAAGGGAGCCCTACAAACTGACATCAGGAACCTGGACTGCTGAGTTTTCTTTCCCAGGGAAAATGGAAAAAGGATGTGCCATGGGGCCCCTGGCCCTGACTGCAAAAAATCCTTATATCGAAGGATGGACCCCACACCGAAGTTGTCCCCACCTCAAACTTGCGCTGCCCTGATAGACCCAAGGGAGCCCTACAAACTGACATCAGGAACCTGGACTGCTGAGTTTTCTTTCCCAGGGAAAATGGAAAAAGGATGTGCCATGGGGCCCCTGGCCCTGGGCCCCATACCCTGACTGCAAAAAATCCTTATATCAAAGGATGGACCCCACACCGAAGTTGTCCCCACCTCAAACTTGTGCTGCCCTGATAGACCCAAGGGAGCCCTACAAACTGACATCAGGAACCTGGACTGCTGAGTTTTCTTTCCCAGGGAAAATGGAAAAAGGACGTGCCCAGGGGCCCCTGGCCCTGACTGCAAAAAATCCTTATATCGAAGGATGGACCCCACATTAAAGTTGTCCCCACCTCAAAATTGTGCTGCCCTGATACACCCAAGGGAACCCTACAAACTGACATCAGGAACCTGGACTGCTGAGTTTTCTTTCCCAGGGAAAATGGAAAAAGGATGTGCCCAGGGGCCCCTGGCCATGGGCTGGGCCCACACTGCAAAGAATCCTTATATCGAAGGATGGACCCCACACCGAAGTTGTCCCCAACTCAAACTTGTGCTGCCCTGATAGACCCAAGGGAGCCCTACAAACTGACATCAGGAACCTGGACTGCTGAGTTTTCTTTCCCAGGGAAAATGGAAAAAGGATGTGCCCTGGGGCCCCTGGCCCTGACTGCAAAGAATCCTTATATCAAAGGATGGACCCCACACCGAAGTGTTCCCCACCTCAAAATTGTGCTGCCCTGATAGACCCAAGGGAGCACTACAAACTGACATCAGGAACCTGGACTGCTGAGTTTTCTTTCCCAGGGAAAATGGAAAAAGGTTGTGCCCAGGGGCCCCTTGCCCTGGGCTGGGGCCTCACTGCAAAAAATCCTTATATCGAAGGATGGACCCCACACCGAAGTTGTCCCCACCTCAAACTTGTACTGCCCTGATAGACCCAAGGGAGCCCTACAAACTGACATCAGGAACCTGGACTGCTGAGTTTTCTTTCCCAGGGAAAATGGAAAAAGGATGTGCCCAGGGGCCCCTGGCCCTGACTGCAAAAAATCCTTATATCGAAGGATGGACCCCACACCAAAGTTGTCCCCACCTCAAACTTGTGCTGCCCTGATACACCCAAGGGAGCCCTACACACTGACACCAGGAACCTGGACTGCTGAGTTTTCTTTCCCAGGGAAAATGGAAAAAGGATGTGCCCAGGGGCCCCTGGGCCTGGGCTTGTGCCTCACTACAAAAAATCCTTATATCGAAGGATGGACCCCACACCGAAGTTTTCCCCACCTCAAACTTGTGCTGCCCTGATAGACCCAAGGGAGCCCTACAAACTGACATCAGGAACCTGGACTGCTGAGTTTTCTTTCCCAGGGAAAATGGAAAAAGGATGTGCCCAGGGGCCCCTGGCCCTGGGCCCCATACCCTGACTGCAAAAAATCCTTATATCAAAGGATGGACCCCACACCGAAGTTGTCCCCACCTCAAACTTGTGCTGCCCTGATAGACCCAAGGGAGCCCTACAAACTGACATCAGGAACCTGGACTGCTGAGTTTTCTTTCCCAGGGAAAATGGAAAAAGGATGTGCCCAGGGGCCCCTGGCCCTGACTGCAAAAAATCCTTATATCGAAGGATGGACCCCACACCGAAGTTGTCCCCACCTCAAACTTGTGCTGCCCTGATAGACCCAAGGGAGCCCTACTAACTGACATCAGGAACCTGGACTGCTGAGTTTTCTTTCCCAGGGAAAATGGAAAAAGGATGTGCCCAGGGGCCCCTGGCCCTGACAGCAAAAAATCCTTATATCGAAGGATGGACCCCACACCGAAGTTGTCCCCACCTCAAACTTGTGCTGCCCTGATAGACCCAAGGGAGCCCTACAAACTGACATCAGGAACCTGGACTGCTGAGTTTTCTTTCCCAGGGAAAATGGAAAAAGGATGTGCCCAGGGGCCCCTGGCCCTGGGCTGGGGCCTCACTACAAAAAATCCTTATATCGAAGGATGGACCCCACACCGAAGTTGTCCCCACCTCAAACTTGTGCTGCCCTGATAGACCCAAGGGAGCCCTACAAACTGACATCAGGAACCTGGACTGCTGAGTTTTCTTTCCCAGGGAAAATGGAAAAAGGATGTGCCCAGGGGCCCCTGGCCCTGACTGCAAAAATTCCTTATATCGAAGGATGGAGCCCACACCAAATTTGTACCCACCTCACACTTGTGCTGCCCTGATAGACCCAAGGGAGCCCTACAAACTGACATCAGGAACCTGGACTGCTGAGTTTTCTTTCCCAGGGAAAATGGAAAAAGGATGTGCCCAGGGGCCCCTGGCCCTGGGCCCCTGGCCCTGACTGCAAAAAATCCTTATATCGAAGGATGGACCCCACACCGAAGTTGTCCCCACCTCAAACTTGTGCTGCCCTGATAGACCCAAGGGAGCCCTACAAACTGACATCAGGAACCTGGACTGCTGAGTTTTCTTTCCCAGGGAAAATGGAAAAAGGATGTGCCCAGGGGCCCCTGGCCCTGACTGCAAAAATTCCTTATATCGAAGGATGGAGCCCACACCAAATTTGTACCCACCTCATACTTGTGCTGCCCTGATAGACCCAAGGGAGCCCTACAAACTGACATCAGGAACCTGGACTGCTGAGTTTTCTTTCCCAGGGAAAATGGAAAAAGGATGTGCCCAGGGGCCCCTGGCCCTGGGCTGGGGCCTCACTGCAAAAAATCCTTATATCGAAGGATGGACCCCACACCGAAGTTGTCCCCACCTCAAACTTGTACTGCCCTGATAGACCCAAGGGAGCCCTAAAAACTGACATCAGGAACCTGGACTGCTGAGTTTTCTTTCCCAGGGAAAATGGAAAAAGGATGTGCCCAGGGGCCCCTGGCCCTGACTGCAAAAAATCCTTATATCGAAGGATGGACCCCACACCGAAGTTGTCCCCACCTCAAACTTGTACTGCCCTGATAGACCCAAGGGAGCCCTACAAACTGACATCAGGAACCTGGACTGCTGAGTTTTCTTTCCCAGGGAAAATGGAAAAAGGATGTGCTCAGGGGCCCCTGGCCCTGGGCTGGGGCCTCACTACAAAAAATCCTTATATCGAAGGATGGACCCCACACCGAAGTTGTCCCCACCTCAAACTTGTGCTGCCCTGATAGACCCAAGGGAGCCCTACAAACTGACATCAGGAACCTGGACTGCTGAGTTTTCTTTCCCAGGGAAAATGGAAAAAGGTTGTGCCCAGGAGCCCCTGGCCCTGGGCTGGGGCCTCACTGCAAAGAATCCTTATATCGAAGGATGGAGCCCACACCGAAGTTGTCCCCACCTCAAACTTGTGCTGCCCTGATAGACCCAAGGGAGCCCTACAAACTGACATCAGGAACCTGGACTGCTGAGTTTTCTTTCCCAGGGAAAATGGAAAAAGGATGTGCCCAGGGGCCCCTGGCCCTGACTGCAAAAAATCCTTATATCGAAGGATGGACCCCACACCAAAGTTGTCCCCACCTCAAACTTGTGCTGCCCTGATACACCCAAGGGAGCCCTACACACTGACACCAGGAACCTGGACTGCTGAGTTTTCTTTCCCAGGGAAAATGGAAAAAGGATGTGCCCAGGGGCCCCTGGGCCTGGGCTTGTGCCTCACTACAAAAAATCCTTATATCGAAGGATGGACCCCACACCGAAGTTTTCCCCACCTCAAACTTGTGCTGCCCTGATAGACCCAAGGGAGCCCTACAAACTGACATCAGGAACCTGGACTGCTGAGTTTTCTTTCCCAGGGAAAATGAAAAAGGATGTGCCCAGGGGCCCCTGGCCCTGGGCTGGGGCCTCACTACAAAAAATCCTTTTATCGAAGGATGGAGCCCACACCGAAGTTGTCCCCACCTCAAACTTGTGCTGCCCTGATAGACCCAAGGGAGCCCTACAAACTGACATCAGGAACCTGGACTGCTGAGTTTTCTTTCCCAGGGAAAATGGAAAAAGGATGTGCCATGGGGCCCCTGGCCCTGACTGCAAAGAATCCTTATATCGAAGGATGGACCCCACACCGAAGTTGTCCCCACCTCAAACTTGCGCTGCCCTGATAGACCCAAGGGAGCCCTACAAACTGACATCAGGAACCTGGACTGCTGAGTTTTCTTTCCCAGGGAAAATGGAAAAAGGATGTGCCATGGGGCCCCTGGCCCTGGGCCCCATACCCTGACTGCAAAAAATCCTTATATCAAAGGATGGACCCCACACCTAAGTTGTCCCCACCTCAAACTTGTGCTGCCCTGATCGACCCAAGGGAGCCCTACAAACTGACATCAGGAACCTGGACTGCTGAGTTTTCTTTCCCAGGGAAAATGGAAAAAGGACGTGCCCAGGGGCCCCTGGCCCTGACTGCAAAAAATCCTTATATCGAAGGATGGACCCCACATTAAAGTTGTCCCCACCTCAAAATTGTGCTGCCCTGATACACCCAAGGGAACCCTACAAACTGACATCAGGAACCTGGACTGCTGAGTTTTCTTTCCCAGGGAAAATGGAAAAAGGATGTGCCCAGGGGCCCCTGGCCATGGGCTGGGCCCACACTGCAAAGAATCCTTATATCGAAGGATGGACCCCACACCGAAGTTGTCCCCAACTCAAACTTGTGCTGCCCTGATAGACCCAAGGGAGCCCTACAAACTGACATCAGGAACCTGGACTGCTGAGTTTTCTTTCCCAGGGAAAATGGAAAAAGGATGTGCCCTGGGGCCCCTGGCCCTGACTGCAAAAAATCCTTATATCGAAGGATGGACCCCACACCGAAGTTGTCCCCACCTCAAACTTGTGCTGCCCTGATACACCCAAGGGAGCCCTACAAACTGACATCAGGAACCTGGACTGCTGAGTTTTCTTTCCCAGGGAAAATGGAAAAAGGATGTGCCATGGGGCCCCTGGCCCTGGGCTGGGGCCTCACTACAAAAAATCCATATATCGAAGGATGGACCCCACACCGAAGTTGTCCCCACCTCAAACTTGTGCTGCCCTGATAGACCCAAGGGAGCCCTACAAACTGACATCAGGAACCTGGACTGCTGAGTTTTCTTTCCCAGGGAAAATGGAAAAAGGATGTGCCCAGGGGCCCCTGGCCCTGACTGCAAAAATTCCTTATATCGAAGGATGGACCCCACACCGAAGTTGTCCCCACCTCAAACTTGTGCTGCCCTGATAGACCCAAGGGAGCCCTACAAACTGACATCACGAACCTGGACTGCTGAGTTTTCTTTCCCAGGGAAAATGGAAAAAGGATGTGCCCAGGGGCCCCTGGCCCTGGGCTGGGGCCTCACTACAAAAAATCCTTATATCGAAGGATGGACCCCACACCGAAGTTGTCCCCACCTCAAACTTGTGCTGCCCTGATAGACCCAAGGGAGCCCTACAAACTGACATCAGGAACCTGGACTGCTGAGTTTTCTTTCCCAGGGAAAATGGAAAAAGGATGTGCCCAGGGGCCCCTGGCCCTGGGCTGGGGCCTCACTACAAAAAATCCTTATATCGAAGGATGGACCCCACACCGAAGTTGTCCCCACCTCAAACTTGTGCTGCCCTGATAGACCCAAGGGAGCCCTACAAACTGACATCAGGAACCTGGACTGCTGAGTTTTCTTTCCCAGGGAAAATGGAAAAAGGATGTGCCATGGGGCCCCTGGCCCTGGGCCCCATACCCTGACTGCAAAAAATCCTTATATCAAAGGATGGACCCCACACCGAAGTTGTCCCCACCTCAAACTTGTGCTGCCCTGATAGACCCAAGGGAGCCCTACAAACTGACATCAGGAACCTGGACTGCTGAGTTTTCTTTCCCAGGGAAAATGGAAAAAGGACGTGCCCAGGGGCCCCTGGCCCTGACTGCAAAAATTCCTTATATCGAAGGATGGACCCCACATTAAAGTTGTCCCCACCTCAAAATTGTGCTGCCCTGATACACCCAAGGGAACCCTACAAACTGACATCAGGAACCTGGACTGCTGAGTTTTCTTTCCCAGGGAAAATGGAAAAAGGATGTGCCCAGGGGCCCCTGGCCATGGGCTGGGCCCACACTGCAAAGAATCCTTATATCGAAGGATGGACCCCACACCGAAGTTGTCCCCAACTCAAACTTGTGCTGCCCTGATAGACCCAAGGGAGCCCTACAAACTGACATCAGGAACCTGGACTGCTGAGTTTTCTTTCCCAGGGAAAATGGAAAAAGGATGTGCCCAGGGGCCCCTGGCCCTGACTGCAAAAAATCCTTATATCGAAGGATGGACCCCACACCGAAGTTGTCCCCACCTCAAACTTGTGCTGCCCTGATACACCCAAGGGAGCCCTACAAACTGACATCAGGAACCTGGACTGCTGAGTTTTCTTTCCCAGGGAAAATGGAAAAAGGATGTGCCATGGGGCCCCTGGCCCTGGGCTGGGGCCTCACTACAAAAAATCCATATATCGAAGGATGGAGCCCACACCGAAGTTGTCCCCACCTCAAACTTGTGCTGCCCTGATAGACCCAAGGGAGCCCTACAAACTGACATCAGGAACCTGGACTGCTGAGTTTTCTTTCCCAGGGAAAATGGAAAAAGGATGTGCCCAGGGGCCCCTGGCCCTGACTGCAAAAATTCCTTATATCGAAGGATGGACCCCACACCGAAGTTGTCCCCACCTCAAACTTGTGCTGCCCTGATAGACCCAAGGGAGCCCTACAAACTGACATCACGAACCTGGACTGCTGAGTTTTCTTTCCCAGGGAAAATGGAAAAAGGATGTGCCCAGGGGCCCCTGGCCCTGACTGTAAAAAATCCTTATATCGAAGGATGGACCCCACACCGAAGTTGTCCCCACCTCAAACTTGTGCTGCCCTGATAGACCCAAGGGAGCCCTACAAACTGACATCAGGAACCTGGACTGCTGAGTTTTCTTTCCCAGGGAAAATGGAAAAAGGATGTGCCCAGGGGCCCCTGGCCCTGGACCCCATACCCTGACTGCAAAAAATCCTTATATCAAAGGATGGAGCCCACATTAAAGTTGTCCCCACCTCAAACTTGTGCTGCCCTGATCGACCCAAGGGAGCCCTACAAACTGACATCAGGAACCTGGACTGCTGAGTTTTCTTTCCCAGGGAAAATGGAAAAAGGATGTGCCCAGGGGCCCCTGGCCCTGGGCTGGGGCCTCACTGCAAAGAATCCTTATATCGAAGGATGGAGCCCACACCGAAGTTGTCCCCACCTCAAACTTGTGCTGCCCTGATAGACCCAAGGGAGCCCTACAAACTGACATCAGGAACCTGGACTGCTGAGTTTTCTTTCCCAGGGAAAATGGAAAAAGGATGTGCCCAGGGGCCCCTGGCCCTGACTGCAAAAATTCCTTATATCGAAGGATGGAGCCCACACCAAATTTGTCCCCACCTCATACTTGTGCTGCCCTGATAGACCCAAGGGAGCCCTACAAACTGATATCAGGAACCTGGACTGCTGAGTTTTCTTTCCCAGGGAAAATGGAAAAAGGATGTGCCATGGGGCCCCTGGCCCTGGGCTGGGGCCTCACTACAAAAAATCCATATATCGAAGGATGGACCCCACACCGAAGTTGTCCCCACCTCAAACTTGTGCTGCCCTGATAGACCCAAGGGAGCCCTACAAACTGACATCAGGAACCTGGACTGCTGAGTTTTCTTTCCCAGGGAAAATGGAAAAAGGATGTGCCATGGGGCCCCTGGCCCTGGGCCCCATACCCTGACTGCAAAAAATCCTTATATCAAAGGATGGAGCCCACACCGAAGTTGTCCCCACCTCAAACTTGTGCTGCCCTGATAGACCCAAGGGAGCCCTACAAACTGACATCAGGAACCTGGACTGCTGAGTTTTCTTTCCCAGGGAAAATGGAAAAAGGATGTGCCCAGGGGCCCCTGGCCCTGACTGCAAAAATTCCTTATATCGAAGGATGGAGCCCACACCAAATTTGTCCCCACCTCATACTTGTGCTGCCCTGATAGACCCAAGGGAGCCCAGAAACTGACATCAGGAACCTGGACTGCTGAGTTTTCTTTCCCAGGGAAAATGGAAAAAGGATGTGCCCAGGGGCCCCTGGCCCTGGGCCCCATACCCTGACTGCAAAAAATCCTTATATCAAAGGATGGACCCCACACCTAAGTTGTCCCCACCTCAAACTTGTGCTGCCCTGATCGACCCAAGGGAGCCCTACAAACTGACATCAGGAACCTGGACTGCTGAGTTTTCTTTCCCAGGGAAAATGGAAAAAGGATGTGCCCAGGGGCCCCTGGCCCTGACTGCAAAAAATCCTTATATCGAAGGATGGAGCCCACATTAAAGTTGTCCCCACCTCAAACTTGTGCTGCCCTGATAGACCCAAGGGAGCCCTACAAACTGACATCAGGAACCTGGACTGCTGAGTTTTCTTTCCCAGGGAAAATGGAAAAAGGATGTGCCCAGGGGCCCCTGGCCCTGGACCCCATACCCTGACTGCAAAAAATCCTTATATCAAAGGATGGAGCCCACATTAAAGTTGTCCCCACCTCAAACTTGTGCTGCCCTGATCGACCCAAGGGAGCCCTACAAACTGACATCAGGAACCTGGACTGCTGAGTTTTCTTTCCCAGGGAAAATGGAAAAAGGACGTGCCCAGGGGCCCCTGGCCCTGACTGCAAAAAATCCTTATATCGAAGGATGGACCCCACATTAAAGTTGTCCCCACCTCAAAATTGTGCTGCCCTGATACACCCAAGGGAACCCTACAAACTGACATCAGGAACCTGGACTGCTGAGTTTTCTTTCCCAGGGAAAATGGAAAAAGGATGTGCCCAGGGGCCCCTGGCCATGGGCTGGGCCCACACTGCAAAGAATCCTTATATCGAAGGATGGACCCCACACCGAAGTTGTCCCCAACTCAAACTTGTGCTGCCCTGATAGACCCAAGGGAGCCCTACAAACTGACATCAGGAACCTGGACTGCTGAGTTTTCTTTCCCAGGGAAAATGGAAAAAGGATGTGCCCTGGGGCCCCTGGCCCTGACTGCAAAGAATCCTTATATCAAAGGATGGACCCCACACCGAAGTGTTCCCCACCTCAAAATTGTGCTGCCCTGATAGACCCAAGGGAGCACTACAAACTGACATCAGGAACCTGGACTGCTGAGTTTTCTTTCCCAGGGAAAATGGAAAAAGGTTGTGCCCAGGGGCCCCTTGCCCTGGGCTGGGGCCTCACTGCAAAAAATCCTTATATCGAAGGATGGACCCCACACCGAAGTTGTCCCCACCTCAAACTTGTACTGCCCTGATAGACCCAAGGGAGCCCTACAAACTGACATCAGGAACCTGGACTGCTGAGTTTTCTTTCCCAGGGAAAATGGAAAAAGGATGTGCCCAGGGGCCCCTGGCCCTGACTGCAAAAAATCCTTATATCGAAGGATGGACCCCACACCAAAGTTGTCCCCACCTCAAACTTGTGCTGCCCTGATACACCCAAGGGAGCCCTACACACTGACACCAGGAACCTGGACTGCTGAGTTTTCTTTCCCAGGGAAAATGGAAAAAGGATGTGCCCAGGGGCCCCTGGGCCTGGGCTTGTGCCTCACTACAAAAAATCCTTATATCGAAGGATGGACCCCACACCGAAGTTTTCCCCACCTCAAACTTGTGCTGCCCTGATAGACCCAAGGGAGCCCTACAAACTGACATCAGGAACCTGGACTGCTGAGTTTTCTTTCCCAGGGAAAATGGAAAAAGGATGTGCCCAGGGGCCCCTGGCCCTGGGCCCCATACCCTGACTGCAAAAAATCCTTATATCAAAGGATGGACCCCACACCGAAGTTGTCCCCACCTCAAACTTGTGCTGCCCTGATAGACCCAAGGGAGCCCTACAAACTGACATCAGGAACCTGGACTGCTGAGTTTTCTTTCCCAGGGAAAATGGAAAAAGGATGTGCCCAGGGGCCCCTGGCCCTGACTGCAAAAAATCCTTATATCGAAGGATGGACCCCACACCGAAGTTGTCCCCACCTCAAACTTGTGCTGCCCTGATAGACCCAAGGGAGCCCTACTAACTGACATCAGGAACCTGGACTGCTGAGTTTTCTTTCCCAGGGAAAATGGAAAAAGGATGTGCCCAGGGGCCCCTGGCCCTGACAGCAAAAAATCCTTATATCGAAGGATGGACCCCACACCGAAGTTGTCCCCACCTCAAACTTGTGCTGCCCTGATAGACCCAAGGGAGCCCTACAAACTGACATCAGGAACCTGGACTGCTGAGTTTTCTTTCCCAGGGAAAATGGAAAAAGGATGTGCCCAGGGGCCCCTGGCCCTGGGCTGGGGCCTCACTACAAAAAATCCTTATATCGAAGGATGGACCCCACACCGAAGTTGTCCCCACCTCAAACTTGTGCTGCCCTGATAGACCCAAGGGAGCCCTACAAACTGACATCAGGAACCTGGACTGCTGAGTTTTCTTTCCCAGGGAAAATGGAAAAAGGATGTGCCCAGGGGCCCCTGGCCCTGACTGCAAAAATTCCTTATATCGAAGGATGGAGCCCACACCAAATTTGTACCCACCTCACACTTGTGCTGCCCTGATAGACCCAAGGGAGCCCTACAAACTGACATCAGGAACCTGGACTGCTGAGTTTTCTTTCCCAGGGAAAATGGAAAAAGGATGTGCCCAGGGGCCCCTGGCCCTGGGCCCCTGGCCCTGACTGCAAAAAATCCTTATATCGAAGGATGGACCCCACACCGAAGTTGTCCCCACCTCAAACTTGTGCTGCCCTGATAGACCCAAGGGAGCCCTACAAACTGACATCAGGAACCTGGACTGCTGAGTTTTCTTTCCCAGGGAAAATGGAAAAAGGATGTGCCCAGGGGCCCCTGGCCCTGACTGCAAAAATTCCTTATATCGAAGGATGGAGCCCACACCAAATTTGTACCCACCTCATACTTGTGCTGCCCTGATAGACCCAAGGGAGCCCTACAAACTGACATCAGGAACCTGGACTGCTGAGTTTTCTTTCCCAGGGAAAATGGAAAAAGGATGTGCCCAGGGGCCCCTGGCCCTGGGCTGGGGCCTCACTGCAAAAAATCCTTATATCGAAGGATGGACCCCACACCGAAGTTGTCCCCACCTCAAACTTGTACTGCCCTGATAGACCCAAGGGAGCCCTAAAAACTGACATCAGGAACCTGGACTGCTGAGTTTTCTTTCCCAGGGAAAATGGAAAAAGGATGTGCCCAGGGGCCCCTGGCCCTGACTGCAAAAAATCCTTATATCGAAGGATGGACCCCACACCGAAGTTGTCCCCACCTCAAACTTGTACTGCCCTGATAGACCCAAGGGAGCCCTACAAACTGACATCAGGAACCTGGACTGCTGAGTTTTCTTTCCCAGGGAAAATGGAAAAAGGATGTGCTCAGGGGCCCCTGGCCCTGGGCTGGGGCCTCACTACAAAAAATCCTTATATCGAAGGATGGACCCCACACCGAAGTTGTCCCCACCTCAAACTTGTGCTGCCCTGATAGACCCAAGGGAGCCCTACAAACTGACATCAGGAACCTGGACTGCTGAGTTTTCTTTCCCAGGGAAAATGGAAAAAGGTTGTGCCCAGGAGCCCCTGGCCCTGGGCTGGGGCCTCACTGCAAAGAATCCTTATATCGAAGGATGGAGCCCACACCGAAGTTGTCCCCACCTCAAACTTGTGCTGCCCTGATAGACCCAAGGGAGCCCTACAAACTGACATCAGGAACCTGGACTGCTGAGTTTTCTTTCCCAGGGAAAATGGAAAAAGGATGTGCCCAGGGGCCCCTGGCCCTGACTGCAAAAAATCCTTATATCGAAGGATGGACCCCACACCAAAGTTGTCCCCACCTCAAACTTGTGCTGCCCTGATACACCCAAGGGAGCCCTACACACTGACACCAGGAACCTGGACTGCTGAGTTTTCTTTCCCAGGGAAAATGGAAAAAGGATGTGCCCAGGGGCCCCTGGGCCTGGGCTTGTGCCTCACTACAAAAAATCCTTATATCGAAGGATGGACCCCACACCGAAGTTTTCCCCACCTCAAACTTGTGCTGCCCTGATAGACCCAAGGGAGCCCTACAAACTGACATCAGGAACCTGGACTGCTGAGTTTTCTTTCCCAGGGAAAATGAAAAAGGATGTGCCCAGGGGCCCCTGGCCCTGGGCTGGGGCCTCACTACAAAAAATCCTTTTATCGAAGGATGGAGCCCACACCGAAGTTGTCCCCACCTCAAACTTGTGCTGCCCTGATAGACCCAAGGGAGCCCTACAAACTGACATCAGGAACCTGGACTGCTGAGTTTTCTTTCCCAGGGAAAATGGAAAAAGGATGTGCCATGGGGCCCCTGGCCCTGACTGCAAAGAATCCTTATATCGAAGGATGGACCCCACACCGAAGTTGTCCCCACCTCAAACTTGCGCTGCCCTGATAGACCCAAGGGAGCCCTACAAACTGACATCAGGAACCTGGACTGCTGAGTTTTCTTTCCCAGGGAAAATGGAAAAAGGATGTGCCATGGGGCCCCTGGCCCTGGGCCCCATACCCTGACTGCAAAAAATCCTTATATCAAAGGATGGACCCCACACCGAAGTTGTCCCCACCTCAAACTTGTGCTGCCCTGATAGACCCAAGGGAGCCCTACAAACTGACATCAGGAACCTGGACTGCTGAGTTTTCTTTCCCAGGGAAAATGGAAAAAGGACGTGCCCAGGGGCCCCTGGCCCTGACTGCAAAAAATCCTTATATCGAAGGATGGACCCCACATTAAAGTTGTCCCCACCTCAAAATTGTGCTGCCCTGATACACCCAAGGGAACCCTACAAACTGACATCAGGAACCTGGACTGCTGAGTTTTCTTTCCCAGGGAAAATGGAAAAAGGATGTGCCCAGGGGCCCCTGGCCATGGGCTGGGCCCACACTGCAAAGAATCCTTATATCGAAGGATGGACCCCACACCGAAGTTGTCCCCAACTCAAACTTGTGCTGCCCTGATAGACCCAAGGGAGCCCTACAAACTGACATCAGGAACCTGGACTGCTGAGTTTTCTTTCCCAGGGAAAATGGAAAAAGGATGTGCCCTGGGGCCCCTGGCCCTGACTGCAAAAAATCCTTATATCGAAGGATGGACCCCACACCGAAGTTGTCCCCACCTCAAACTTGTGCTGCCCTGATACACCCAAGGGAGCCCTACAAACTGACATCAGGAACCTGGACTGCTGAGTTTTCTTTCCCAGGGAAAATGGAAAAAGGATGTGCCATGGGGCCCCTGGCCCTGGGCTGGGGCCTCACTACAAAAAATCCATATATCGAAGGATGGACCCCACACCGAAGTTGTCCCCACCTCAAACTTGTGCTGCCCTGATAGACCCAAGGGAGCCCTACAAACTGACATCAGGAACCTGGACTGCTGAGTTTTCTTTCCCAGGGAAAATGGAAAAAGGATGTGCCCAGGGGCCCCTGGCCCTGACTGCAAAAATTCCTTATATCGAAGGATGGACCCCACACCGAAGTTGTCCCCACCTCAAACTTGTGCTGCCCTGATAGACCCAAGGGAGCCCTACAAACTGACATCACGAACCTGGACTGCTGAGTTTTCTTTCCCAGGGAAAATGGAAAAAGGATGTGCCCAGGGGCCCCTGGCCCTGGGCTGGGGCCTCACTACAAAAAATCCTTATATCGAAGGATGGACCCCACACCGAAGTTGTCCCCACCTCAAACTTGTGCTGCCCTGATAGACCCAAGGGAGCCCTACAAACTGACATCAGGAACCTGGACTGCTGAGTTTTCTTTCCCAGGGAAAATGGAAAAAGGATGTGCCCAGGGGCCCCTGGCCCTGGGCTGGGGCCTCACTACAAAAAATCCTTATATCGAAGGATGGACCCCACACCGAAGTTGTCCCCACCTCAAACTTGTGCTGCCCTGATAGACCCAAGGGAGCCCTACAAACTGACATCAGGAACCTGGACTGCTGAGTTTTCTTTCCCAGGGAAAATGGAAAAAGGATGTGCCATGGGGCCCCTGGCCCTGGGCCCCATACCCTGACTGCAAAAAATCCTTATATCAAAGGATGGACCCCACACCGAAGTTGTCCCCACCTCAAACTTGTGCTGCCCTGATAGACCCAAGGGAGCCCTACAAACTGACATCAGGAACCTGGACTGCTGAGTTTTCTTTCCCAGGGAAAATGGAAAAAGGACGTGCCCAGGGGCCCCTGGCCCTGACTGCAAAAATTCCTTATATCGAAGGATGGACCCCACATTAAAGTTGTCCCCACCTCAAAATTGTGCTGCCCTGATACACCCAAGGGAACCCTACAAACTGACATCAGGAACCTGGACTGCTGAGTTTTCTTTCCCAGGGAAAATGGAAAAAGGATGTGCCCAGGGGCCCCTGGCCATGGGCTGGGCCCACACTGCAAAGAATCCTTATATCGAAGGATGGACCCCACACCGAAGTTGTCCCCAACTCAAACTTGTGCTGCCCTGATAGACCCAAGGGAGCCCTACAAACTGACATCAGGAACCTGGACTGCTGAGTTTTCTTTCCCAGGGAAAATGGAAAAAGGATGTGCCCAGGGGCCCCTGGCCCTGACTGCAAAAAATCCTTATATCGAAGGATGGACCCCACACCGAAGTTGTCCCCACCTCAAACTTGTGCTGCCCTGATACACCCAAGGGAGCCCTACAAACTGACATCAGGAACCTGGACTGCTGAGTTTTCTTTCCCAGGGAAAATGGAAAAAGGATGTGCCATGGGGCCCCTGGCCCTGGGCTGGGGCCTCACTACAAAAAATCCATATATCGAAGGATGGAGCCCACACCGAAGTTGTCCCCACCTCAAACTTGTGCTGCCCTGATAGACCCAAGGGAGCCCTACAAACTGACATCAGGAACCTGGACTGCTGAGTTTTCTTTCCCAGGGAAAATGGAAAAAGGATGTGCCCAGGGGCCCCTGGCCCTGACTGCAAAAATTCCTTATATCGAAGGATGGACCCCACACCGAAGTTGTCCCCACCTCAAACTTGTGCTGCCCTGATAGACCCAAGGGAGCCCTACAAACTGACATCACGAACCTGGACTGCTGAGTTTTCTTTCCCAGGGAAAATGGAAAAAGGATGTGCCCAGGGGCCCCTGGCCCTGACTGTAAAAAATCCTTATATCGAAGGATGGACCCCACACCGAAGTTGTCCCCACCTCAAACTTGTGCTGCCCTGATAGACCCAAGGGAGCCCTACAAACTGACATCAGGAACCTGGACTGCTGAGTTTTCTTTCCCAGGGAAAATGGAAAAAGGATGTGCCCAGGGGCCCCTGGCCCTGGACCCCATACCCTGACTGCAAAAAATCCTTATATCAAAGGATGGAGCCCACATTAAAGTTGTCCCCACCTCAAACTTGTGCTGCCCTGATCGACCCAAGGGAGCCCTACAAACTGACATCAGGAACCTGGACTGCTGAGTTTTCTTTCCCAGGGAAAATGGAAAAAGGATGTGCCCAGGGGCCCCTGGCCCTGGGCTGGGGCCTCACTGCAAAGAATCCTTATATCGAAGGATGGAGCCCACACCGAAGTTGTCCCCACCTCAAACTTGTGCTGCCCTGATAGACCCAAGGGAGCCCTACAAACTGACATCAGGAACCTGGACTGCTGAGTTTTCTTTCCCAGGGAAAATGGAAAAAGGATGTGCCCAGGGGCCCCTGGCCCTGACTGCAAAAATTCCTTATATCGAAGGATGGAGCCCACACCAAATTTGTCCCCACCTCATACTTGTGCTGCCCTGATAGACCCAAGGGAGCCCTACAAACTGATATCAGGAACCTGGACTGCTGAGTTTTCTTTCCCAGGGAAAATGGAAAAAGGATGTGCCATGGGGCCCCTGGCCCTGGGCTGGGGCCTCACTACAAAAAATCCATATATCGAAGGATGGACCCCACACCGAAGTTGTCCCCACCTCAAACTTGTGCTGCCCTGATAGACCCAAGGGAGCCCTACAAACTGACATCAGGAACCTGGACTGCTGAGTTTTCTTTCCCAGGGAAAATGGAAAAAGGATGTGCCATGGGGCCCCTGGCCCTGGGCCCCATACCCTGACTGCAAAAAATCCTTATATCAAAGGATGGAGCCCACACCGAAGTTGTCCCCACCTCAAACTTGTGCTGCCCTGATAGACCCAAGGGAGCCCTACAAACTGACATCAGGAACCTGGACTGCTGAGTTTTCTTTCCCAGGGAAAATGGAAAAAGGATGTGCCCAGGGGCCCCTGGCCCTGACTGCAAAAATTCCTTATATCGAAGGATGGAGCCCACACCAAATTTGTCCCCACCTCATACTTGTGCTGCCCTGATAGACCCAAGGGAGCCCAGAAACTGACATCAGGAACCTGGACTGCTGAGTTTTCTTTCCCAGGGAAAATGGAAAAAGGATGTGCCCAGGGGCCCCTGGCCCTGGGCCCCATACCCTGACTGCAAAAAATCCTTATATCAAAGGATGGACCCCACACCTAAGTTGTCCCCACCTCAAACTTGTGCTGCCCTGATCGACCCAAGGGAGCCCTACAAACTGACATCAGGAACCTGGACTGCTGAGTTTTCTTTCCCAGGGAAAATGGAAAAAGGATGTGCCCAGGGGCCCCTGGCCCTGACTGCAAAAAATCCTTATATCGAAGGATGGAGCCCACATTAAAGTTGTCCCCACCTCAAACTTGTGCTGCCCTGATAGACCCAAGGGAGCCCTACAAACTGACATCAGGAACCTGGACTGCTGAGTTTTCTTTCCCAGGGAAAATGGAAAAAGGATGTGCCCAGGGGCCCCTGGCCCTGGACCCCATACCCTGACTGCAAAAAATCCTTATATCAAAGGATGGAGCCCACATTAAAGTTGTCCCCACCTCAAACTTGTGCTGCCCTGATCGACCCAAGGGAGCCCTACAAACTGACATCAGGAACCTGGACTGCTGAGTTTTCTTTCCCAGGGAAAATGGAAAAAGGATGTGCCCAGGGGCCCCTGGCCCTGGGCTGGGGCCTCACTGCAAAGAATCCTTATATCGAAGGATGGAGCCCACACCGAAGTTGTCCCCACCTCAAACTTGTGCTGCCCTGATAGACCCAAGGGAGCCCTACAAACTGACATCAGGAACCTGGACTGCTGAGTTTTCTTTCCCAGGGAAAATGGAAAAAGGATGTGCCCAGGGGCCCCTGGCCCTGACTGCAAAAATTCCTTATATCGAAGGATGGAGCCCACACCAAATTTGTCCCCACCTCATACTTGTGCTGCCCTGATAGACCCAAGGGAGCCCTACAAACTGATATCAGGAACCTGGACTGCTGAGTTTTCTTTCCCAGGGAAAATGGAAAAAGGATGTGCCATGGGGCCCCTGGCCCTGGGCTGGGGCCTCACTACAAAAAATCCATATATCGAAGGATGGACCCCACACCGAAGTTGTCCCCACCTCAAACTTGTGCTGCCCTGATAGACCCAAGGGAGCCCTACAAACTGACATCAGGAACCTGGACTGCTGAGTTTTCTTTCCCAGGGAAAATGGAAAAAGGATGTGCCATGGGGCCCCTGGCCCTGGGCCCCATACCCTGACTGCAAAAAATCCTTATATCAAAGGATGGAGCCCACACCGAAGTTGTCCCCACCTCAAACTTGTGCTGCCCTGATAGACCCAAGGGAGCCCTACAAACTGACATCAGGAACCTGGACTGCTGAGTTTTCTTTCCCAGGGAAAATGGAAAAAGGATGTGCCCAGGGGCCCCTGGCCCTGACTGCAAAAATTCCTTATATCGAAGGATGGAGCCCACACCAAATTTGTCCCCACCTCATACTTGTGCTGCCCTGATAGACCCAAGGGAGCCCTACAAACTGACATCAGGAACCTGGACTGCTGAGTTTTCTTTCCCAGGGAAAATGGAAAAAGGATGTGCCCAGGGGCCCCTGGCCCTGGGCCCCATACCCTGACTGCAAAAAATCCTTATATCAAAGGATGGACCCCACACCTAAGTTGTCCCCACCTCAAACTTGTGCTGCCCTGATCGACCCAAGGGAGCCCTACAAACTGACATCAGGAACCTGGACTGCTGAGTTTTCTTTCCCAGGGAAAATGGAAAAAGGATGTGCCCAGGGGCCCCTGGCCCTGACTGCAAAAAATCCTTATATCGAAGGATGGAGCCCACATTAAAGTTGTCCCCACCTCAAACTTGTGCTGCCCTGATAGACCCAAGGGAGCCCTACAAACTGACATCAGGAACCTGGACTGCTGAGTTTTCTTTCCCAGGGAAAATGGAAAAAGGATGTGCCCAGGGGCCCCTGGCCATGGGCTGGCGCCACACTGCAACGAATCCTTATATCGAAGGATGGACCCCACACCGAAGTTGTCCCCACCTCAAACATGTGCTGCCCTGATAGACCCAAGGGAGCCCTACAAACTGACATCAGGAACCTGGACTGCTGAGTTTTCTTTCCCAGGGAAAATGGAAAAAGGATGTGCCCAGGGGCCCCTGGCCCTGACTGCAAAAAATCCTTATATCGAAGGATGGACCCCAGACCGAAGTTGTCCCCACCTCAAACTTGTGCTGCCCTGATAGACCCAAGGGAGCCCTACAAACTGACATCAGGAACCTGGACTGCTGAGTTTTCTTTCCCAGGGAAAATGGAAAAAGGATGTGCCATGGGGCCCCTGGCCCTGGGCTGGGGCCTCACTACAAAAAATCCATATATCGAAGGATGGAGCCCACACCGAAGTTGTCCCCACCTCAAACTTGTGCTGCCCTGATAGACCCAAGGGAGCCCTACAAACTGACATCAGGAACCTGGACTGCTGAGTTTTCTTTCCCAGGGAAAATGGAAAAAGGATGTGCCATGGGGCCCCTGGCCCTGACTGCAAAAAATCCTTATATCGAAGGATGGACCCCACACCGAAGTTGTCCCCACCTCAAACTTGTGCTGCCCTGATAGACCCAAGGGAGCCCTACAAACTGACATCAGGAACCTGGACTGCTGAGTTTTCTTTCCCAGGGAAAATGGAAAAAGGATGTGCCCAGGGTTCCCTGGCCATGGGCTGGGGCCACACTGCAAAAAATCCTTATATCGAAGGATGGACCCCACACCGAAGTTGTCCCCACCTCAAACTTGTGCTGCCCTGATAGACCCAAGGGAGCCCTACAAACTGACATCAGGAACCTGGACTGCTGAGTTTTCTTTCCCAGGGAAAATGGAAAAAGGATGTGCCCAGGGGCCCCTGGCCCTGACTGCAAAAAATCCTTATATCAAAGGATGGACCCCACACCGAAGTTGTCCCCACCTCAAACTTGTGCTGCCCTGATAGACCCAAGGGAGCCCTACAAACTGACATCAGGAACCTGGACTGCTGAGTTTTCTTTCCCAGGGAAAATGGAAAAAGGATGTGCCATGGGGCCCCTGGCCCTGGGCTAGGGCCTCACTACAAAAAATCCTTATATCGAAGGATGGAGGCCACACCGAAGTTGTCCCCACCTCAAACTTGTGCTGCCCTGATAGACCCAAGGGAGCCCTACAAACTGACATCAGGAACCTGGACTGCTGAGTTTTCTTTCCCAGGGAAAATGGAAAAAGGTTGTGCCCAGGGGCCCCTGGCCCTGACTGCAAAAAATCCTTATATCGAAGGATGGACCCCACACCGAAGTTGTCCCCACCTCAAACTTGTGCTGCCCTGATAGACCCAAGGGAGCCCTACAAACTGACATCAGGAACCTGGACTGCTGAGTTTTCTTTCCCAGGGAAAATGGAAAAAGGATGTGCCCAGGGGCCCCTGGCCCTGACTGTAATAAATCCTTATATCGAAGGATGGACCCCACACCGAAGTTGTCCCCACCTCAAACTTGTGCTGCCCTGATAGACCCAAGGGAGCCCTACAAACTGACATCAGGAACCTGGACTGCTGAGTTTTCTTTCCCAGGGAAAATGGAAAAAGGATGTGCCCAGGGGCCCCTGGCCCTGACTGTAATAAATCCTTATATCGAAGGATGGACCCCACACCGAAGTTGTCCCCACCTCAAACTTGTGCTGCCCTGATAGACCCAAGGGAGCCCTACAAACTGACATCAGGAACCTGGACTGCTGAGTTTTCTTTCCCAGGGAAAATGGAAAAAGGATGTGCCCAGGGGCCCCTGGCCCTGACTGCAAAAAATCCTTATATCGAAGGATGGAGCCCACATTAAAGTTGTCCCCACCTCAAACTTGTGCTGCCCTGATAGACCCAAGGGAGCCCTACAAACTGACATCAGGAACCTGGACTGCTGAGTTTTCTTTCCCAGGGAAAATGGAAAAAGGATGTGCCCAGGGGCCCCTGGCCATGGGCTGGCGCCACACTGCAACGAATCCTTATATCGAAGGATGGACCCCACACCGAAGTTGTCCCCACCTCAAACTTGTGCTGCCCTGATAGACCCAAGGGAGCCCTACAAACTGACATCAGGAACCTGGACTGCTGAGTTTTCTTTCCCAGGGAAAATGGAAAAAGGATGTGCCCAGGGGCCCCTGGCCCTGACTGCAAAAAATCCTTATATCGAAGGATGGACCCCACATTAAAGTTGTCCCCACCTCAAAATTGTGCTGCCCTGATACACCCAAGGGAGCCCTACAAACTGACATCAGGAACCTGGACTGCTGAGTTTTCTTTCCCAGGGAAAATGGAAAAAGGATGTGCCATGGGGCCCCTGGCCCTGGGCTGGGGCCTCACTACAAAAATTCTTTTATCGAAGGATGGAGCCCACACCGAAGTTGTCCCCACCTCAAACTTGTGCTGCCCTGATAGACCCAAGGGAGCCCTACAAACTGACATCAGGAACCTGGACTGCTGAGTTTTCTTTCCCAGGGAAAATGGAAAAAGGATGTGCCATGGGGCCCCTGGCCCTGACTGCAAAAAATCCTTATATCGAAGGATGGACCCCACACCGAAGTTGTCCCCACCTCAAACTTGTGCTGCCCTGATAGACCCAAGGGAGCCCTAAAAACTGACATCAGGAACCTGGACTGCTGAGTTTTCTTTCCCAGGGAAAATGGAAAAAGGATGTGCCCAGGGTTCCCTGGCCATGGGCTGGGGCCACACTGCAAAAAATCCTTATATCGAAGGATGGACCCCACACCGAAGTTGTCCCCACCTCAAACTTGTGCTGCCCTGATAGACCCAAGGGAGCCCTACAAACTGACATCAGGAACCTGGACTGCTGAGTTTTCTTTCCCAGGGAAAATGGAAAAAGGATGTGCCCAGGGGCCCCTGGCCCTGACTGCAAAAAATCCTTATATCGAAGGATGGACCCCACACCGAAGTTGTCCCCACCTCAAACTTGTGCTGCCCTGATAGACCCAAGGGAGCCCTACAAACTGACATCAGGAACCTGGACTGCTGAGTTTTCTTTCCCAGGGAAAATGGAAAAAGGATGTGCCCAGGGGCCCCTGGCCCTGGGCTGGGGCCTCACTACAAAAAATCCTTATATCGAAGGATGGACCCCACACCGAAGTTGTCCCCACCTCAAACTTGTGCTGCCCTGATAGACCCAAGGGAGCCCTACAAACTGACATCAGGAACCTGGACTGCTGAGTTTTCTTTCCCAGGGAAAATGGAAAAAGGATGTGCCCAGGGGCCCCTGGCCCTGACTGCAAAAATTCCTTATATCGAAGGATGGAGCCCACACCAAATTTGTACCCACCTCATACTTGTGCTGCCCTGATAGACCCAAGGGAGCCCTACAAACTGACATCAGGAACCTGGACTGCTGAGTTTTCTTTCCCAGGGAAAATGGAAAAAGGATGTGCCCAGGGGCCCCTGGCCCTGGGCTGGGGCCTCACTGCAAAAAATCCTTATATCGAAGGATGGACCCCACACCGAAGTTGTCCCCACCTCAAACTTGCACTGCCCTGATAGACCCAAGGGAGCCCTAAAAACTGACATCAGGAACCTGGACTGCTGAGTTTTCTTTCCCAGGGAAAATGGAAAAAGGATGTGCCCAGGGGCCCCTGGCCCTGACTGCAAAAAATCCTTATATCGAAGGATGGACCCCACACCGAAGTTGTCCCCACCTCAAACTTGTGCTGCCCTGATAGACCCAAGGGAGCCCTACAAACTGACATCAGGAACCTGGACTGCTGAGTTTTCTTTCCCAGGGAAAATGGAAAAAGGATGTGCTCAGGGGGCCCTGGCCCTGGGCTGGGGCCTCACTACAAAAAATCCTTATATCGAAGGATGGACCCCACACCGAAGTTGTCCCCACCTCAAACTTGTGCTGCCCTGATAGACCCAAGGGAGCCCTACAAACTGACATCAGGAACCTGGACTGCTGAGTTTTCTTTCCCAGGGAAAATGGAAAAAGGATGTGCCCAGGGGCCCCTGGCCCTGGGCTGGGGCCTCACTGCAAAGAATCCTTATATCGAAGGATGGAGCCCACACCGAAGTTGTCCCCACCTCAAACTTGTGCTGCCCTGATAGACCCAAGGGAGCCCTACAAACTGACATCAGGAACCTGGACTGCTGAGTTTACTTTCCCAGGGAAAATGGAAAAAGGATGTGCCCAGGGGCCCCTGGCCCTGACTGCAAAAAATCCTTATATCGAAGGATGGACCCCACACCGAAGTTGTCCCCACCTCAAACTTGTGCTGCCCTGATAGACCCAAGGGAGCCCTACAAACTGACATCAGGAACCTGGACTGCTGAGTTTTCTTTCCCAGGGAAAATGGAAAAAGGATGTGCCCAGGGGCCCCTGGCCCTGACTGCAAAAATTCCTTATATCGAAGGATGGAGCCCACACCAAATTTGTACCCACCTCATACTTGTGCTGCCCTGATAGACCCAAGGGAGCCCTACAAACTGACATCAGGAACCTGGACTGCTGAGTTTTCTTTCCCAGGGAAAATGGAAAAAGGATGTGCCATGGGGCCCCTGGCCCTGACTGCAAAAATTCCTTATATCGAAGGATGGAGCCCACACCAAATTTGTACCCACCTCATACTTGTGCTGCCCTGATAGACCCAAGGGAGCCCTACAAACTGACATCAGGAACCTGGACTGCTGAGTTTTCTTTCCCAGGGAAAATGGAAAAAGGATGTGCCCAGGGGCCCCTGGCCCTGGGCTGGGGCCTCACTGCAAAAAATCCTTATATCGAAGGATGGACCCCACACCGAAGTTGTCCCCACCTCAAACTTGTGCTGCCCTGATAGACCCAAGGGAGCCCTACAAACTGACATCAGGAACCTGGACTGCTGAGTTTTCTTTCCCAGGGAAAATGGAAAAAGGATGTGCTCAGGGGGCCCTGGCCCTGGGCTGGGGCCTCACTACAAAAAATCCTTATATCGAAGGATGGACCCCACACCGAAGTTGTCCCCACCTCAAACTTGTGCTGCCCTGATAGACCCAAGGGAGCCCTACAAACTGACATCAGGAACCTGGACTGCTGAGTTTTCTTTCCCAGGGAAAATGGAAAAAGGTTGTGCCCAGGAGCCCCTGGCCCTGGTCTGGGGCCTCACTGCAAAGAATCCTTATATCGAAGGATGGAGCCCACACCGAAGTTGTCCCCACCTCAAACTTGTGCTGCCCTGATAGACCCAAGGGAGCCCTACAAACTGACATCAGGAAACTGGACTGCTGAGTTTTCTTTCCCAGGGAAAATGGAAAGAGGATGTGCCCAGGGACCCCTGGCCCTGACTGCAAAAAATCCTTATATCGAAGGATGGACCCCACACCGAAGTTGTCCCCACCTCAAACTTGTGCTGCCCTGATAGACCCAAGGGAGCCCTACAAACTGACATCAGGAACCTGGACTGCTGAGTTTTCTTTCCCAGGGAAAATGAAAAAGGATGTGCCATGGGGCCCCTGGCCCTGGGCTGGGGCCTCACTACAAAAAATCCATATATCGAAGGATGGACCCCACACCGAAGTTGTCCCCACCTCAAACTTGTGCTGCCCTGATAGACCCAAGGGAGCCCTACAAACTGACATCAGGAACCTGGACTGCTGAGTTTTCTTTCCCAGGGAAAATGGAAAAAGGATGTGCCCAGGGGCCCCTGGCCCTGACTGCAAAAATTCCTTATATCGAAGGATGGACCCCACACCGAAGTTGTCCCCACCTCAAACTTGTGCTGCCCTGATAGACCCAAGGGAGCCCTACAAACTGACATCACGAACCTGGACTGCTGAGTTTTCTTTCCCAGGGAAAATGGAAAAAGGATGTGCCCAGGGGCCCCTGGCCCTGGGCTGGGGCCTCACTACAAAAAATCCTTATATCGAAGGATGGACCCCACACCGAAGTTGTCCCCACCTCAAACTTGTGCTGCCCTGATAGACCCAAGGGAGCCCTACAAACTGACATCAGGAACCTGGACTGCTGAGTTTTCTTTCCCAGGGAAAATGGAAAAAGGATGTGCCCAGGGGCCCCTGGCCCTGGGCTGGGGCCTCACTACAAAAAATCCTTATATCGAAGGATGGACCCCACACCGAAGTTGTCCCCACCTCAAACTTGTGCTGCCCTGATAGACCCAAGGGAGCCCTACAAACTGACATCAGGAACCTGGACTGCTGAGTTTTCTTTCCCAGGGAAAATGGAAAAAGGATGTGCCATGGGGCCCCTGGCCCTGGGCCCCATACCCTGACTGCAAAAAATCCTTATATCAAAGGATGGACCCCACACCGAAGTTGTCCCCACCTCAAACTTGTGCTGCCCTGATAGACCCAAGGGAGCCCTACAAACTGACATCAGGAACCTGGACTGCTGAGTTTTCTTTCCCAGGGAAAATGGAAAAAGGTTGTGCCCAGGAGCCCCTGGCCCTGGTCTGGGGCCTCACTGCAAAGAATCCTTATATCGAAGGATGGAGCCCACACCGAAGTTGTCCCCACCTCAAACTTGTGCTGCCCTGATAGACCCAAGGGAGCCCTACAAACTGACATCAGGAAACTGGACTGCTGAGTTTTCTTTCCCAGGGAAAATGGAAAGAGGATGTGCCCAGGGACCCCTGGCCCTGACTGCAAAAAATCCTTATATCGAAGGATGGACCCCACACCGAAGTTGTCCCCACCTCAAACTTGTGCTGCCCTGATAGACCCAAGGGAGCCCTACAAACTGACATCAGGAACCTGGACTGCTGAGTTTTCTTTCCCAGGGAAAATGAAAAAGGATGTGCCCAGGGGCCCCTGGCCCTGGGCTGGGGCCTCACTACAAAAAATCCTTTTATCGAAGGATGGAGCCCACACCGAAGTTGTCCCCACCTCAAACTTGTGCTGCCCTGATAGACCCAAGGGAGCCCTACAAACTGACATCAGGAACCTGGACTGCTGAGTTTTCTTTCCCAGGGAAAATGGAAAAAGGATGTGCCATGGGGCCCCTGGCCCTGACTGCAAAAAATCCTTATATCGAAGGATGGACCCCACACCGAAGTTGTCCCCACCTCAAACTTGCGCTGCCCTGATAGACCCAAGGGAGCCCTACAAACTGACATCAGGAACCTGGACTGCTGAGTTTTCTTTCCCAGGGAAAATGGAAAAAGGATGTGCCATGGGGCCCCTGGCCCTGGGCCCCATACCCTGACTGCAAAAAATCCTTATATCAAAGGATGGACCCCACACCGAAGTTGTCCCCACCTCAAACTTGTGCTGCCCTGATAGACCCAAGGGAGCCCTACAAACTGACATCAGGAACCTGGACTGCTGAGTTTTCTTTCCCAGGGAAAATGGAAAAAGGACGTGCCCAGGGGCCCCTGGCCCTGACTGCAAAAAATCCTTATATCGAAGGATGGACCCCACATTAAAGTTGTCCCCACCTCAAACTTGTGCTGCCCTGATAGACCCAAGGGAGCCCTACAAACTGACATCACGAACCTGGACTGCTGAGTTTTCTTTCCCAGGGAAAATGGAAAAAGGATGTGCCCAGGGGCCCCTGGCCCTGACTGTAAAAAATCCTTATATCGAAGGATGGACCCCACACCGAAGTTGTCCCCACCTCAAACTTGTGCTGCCCTGATAGACCCAAGGGAGCCCTACAAACTGACATCAGGAACCTGGACTGCTGAGTTTTCTTTCCCAGGGAAAATGGAAAAAGGATGTGCCCAGGGGCCCCTGGCCCTGGACCCCATACCCTGACTGCAAAAAATCCTTATATCAAAGGATGGAGCCCACATTAAAGTTGTCCCCACCTCAAACTTGTGCTGCCCTGATCGACCCAAGGGAGCCCTACAAACTGACATCAGGAACCTGGACTGCTGAGTTTTCTTTCCCAGGGAAAATGGAAAAAGGATGTGCCCAGGGGCCCCTGGCCCTGGGCTGGGGCCTCACTGCAAAGAATCCTTATATCGAAGGATGGAGCCCACACCGAAGTTGTCCCCACCTCAAACTTGTGCTGCCCTGATAGACCCAAGGGAGCCCTACAAACTGACATCAGGAACCTGGACTGCTGAGTTTTCTTTCCCAGGGAAAATGGAAAAAGGATGTGCCATGGGGCCCCTGGCCCTGACTGCAAAAATTCCTTATATCGAAGGATGGAGCCCACACCAAATTTGTCCCCACCTCATACTTGTGCTGCCCTGATAGACCCAAGGGAGCCCTACAAACTGATATCAGGAACCTGGACTGCTGAGTTTTCTTTCCCAGGGAAAATGGAAAAAGGATGTGCCATGGGGCCCCTGGCCCTGGGCTGGGGCCTCACTACAAAAAATCCATATATCGAAGGATGGACCCCACACCGAAGTTGTCCCCACCTCAAACATGTGCTGCCCTGATAGACCCAAGGGAGCCCTACAAACTGACATCAGGAACCTGGACTGCTGAGTTTTCTTTCCCAGGGAAAATGGAAAAAGGACGTGCCCAGGGGCCCCTGGCCCTGACTGCAAAAAATCCTTATATCGAAGGATGGACCCCACATTAAAGTTGTCCCCACCTCAAAATTGTGCTGCCCTGATACACCCAAGGGAACCCTACAAACTGACATCAGGAACCTGGACTGCTGAGTTTTCTTTCCCAGGGAAAATGGAAAAAGGATGTGCCCAGGGGCCCCTGGCCATGGGCTGGGCCCACACTGCAAAGAATCCTTATATCGAAGGATGGACCCCACACCGAAGTTGTCCCCAACTCAAACTTGTGCTGCCCTGATAGACCCAAGGGAGCCCTACAAACTGACATCAGGAACCTGGACTGCTGAGTTTTCTTTCCCAGGGAAAATGGAAAAAGGATGTGCCCTGGGGCCCCTGGCCCTGACTGCAAAAAATCCTTATATCGAAGGATGGACCCCACACCGAAGTTGTCCCCACCTCAAACTTGTGCTGCCCTGATACACCCAAGGGAGCCCTACAAACTGACATCAGGAACCTGGACTGCTGAGTTTTCTTTCCCAGGGAAAATGGAAAAAGGATGTGCCATGGGGCCCCTGGCCCTGGGCTGGGGCCTCACTACAAAAAATCCATATATCGAAGGATGGACCCCACACCGAAGTTGTCCCCACCTCAAACTTGTGCTGCCCTGATAGACCCAAGGGAGCCCTACAAACTGACATCAGGAACCTGGACTGCTGAGTTTTCTTTCCCAGGGAAAATGGAAAAAGGATGTGCCCAGGGGCCCCTGGCCCTGACTGCAAAAATTCCTTATATCGAAGGATGGACCCCACACCGAAGTTGTCCCCACCTCAAACTTGTGCTGCCCTGATAGACCCAAGGGAGCCCTACAAACTGACATCAGGAACCTGGACTGCTGAGTTTTCTTTCCCAGGGAAAATGGAAAAAGGATGTGCCCAGGGGCCCCTGGCCCTGGGCTGGGGCCTCACTACAAAAAATCCTTATATCGAAGGATGGACCCCACACCGAAGTTGTCCCCACCTCAAACTTGTGCTGCCCTGATAGACCCAAGGGAGCCCTACAAACTGACATCAGGAACCTGGACTGCTGAGTTTTCTTTCCCAGGGAAAATGGAAAAAGGATGTGCCCAGGGGCCCCTGGCCCTGGGCTGGGGCCTCACTACAAAAAATCCTTATATCGAAGGATGGACCCCACACCGAAGTTGTCCCCACCTCAAACTTGTGCTGCCCTGATAGACCCAAGGGAGCCCTACAAACTGACATCAGGAACCTGGACTGCTGAGTTTTCTTTCCCAGGGAAAATGGAAAAAGGATGTGCCATGGGGCCCCTGGCCCTGGGCCCCATACCCTGACTGCAAAAAATCCTTATATCAAAGGATGGACCCCACACCGAAGTTGTCCCCACCTCAAACTTGTGCTGCCCTGATAGACCCAAGGGAGCCCTACAAACTGACATCAGGAACCTGGACTGCTGAGTTTTCTTTCCCAGGGAAAATGGAAAAAGGACGTGCCCAGGGGCCCCTGGCCCTGACTGCAAAAATTCCTTATATCGAAGGATGGACCCCACATTAAAGTTGTCCCCACCTCAAAATTGTGCTGCCCTGATACACCCAAGGGAACCCTACAAACTGACATCAGGAACCTGGACTGCTGAGTTTTCTTTCCCAGGGAAAATGGAAAAAGGATGTGCCCAGGGGCCCCTGGCCCTGACTGCAAAAAATCCTTATATCGAAGGATGGACCCCACACCGAAGTTGTCCCCACCTCAAACTTGTGCTGCCCTGATAGACCCAAGGGAGCCCTACAAACTGACATCAGGAACCTGGACTGCTGAGTTTTCTTTCCCAGGGAAAATGGAAAAAGGATGTGCCCAGGGGCCCCTGGCCCTGGGCTGGGGCCTCACTACAAAAAATCCATATATCGAAGGATGGAGCCCACACCGAAGTTGTCCCCACCTCAAACTTGTGCTGCCCTGATAGACCCAAGGGAGCCCTACAAACTGACATCAGGAACCTGGACTGCTGAGTTTTCTTTCCCAGGGAAAATGGAAAAAGGATGTGCCCAGGGGCCCCTGGCCCTGACTGCAAAAATTCCTTATATCGAAGGATGGACCCCACACCGAAGTTGTCCCCACCTCAAACTTGTGCTGCCCTGATAGACCCAAGGGAGCCCTACAAACTGACATCACGAACCTGGACTGCTGAGTTTTCTTTCCCAGGGAAAATGGAAAAAGGATGTGCCCAGGGGCCCCTGGCCCTGACTGTAAAAAATCCTTATATCGAAGGATGGACCCCACACCGAAGTTGTCCCCACCTCAAACTTGTGCTGCCCTGATAGACCCAAGGGAGCCCTACAAACTGACATCAGGAACCTGGACTGCTGAGTTTTCTTTCCCAGGGAAAATGGAAAAAGGATGTGCCCAGGGGCCCCTGGCCCTGGACCCCATACCCTGACTGCAAAAAATCCTTATATCAAAGGATGGAGCCCACATTAAAGTTGTCCCCACCTCAAACTTGTGCTGCCCTGATCGACCCAAGGGAGCCCTACAAACTGACATCAGGAACCTGGACTGCTGAGTTTTCTTTCCCAGGGAAAATGGAAAAAGGATGTGCCCAGGGGCCCCTGGCCCTGGGCTGGGGCCTCACTGCAAAGAATCCTTATATCGAAGGATGGAGCCCACACCGAAGTTGTCCCCACCTCAAACTTGTGCTGCCCTGATAGACCCAAGGGAGCCCTACAAACTGACATCAGGAACCTGGACTGCTGAGTTTTCTTTCCCAGGGAAAATGGAAAAAGGATGTGCCCAGGGGCCCCTGGCCCTGACTGCAAAAATTCCTTATATCGAAGGATGGAGCCCACACCAAATTTGTCCCCACCTCATACTTGTGCTGCCCTGATAGACCCAAGGGAGCCCTACAAACTGATATCAGGAACCTGGACTGCTGAGTTTTCTTTCCCAGGGAAAATGGAAAAAGGATGTGCCATGGGGCCCCTGGCCCTGGGCTGGGGCCTCACTACAAAAAATCCATATATCGAAGGATGGACCCCACACCGAAGTTGTCCCCACCTCAAACTTGTGCTGCCCTGATAGACCCAAGGGAGCCCTACAAACTGACATCAGGAACCTGGACTGCTGAGTTTTCTTTCCCAGGGAAAATGGAAAAAGGATGTGCCATGGGGCCCCTGGCCCTGGGCCCCATACCCTGACTGCAAAAAATCCTTATATCAAAGGATGGACCCCACACCGAAGTTGTCCCCACCTCAAACTTGTGCTGCCCTGATAGACCCAAGGGAGCCCTACAAACTGACATCAGGAACCTGGACTGCTGAGTTTTCTTTCCCAGGGAAAATGGAAAAAGGATGTGCCCAGGGGCCCCTGGCCCTGGGCTGGGGCCTCACTACAAAAAATCCTTATATCGAAGGATGGACCCCACACCGAAGTTGTCCCCACCTCAAACTTGTGCTGCCCTGATAGACCCAAGGGAGCCCTACAAACTGACATCAGGAACCTGGACTGCTGAGTTTTCTTTCCCAGGGAAAATGGAAAAAGGATGTGCCCAGGGGCCCCTGGCCCTGACTGCAAAAATTCCTTATATCGAAGGATGGAGCCCACACCAAATTTGTCCCCACCTCATACTTGTGCTGCCCTGATAGACCCAAGGGAGCCCTACAAACTGACATCAGGAACCTGGACTGCTGAGTTTTCTTTCCCAGGGAAAATGGAAAAAGGATGTGCCCAGGGGCCCCTGGCCCTGGGCCCCATACCCTGACTGCAAAAAATCCTTATATCAAAGGATGGACCCCACACCTAAGTTGTCCCCACCTCAAACTTGTGCTGCCCTGATCGACCCAAGGGAGCCCTACAAACTGACATCAGGAACCTGGACTGCTGAGTTTTCTTTCCCAGGGAAAATGGAAAAAGGATGTGCCCAGGGGCCCCTGGCCCTGACTGCAAAAAATCCTTATATCGAAGGATGGAGCCCACATTAAAGTTGTCCCCACCTCAAACTTGTGCTGCCCTGATAGACCCAAGGGAGCCCTACAAACTGACATCAGGAACCTGGACTGCTGAGTTTTCTTTCCCAGGGAAAATGGAAAAAGGATGTGCCCAGGGGCCCCTGGCCATGGGCTGGCGCCACACTGCAACGAATCCTTATATCGAAGGATGGACCCCACACCGAAGTTGTCCCCACCTCAAACATGTGCTGCCCTGATAGACCCAAGGGAGCCCTACAAACTGACATCAGGAACCTGGACTGCTGAGTTTTCTTTCCCAGGGAAAATGGAAAAAGGATGTGCCCAGGGGCCCCTGGCCCTGACTGCAAAAAATCCTTATATCGAAGGATGGACCCCAGACCGAAGTTGTCCCCACCTCAAACTTGTGCTGCCCTGATAGACCCAAGGGAGCCCTACAAACTGACATCAGGAACCTGGACTGCTGAGTTTTCTTTCCCAGGGAAAATGGAAAAAGGATGTGCCATGGGGCCCCTGGCCCTGACTGCAAAAAATCCTTATATCGAAGGATGGACCCCACACCGAAGTTGTCCCCACCTCAAACTTGTGCTGCCCTGATAGACCCAAGGGAGCCCTACAAACTGACATCAGGAACCTGGACTGCTGAGTTTTCTTTCCCAGGGAAAATGGAAAAAGGATGTGCCCAGGGTTCCCTGGCCATGGGCTGGGGCCACACTGCAAAAAATCCTTATATCGAAGGATGGACCCCACACCGAAGTTGTCCCCACCTCAAACTTGTGCTGCCCTGATAGACCCAAGGGAGCCCTACAAACTGACATCAGGAACCTGGACTGCTGAGTTTTCTTTCCCAGGGAAAATGGAAAAAGGATGTGCCCAGGGGCCCCTGGCCCTGACTGCAAAAAATCCTTATATCGAAGGATGGACCCCACACCGAAGTTGTCCCCACCTCAAACTTGTGCTGCCCTGATAGACCCAAGGGAGCCCTACAAACTGACATCAGGAACCTGGACTGCTGAGTTTTCTTTCCCAGGGAAAATGGAAAAAGGATGTGCCCAGGGGCCCCTGGCCCTGACTGTAATAAATCCTTATATCGAAGGATGGACCCCACACCGAAGTTGTCCCCACCTCAAACTTGTGCTGCCCTGATAGACCCAAGGGAGCCCTACAAACTGACATCAGGAACCTGGACTGCTGAGTTTTCTTTCCCAGGGAAAATGGAAAAAGGATGTGCCCAGGGGCCCCTGGCCCTGACTGTAATAAATCCTTATATCGAAGGATGGACCCCACACCGAAGTTGTCCCCACCTCAAACTTGTGCTGCCCTGATAGACCCAAGGGAGCCCTACAAACTGACATCAGGAACCTGGACTGCTGAGTTTTCTTTCCCAGGGAAAATGGAAAAAGGATGTGCCCAGGGGCCCCTGGCCCTGACTGCAAAAAATCCTTATATCGAAGGATGGAGCCCACATTAAAGTTGTCCCCACCTCAAACTTGTGCTGCCCTGATAGACCCAAGGGAGCCCTACAAACTGACATCAGGAACCTGGACTGCTGAGTTTTCTTTCCCAGGGAAAATGGAAAAAGGATGTGCCCAGGGGCCCCTGGCCATGGGCTGGCGCCACACTGCAACGAATCCTTATATCGAAGGATGGACCCCACACCGAAGTTGTCCCCACCTCAAACTTGTGCTGCCCTGATAGACCCAAGGGAGCCCTACAAACTGACATCAGGAACCTGGACTGCTGAGTTTTCTTTCCCAGGGAAAATGGAAAAAGGATGTGCCCAGGGGCCCCTGGCCCTGACTGCAAAAAATCCTTATATCGAAGGATGGACCCCACATTAAAGTTGTCCCCACCTCAAAATTGTGCTGCCCTGATACACCCAAGGGAGCCCTACAAACTGACATCAGGAACCTGGACTGCTGAGTTTTCTTTCCCAGGGAAAATGGAAAAAGGATGTGCCATGGGGCCCCTGGCCCTGGGCTGGGGCCTCACTACAAAAAATCCTTTTATCGAAGGATGGAGCCCACACCGAAGTTGTCCCCACCTCAAACTTGTGCTGCCCTGATAGACCCAAGGGAGCCCTACAAACTGACATCAGGAACCTGGACTGCTGAGTTTTCTTTCCCAGGGAAAATGGAAAAAGGATGTGCCCAGGGGCCCCTGGCCCTGACTGCAAAAAATCCTTATATCGAAGGATGGACCCCACACCGAAGTTGTCCCCACCTCAAACTTGTGCTGCCCTGATAGACCCAAGGGAGCCCTACAAACTGACATCAGGAACCTGGACTGCTGAGTTTTCTTTCCCAGGGAAAATGGAAAAAGGATGTGCCCAGGGTTCCCTGGCCATGGGCTGGGGCCACACTGCAAAAAATCCTTATATCGAAGGATGGAGCCCACACCGAAGTTGTCCCCACCTCAAACTTGTGCTGCCCTGATAGACCCAAGGGAGCCCTACAAACTGACATCAGGAACCTGGACTGCTGAGTTTTCTTTCCCAGGGAAAATGGAAAAAGGATGTGCCCAGGGGCCCCTGGCCCTGACTGCAAAAAATCCTTATATCGAAGGATGGACCCCACACCGAAGTTGTCCCCACCTCAAACTTGTGCTGCCCTGATAGACCCAAGGGAGCCCTACAAACTGACATCAGGAACCTGGACTGCTGAGTTTTCTTTCCCAGGGAAAATGGAAAAAGGATGTGCCCAGGGGCCCCTGGCCCTGGGCTGGGGCCTCACTACAAAAAATCCTTATATCGAAGGATGGACCCCACACCGAAGTTGTCCCCACCTCAAACTTGTGCTGCCCTGATAGACCCAAGGGAGCCCTACAAACTGACATCAGGAACCTGGACTGCTGAGTTTTCTTTCCCAGGGAAAATGGAAAAAGGATGTGCCCAGGGGCCCCTGGCCCTGACTGCAAAAATTCCTTATATCGAAGGATGGAGCCCACACCAAATTTGTACCCACCTCATACTTGTGCTGCCCTGATAGACCCAAGGGAGCCCTACAAACTGACATCAGGAACCTGGACTGCTGAGTTTTCTTTCCCAGGGAAAATGGAAAAAGGATGTGCCCAGGGGCCCCTGGCCCTGGGCTGGGGCCTCACTACAAAAAATCCTTATATCGAAGGATGGACCCCACACCGAAGTTGTCCCCACCTCAAACTTGTGCTGCCCTGATAGACCCAAGGGAGCCCTACAAACTGACATCAGGAACCTGGACTGCTGAGTTTTCTTTCCCAGGGAAAATGGAAAAAGGATGTGCCCAGGGGCCCCTGGCCCTGACTGCAAAAATTCCTTATATCGAAGGATGGAGCCCACACCAAATTTGTACCCACCTCATACTTGTGCTGCCCTGATAGACCCAAGGGAGCCCTACAAACTGACATCAGGAACCTGGACTGCTGAGTTTTCTTTCCCAGGGAAAATGGAAAAAGGATGTGCCCAGGGGCCCCTGGCCCTGGGCTGGGGCCTCACTGCAAAAAATCCTTATATCGAAGGATGGACCCCACACCGAAGTTGTCCCCACCTCAAACTTGCACTGCCCTGATAGACCCAAGGGAGCCCTAAAAACTGACATCAGGAACCTGGACTGCTGAGTTTTCTTTCCCAGGGAAAATGGAAAAAGGATGTGCCCAGGGGCCCCTGGCCCTGACTGCAAAAAATCCTTATATCGAAGGATGGACCCCACACCGAAGTTGTCCCCACCTCAAACTTGTGCTGCCCTGATAGACCCAAGGGAGCCCTACAAACTGACATCAGGAACCTGGACTGCTGAGTTTTCTTTCCCAGGGAAAATGGAAAAAGGATATGCTCAGGGGGCCCTGGCCCTGGGCTGGGGCCTCACTACAAAAAATCCTTATATCGAAGGATGGACCCCACACCGAAGTTGTCCCCACCTCAAACTTGTGCTGCCCTGATAGACCCAAGGGAGCCCTACAAACTGACATCAGGAACCTGGACTGCTGAGTTTTCTTTCCCAGGGAAAATGGAAAAAGGATGTGCCCAGGGGCCCCTGGCCCTGGGCTGGGGCCTCACTGCAAAGAATCCTTATATCGAAGGATGGAGCCCACACCGAAGTTGTCCCCACCTCAAACTTGTGCTGCCCTGATAGACCCAAGGGAGCCCTACAAACTGACATCAGGAAACTGGACTGCTGAGTTTACTTTCCCAGGGAAAATGGAAAAAGGATGTGCCCAGGGGCCCCTGGCCCTGACTGCAAAAAATCCTTATATCGAAGGATGGACCCCAGACCGAAGTTGTCCCCACCTCAAACTTGTGCTGCCCTGATAGACCCAAGGGAGCCCTACAAACTGACATCAGGAACCTGGACTGCTGAGTTTTCTTTCCCAGGGAAAATGGAAAAAGGATGTGCCCAGGGGCCCCTGGCCCTGACTGCAAAAATTCCTTATATCGAAGGATGGAGCCCACACCAAATTTGTACCCACCTCATACTTGTGCTGCCCTGATAGACCCAAGGGAGCCCTACAAACTGACATCAGGAACCTGGACTGCTGAGTTTTCTTTCCCAGGGAAAATGGAAAAAGGATGTGCCCAGGGGCCCCTGGCCCTGACTGCAAAAATTCCTTATATCGAAGGATGGAGCCCACACCAAATTTGTACCCACCTCATACTTGTGCTGCCCTGATAGACCCAAGGGAGCCCTACAAACTGACATCAGGAACCTGGACTGCTGAGTTTTCTTTCCCAGGGAAAATGGAAAAAGGATGTGCCCAGGGGCCCCTGGCCCTGGGCTGGGGCCTCACTGCAAAAAATCCTTATATCGAAGGATGGACCCCAGACCGAAGTTGTCCCCACCTCAAACTTGTGCTGCCCTGATAGACCCAAGGGAGCCCTACAAACTGACATCAGGAACCTGGACTGCTGAGTTTTCTTTCCCAGGGAAAATGGAAAAAGGATGTGCTCAGGGGGCCCTGGCCCTGGGCTGGGGCCTCACTACAAAAAATCCTTATATCGAAGGATGGACCCCACACCGAAGTTGTCCCCACCTCAAACTTGTGCTGCCCTGATAGACCCAAGGGAGCCCTACAAACTGACATCAGGAACCTGGACTGCTGAGTTTTCTTTCCCAGGGAAAATGGAAAAAGGTTGTGCCCAGGAGCCCCTGGCCCTGGTCTGGGGCCTCACTGCAAAGAATCCTTATATCGAAGGATGGAGCCCACACCGAAGTTGTCCCCACCTCAAACTTGTGCTGCCCTGATAGACCCAAGGGAGCCCTACAAACTGACATCAGGAAACTGGACTGCTGAGTTTTCTTTCCCAGGGAAAATGGAAAGAGGATGTGCCCAGGGACCCCTGGCCCTGACTGCAAAAAATCCTTATATCGAAGGATGGACCCCACACCGAAGTTGTCCCCACCTCAAACTTGTGCTGCCCTGATAGACCCAAGGGAGCCCTACAAACTGACATCAGGAACCTGGACTGCTGAGTTTTCTTTCCCAGGGAAAATGAAAAAGGATGTGCCCAGGGGCCCCTGGCCCTGGGCTGGGGCCTCACTACAAAAAATCCTTTTATCGAAGGATGGAGCCCACACCGAAGTTGTCCCCACCTCAAACTTGTGCTGCCCTGATAGACCCAAGGGAGCCCTACAAACTGACATCAGGAACCTGGACTGCTGAGTTTTCTTTCCCAGGGAAAATGGAAAAAGGATGTGCCATGGGGCCCCTGGCCCTGACTGCAAAAAATCCTTATATCGAAGGATGGACCCCACACCGAAGTTGTCCCCACCTCAAACTTGCGCTGCCCTGATAGACCCAAGGGAGCCCTACAAACTGACATCAGGAACCTGGACTGCTGAGTTTTCTTTCCCAGGGAAAATGGAAAAAGGATGTGCCATGGGGCCCCTGGCCCTGGGCCCCATACCCTGACTGCAAAAAATCCTTATATCAAAGGATGGACCCCACACCGAAGTTGTCCCCACCTCAAACTTGTGCTGCCCTGATAGACCCAAGGGAGCCCTACAAACTGACATCAGGAACCTGGACTGCTGAGTTTTCTTTCCCAGGGAAAATGGAAAAAGGACGTGCCCAGGGGCCCCTGGCCCTGACTGCAAAAAATCCTTATATCGAAGGATGGACCCCACATTAAAGTTGTCCCCACCTCAAACTTGTGCTGCCCTGATAGACCCAAGGGAGCCCTACAAACTGACATCACGAACCTGGACTGCTGAGTTTTCTTTCCCAGGGAAAATGGAAAAAGGATGTGCCCAGGGGCCCCTGGCCCTGACTGTAAAAAATCCTTTTATCGAAGGATGGAGCCCACACCGAAGTTGTCCCCACCTCAAACTTGTGCTGCCCTGATAGACCCAAGGGAGCCCTACAAACTGACATCAGGAACCTGGACTGCTGAGTTTTCTTTCCCAGGGAAAATGGAAAAAGGATGTGCCCAGGGGCCCCTGGCCCTGGACCCCATACCCTGACTGCAAAAAATCCTTATATCAAAGGATGGAGCCCACATTAAAGTTGTCCCCACCTCAAACTTGTGCTGCCCTGATCGACCCAAGGGAGCCCTACAAACTGACATCAGGAACCTGGACTGCTGAGTTTTCTTTCCCAGGGAAAATGGAAAAAGGATGTGCCCAGGGGCCCCTGGCCCTGGGCTGGGGCCTCACTGCAAAGAATCCTTATATCGAAGGATGGAGCCCACACCGAAGTTGTCCCCACCTCAAACTTGTGCTGCCCTGATAGACCCAAGGGAGCCCTACAAACTGACATCAGGAACCTGGACTGCTGAGTTTTCTTTCCCAGGGAAAATGGAAAAAGGATGTGCCCAGGGGCCCCTGGCCCTGACTGCAAAAATTCCTTATATCGAAGGATGGAGCCCACACCAAATTTGTCCCCACCTCATACTTGTGCTGCCCTGATAGACCCAAGGGAGCCCTACAAACTGATATCAGGAACCTGGACTGCTGAGTTTTCTTTCCCAGGGAAAATGGAAAAAGGATGTGCCATGGGGCCCCTGGCCCTGGGCTGGGGCCTCACTACAAAAAATCCATATATCGAAGGATGGACCCCACACCGAAGTTGTCCCCACCTCAAACATGTGCTGCCCTGATAGACCCAAGGGAGCCCTACAAACTGACATCAGGAACCTGGACTGCTGAGTTTTCTTTCCCAGGGAAAATGGAAAAAGGATGTGCCCAGGGGCCCCTGGCCCTGGGCCCCATACCCTGACTGCAAAAAATCCTTATATCAAAGGATGGAGCCCACACCGAAGTTGTCCCCACCTCAAACTTGTGCTGCCCTGATCGACCCAAGGGAGCCCTACAAACTGACATCAGGAACCTGGACTGCTGAGTTTTCTTTCCCAGGGAAAATGGAAAAAGGATGTGCCCAGGGGCCCCTGGCCCTGGGCTGGGGCCTCACTACAAAAAATCCTTATATCGAAGGATGGACCCCACACCGAAGTTGTCCCCACCTCAAACTTGTGCTGCCCTGATAGACCCAAGGGAGCCCTACAAACTGACATCAGGAACCTGGACTGCTGAGTTTTCTTTCCCAGGGAAAATGGAAAAAGGATGTGCCCAGGGGCCCCTGGCCCTGACTGCAAAAATTCCTTATATCGAAGGATGGAGCCCACACCAAATTTTTCCCCACCTCATACTTGTGCTGCCCTGATAGACCCAAGGGAGCCCTACAAACTGACATCAGGAACCTGGACTGCTGAGTTTTCTTTCCCAGGGAAAATGGAAAAAGGATGTGCCATGGGGCCCCTGGCCCTGGGCTGGGGCCTCACTACAAAAAATCCTTATATCGAAGGATGGAGCCCACACCGAAGTTGTCCCCACCTCAAACTTGTGCTGCCCTGATAGACCCAAGGGAGCCCTACAAACTGACATCAGGAAACTGGACTGCTGAGTTTTCTTTCCCAGGGAAAATGGAAAAAGGATGTGCCCAGGGGCCCCTGGCCCTGACTGCAAAAAATCCTTATATCGAAGGATGGACCCCACACCGAAGTTGTCCCCACCTCAAACTTGTGCTGCCCTGATAGACCCAAGGGAGCCCTACAAACTGACATCAGGAACCTGGACTGCTGAGTTTTCTTTCCCAGGGAAAATGGAAAAAGGATGTGCCCAGGGGCCCCTGGCCCTGTGCCCCATACCCTGACTGCAAAAAATCCTTATATCAAAGGATGGACCCCACACCTAAGTTGTCCCCACCTCAAACTTGTGCTGCCCTGATCGACCCAAGGGAGCCCTACAAACTGACATCAGGAACCTGGACTGCTGAGTTTTCTTTCCCAGGGAAAATGGAAAAAGGATGTGCCCAGGGGCCCCTGGCCCTGACTGCAAAAAATCCTTATATCGAAGGATGGAGCCCACATTAAAGTTGTCCCCACCTCAAACTTGTGCTGCCCTGATAGACCCAAGGGAGCCCTACAAACTGACATCAGGAACCTGGACTGCTGAGTTTTCTTTCCCAGGGAAAATGGAAAAAGGATGTGCCCAGGGGCCCCTGGCCATGGGCTGGCGCCACACTGCAACGAATCCTTATATCGAAGGATGGACCCCACACCGAAGTTGTCCCCACCTCAAACTTGTGCTGCCCTGATAGACCCAAGGGAGCCCTACAAACTGACATCAGGAACCTGGACTGCTGTGTTTTCTTTCCCAGGGAAAATGGAAAAAGGATGTGCACAGGGGCCCCTGGCCCTGACTGCAAAAAATCCTTATATCGAAGGATGGACCCCACACCGAAGTTGTCCCCACCTCAAACTTGTGCTGCCCTGATAGACCCAAGGGAGCCCTACAAACTGACATCAGGAACCTGGACTGCTGAGTTTTCTTTCCCAGGGAAAATGGAAAAAGGATGTGCCATGGGGCCCCTGGCCCTGGGCTGGGGCCTCACTACAAAAAATCCTTATATCGAAGGATGGAGCCCACACCGAAGTTGTCCCCACCTCAAACTTGTGCTGCCCTGATAGACCCAAGGGAGCCCTACAAACTGACATCAGGAACCTGGACTGCTGAGTTTTCTTTCCCAGGGAAAATGGAAAAAGGATGTGCCATGGGGCCCCTGGCCCTGACTGCAAAAAAACCTTATATCGAAGGATGGACCCCACACCGAAGTTGTCCCCACCTCAAACTTGTGCTGCCCTGATAGACCCAAGGGAGCCCTACAAACTGACATCAGGAACCTGGACTGCTGAGTTTTCTTTCCCAGGGAAAATGGAAAAAGGATGTGCCCAGGGTTCCCTGGCCATGGGCTGGGGCCACACTGCAAAAAATCCTTATATCGAAGGATGGACCCCACACCGAAGTTGTCCCCACCTCAAACTTGCACTGCCCTGATAGACCCAAGGGAGCCCTAAAAACTGACATCAGGAACCTGGACTGCTGAGTTTTCTTTCCCAGGGAAAATGGAAAAAGGATGTGCCCAGGGGCCCCTGGCCCTGACTGCAAAAAATCCTTATATCGAAGGATGGACCCCACACCGAAGTTGTCCCCACCTCAAACTTGTGCTGCCCTGATAGACCCAAGGGAGCCCTACAAACTGACATCAGGAACCTGGACTGCTGAGTTTTCTTTCCCAGGGAAAATGGAAAAAGGATATGCTCAGGGGGCCCTGGCCCTGGGCTGGGGCCTCACTACAAAAAATCCTTATATCGAAGGATGGACCCCACACCGAAGTTGTCCCCACCTCAAACTTGTGCTGCCCTGATAGACCCAAGGGAGCCCTACAAACTGACATCAGGAACCTGGACTGCTGAGTTTTCTTTCCCAGGGAAAATGGAAAAAGGATGTGCCCAGGGGCCCCTGGCCCTGGGCTGGGGCCTCACTGCAAAGAATCCTTATATCGAAGGATGGAGCCCACACCGAAGTTGTCCCCACCTCAAACTTGTGCTGCCCTGATAGACCCAAGGGAGCCCTACAAACTGACATCAGGAAACTGGACTGCTGAGTTTACTTTCCCAGGGAAAATGGAAAAAGGATGTGCCCAGGGGCCCCTGGCCCTGACTGCAAAAAATCCTTATATCGAAGGATGGACCCCAGACCGAAGTTGTCCCCACCTCAAACTTGTGCTGCCCTGATAGACCCAAGGGAGCCCTACAAACTGACATCAGGAACCTGGACTGCTGAGTTTTCTTTCCCAGGGAAAATGGAAAAAGGATGTGCCCAGGGGCCCCTGGCCCTGACTGCAAAAATTCCTTATATCGAAGGATGGAGCCCACACCAAATTTGTACCCACCTCATACTTGTGCTGCCCTGATAGACCCAAGGGAGCCCTACAAACTGACATCAGGAACCTGGACTGCTGAGTTTTCTTTCCCAGGGAAAATGGAAAAAGGATGTGCCCAGGGGCCCCTGGCCCTGACTGCAAAAATTCCTTATATCGAAGGATGGAGCCCACACCAAATTTTTCCCCACCTCATACTTGTGCTGCCCTGATAGACCCAAGGGAGCCCTACAAACTGACATCAGGAACCTGGACTGCTGAGTTTTCTTTCCCAGGGAAAATGGAAAAAGGATGTGCCCAGGGGCCCCTGGCCCTGGGCTGGGGCCTCACTGCAAAAAATCCTTATATCGAAGGATGGACCCCAGACCGAAGTTGTCCCCACCTCAAACTTGTGCTGCCCTGATAGACCCAAGGGAGCCCTACAAACTGACATCAGGAACCTGGACTGCTGAGTTTTCTTTCCCAGGGAAAATGGAAAAAGGATGTGCTCAGGGGGCCCTGGCCCTGGGCTGGGGCCTCACTACAAAAAATCCTTATATCGAAGGATGGACCCCACACCGAAGTTGTCCCCACCTCAAACTTGTGCTGCCCTGATAGACCCAAGGGAGCCCTACAAACTGACATCAGGAACCTGGACTGCTGAGTTTTCTTTCCCAGGGAAAATGGAAAAAGGTTGTGCCCAGGAGCCCCTGGCCCTGGTCTGGGGCCTCACTGCAAAGAATCCTTATATCGAAGGATGGAGCCCACACCGAAGTTGTCCCCACCTCAAACTTGTGCTGCCCTGATAGACCCAAGGGAGCCCTACAAACTGACATCAGGAAACTGGACTGCTGAGTTTTCTTTCCCAGGGAAAATGGAAAGAGGATGTGCCCAGGGACCCCTGGCCCTGACTGCAAAAAATCCTTATATCGAAGGATGGACCCCACACCGAAGTTGTCCCCACCTCAAACTTGTGCTGCCCTGATAGACCCAAGGGAGCCCTACAAACTGACATCAGGAACCTGGACTGCTGAGTTTTCTTTCCCAGGGAAAATGAAAAAGGATGTGCCCAGGGGCCCCTGGCCCTGGGCTGGGGCCTCACTACAAAAAATCCTTTTATCGAAGGATGGAGCCCACACCGAAGTTGTCCCCACCTCAAACTTGTGCTGCCCTGATAGACCCAAGGGAGCCCTACAAACTGACATCAGGAACCTGGACTGCTGAGTTTTCTTTCCCAGGGAAAATGGAAAAAGGATGTGCCATGGGGCCCCTGGCCCTGACTGCAAAAAATCCTTATATCGAAGGATGGACCCCACACCGAAGTTGTCCCCACCTCAAACTTGCGCTGCCCTGATAGACCCAAGGGAGCCCTACAAACTGACATCAGGAACCTGGACTGCTGAGTTTTCTTTCCCAGGGAAAATGGAAAAAGGATGTGCCATGGGGCCCCTGGCCCTGGGCCCCATACCCTGACTGCAAAAAATCCTTATATCAAAGGATGGACCCCACACCGAAGTTGTCCCCACCTCAAACTTGTGCTGCCCTGATAGACCCAAGGGAGCCCTACAAACTGACATCAGGAACCTGGACTGCTGAGTTTTCTTTCCCAGGGAAAATGGAAAAAGGACGTGCCCAGGGGCCCCTGGCCCTGACTGCAAAAAATCCTTATATCGAAGGATGGACCCCACATTAAAGTTGTCCCCACCTCAAACTTGTGCTGCCCTGATAGACCCAAGGGAGCCCTACAAACTGACATCACGAACCTGGACTGCTGAGTTTTCTTTCCCAGGGAAAATGGAAAAAGGATGTGCCCAGGGGCCCCTGGCCCTGACTGTAAAAAATCCTTTTATCGAAGGATGGAGCCCACACCGAAGTTGTCCCCACCTCAAACTTGTGCTGCCCTGATAGACCCAAGGGAGCCCTACAAACTGACATCAGGAACCTGGACTGCTGAGTTTTCTTTCCCAGGGAAAATGGAAAAAGGATGTGCCCAGGGGCCCCTGGCCCTGGACCCCATACCCTGACTGCAAAAAATCCTTATATCAAAGGATGGAGCCCACATTAAAGTTGTCCCCACCTCAAACTTGTGCTGCCCTGATCGACCCAAGGGAGCCCTACAAACTGACATCAGGAACCTGGACTGCTGAGTTTTCTTTCCCAGGGAAAATGGAAAAAGGATGTGCCCAGGGGCCCCTGGCCCTGGGCTGGGGCCTCACTGCAAAGAATCCTTATATCGAAGGATGGAGCCCACACCGAAGTTGTCCCCACCTCAAACTTGTGCTGCCCTGATAGACCCAAGGGAGCCCTACAAACTGACATCAGGAACCTGGACTGCTGAGTTTTCTTTCCCAGGGAAAATGGAAAAAGGATGTGCCCAGGGGCCCCTGGCCCTGACTGCAAAAATTCCTTATATCGAAGGATGGAGCCCACACCAAATTTGTCCCCACCTCATACTTGTGCTGCCCTGATAGACCCAAGGGAGCCCTACAAACTGATATCAGGAACCTGGACTGCTGAGTTTTCTTTCCCAGGGAAAATGGAAAAAGGATGTGCCATGGGGCCCCTGGCCCTGGGCTGGGGCCTCACTACAAAAAATCCTTATATCGAAGGATGGAGCCCACACCGAAGTTGTCCCCACCTCAAACTTGTGCTGCCCTGATAGACCCAAGGGAGCCCTACAAACTGACATCAGGAAACTGGACTGCTGAGTTTTCTTTCCCAGGGAAAATGGAAAAAGGATGTGCCCAGGGGCCCCTGGCCCTGACTGCAAAAAATCCTTATATCGAAGGATGGACCCCACACCGAAGTTGTCCCCACCTCAAACTTGTGCTGCCCTGATAGACCCAAGGGAGCCCTACAAACTGACATCAGGAACCTGGACTGCTGAGTTTTCTTTCCCAGGGAAAATGGAAAAAGGATGTGCCCAGGGGCCCCTGGCCCTGTGCCCCATACCCTGACTGCAAAAAATCCTTATATCAAAGGATGGACCCCACACCTAAGTTGTCCCCACCTCAAACTTGTGCTGCCCTGATCGACCCAAGGGAGCCCTACAAACTGACATCAGGAACCTGGACTGCTGAGTTTTCTTTCCCAGGGAAAATGGAAAAAGGATGTGCCCAGGGGCCCCTGGCCCTGACTGCAAAAAATCCTTATATCGAAGGATGGAGCCCACATTAAAGTTGTCCCCACCTCAAACTTGTGCTGCCCTGATAGACCCAAGGGAGCCCTACAAACTGACATCAGGAACCTGGACTGCTGAGTTTTCTTTCCCAGGGAAAATGGAAAAAGGATGTGCCCAGGGGCCCCTGGCCATGGGCTGGCGCCACACTGCAACGAATCCTTATATCGAAGGATGGACCCCACACCGAAGTTGTCCCCACCTCAAACTTGTGCTGCCCTGATAGACCCAAGGGAGCCCTACAAACTGACATCAGGAACCTGGACTGCTGTGTTTTCTTTCCCAGGGAAAATGGAAAAAGGATGTGCACAGGGGCCCCTGGCCCTGACTGCAAAAAATCCTTATATCGAAGGATGGACCCCACACCGAAGTTGTCCCCACCTCAAACTTGTGCTGCCCTGATAGACCCAAGGGAGCCCTACAAACTGACATCAGGAACCTGGACTGCTGAGTTTTCTTTCCCAGGGAAAATGGAAAAAGGATGTGCCATGGGGCCCCTGGCCCTGGGCTGGGGCCTCACTACAAAAAATCCTTATATCGAAGGATGGAGCCCACACCGAAGTTGTCCCCACCTCAAACTTGTGCTGCCCTGATAGACCCAAGGGAGCCCTACAAACTGACATCAGGAACCTGGACTGCTGAGTTTTCTTTCCCAGGGAAAATGGAAAAAGGATGTGCCATGGGGCCCCTGGCCCTGACTGCAAAAAAACCTTATATCGAAGGATGGACCCCACACCGAAGTTGTCCCCACCTCAAACTTGTGCTGCCCTGATAGACCCAAGGGAGCCCTACAAACTGACATCAGGAACCTGGACTGCTGAGTTTTCTTTCCCAGGGAAAATGGAAAAAGGATGTGCCCAGGGTTCCCTGGCCATGGGCTGGGGCCACACTGCAAAAAATCCTTATATCGAAGGATGGACCCCACACCGAAGTTGTCCCCACCTCAAACTTGTGCTGCCCTGATAGACCCAAGGGAGCCCTACAAACTGACATCAGGAACCTGGACTGTTGAGTTTTCTTTCCCAGGGAAAATGGAAAAAGGATGTGCCCAGGGGCCCCTGGCCCTGACTGCAAAAAATCCTTATATCAAAGGATGGACCCCACACCGAAGTTGTCCCCACCTCAAACTTGTGCTGCCCTGATAGACCCAAGGGAGCCCTACAAACTGACATCAGGAACCTGGACTGCTGAGTTTTCTTTCCCAGGGAAAATGGAAAAAGGTTGTGCCCAGGGGCCCCTGGCCCTGGGCCCCATACCCTGACTGCAAAAAATCCTTATATCAAAGGATGGACCCCACACCTAAGTTGTCCCCACCTCAAACTTGTGCTGCCCTGATCGACCCAAGGGAGCCCTACAAACTGACATCAGGAACCTGGACTGCTGAGTTTTCTTTCCCAGGGAAAATGGAAAAAGGATGTGCCCAGGGGCCCCTGGCCCTGACTGCAAAAAATCCTTATATCGAAGGATGGAGCCCACATTAAAGTTGTCCCCACCTCAAACTTGTGCTGCCCTGATAGACCCAAGGGAGCCCTACAAACTGACATCAGGAACCTGGACTGCTGAGTTTTCTTTCCCAGGGAAAATGGAAAAAGGATGTGCCCAGGGGCCCCTGGCCATGGGCTGGCGCCACACTGCAACGAATCCTTATATCGAAGGATGGACCCCACACCGAAGTTGTCCCCACCTCAAACTTGTGCTGCCCTGATAGACCCAAGGGAGCCCTACAAACTGACATCAGGAACCTGGACTGCTGAGTTTTCTTTCCCAGGGAAAATGGAAAAAGGATGTGCCATGGGGCCCCTGGCCCTGGGCTGGGGCCTCACTACAAAAAATCCTTTTATCGAAGGATGGAGCCCACACCGAAGTTGTCCCCACCTCAAACTTGTGCTGCCCTGATAGACCCAAGGGAGCCCTACAAACTGACATCAGGAACCTGGACTGCTGAGTTTTCTTTCCCAGGGAAAATGGAAAAAGGATGTGCCATGGGGCCCCTGGCCCTGACTGCAAAAAATCCTTATATCGAAGGATGGACCCCACACCGAAGTTGTCCCCACCTCAAACTTGTGCTGCCCTGATAGACCCAAGGGAGCCCTACAAACTGACATCAGGAACCTGGACTGCTGAGTTTTCTTTCCCAGGGAAAATGGAAAAAGGATGTGCCCAGGGTTCCCTGGCCATGGGCTGGGGCCACACTGCAAAAAATCCTTATATCGAAGGATGGAGCCCACATTAAAGTTGTCCCCACCTCAAACTTGTGCTGCCCTGATAGACCCAAGGGAGCCCTACAAACTGACATCAGGAACCTGGACTGCTGAGTTTTCTTTCCCAGGGAAAATGGAAAAAGGATGTGCCCAGGGGCCCCTGGCCATGGGCTGGCGCCACACTGCAACGAATCCTTATATCGAAGGATGGACCCCACACCGAAGTTGTCCCCACCTCAAACTTGTGCTGCCCTGATAGACCCAAGGGAGCCCTACAAACTGACATCAGGAACCTGGACTGCTGTGTTTTCTTTCCCAGGGAAAATGGAAAAAGGATGTGCACAGGGGCCCCTGGCCCTGACTGCAAAAAATCCTTATATCGAAGGATGGACCCCACACCGAAGTTGTCCCCACCTCAAACTTGTGCTGCCCTGATAGACCCAAGGGAGCCCTACAAACTGACATCAGGAACCTGGACTGCTGAGTTTTCTTTCCCAGGGAAAATGGAAAAAGGATGTGCCATGGGGCCCCTGGCCCTGGGCTGGGGCCTCACTACAAAAAATCCTTATATCGAAGGATGGAGCCCACACCGAAGTTGTCCCCACCTCAAACTTGTGCTGCCCTGATAGACCCAAGGGAGCCCTACAAACTGACATCAGGAACCTGGACTGCTGAGTTTTCTTTCCCAGGGAAAATGGAAAAAGGATGTGCCATGGGGCCCCTGGCCCTGACTGCAAAAAAACCTTATATCGAAGGATGGACCCCACACCGAAGTTGTCCCCACCTCAAACTTGTGCTGCCCTGATAGACCCAAGGGAGCCCTACAAACTGACATCAGGAACCTGGACTGCTGAGTTTTCTTTCCCAGGGAAAATGGAAAAAGGATGTGCCCAGGGTTCCCTGGCCATGGGCTGGGGCCACACTGCAAAAAATCCTTATATCGAAGGATGGACCCCACACCGAAGTTGTCCCCACCTCAAACTTGCACTGCCCTGATAGACCCAAGGGAGCCCTAAAAACTGACATCAGGAACCTGGACTGCTGAGTTTTCTTTCCCAGGGAAAATGGAAAAAGGATGTGCCCAGGGGCCCCTGGCCCTGACTGCAAAAAATCCTTATATCGAAGGATGGACCCCACACCGAAGTTGTCCCCACCTCAAACTTGTGCTGCCCTGATAGACCCAAGGGAGCCCTACAAACTGACATCAGGAACCTGGACTGCTGAGTTTTCTTTCCCAGGGAAAATGGAAAAAGGATATGCTCAGGGGGCCCTGGCCCTGGGCTGGGGCCTCACTACAAAAAATCCTTATATCGAAGGATGGACCCCACACCGAAGTTGTCCCCACCTCAAACTTGTGCTGCCCTGATAGACCCAAGGGAGCCCTACAAACTGACATCAGGAACCTGGACTGCTGAGTTTTCTTTCCCAGGGAAAATGGAAAAAGGATGTGCCCAGGGGCCCCTGGCCCTGGGCTGGGGCCTCACTGCAAAGAATCCTTATATCGAAGGATGGAGCCCACACCGAAGTTGTCCCCACCTCAAACTTGTGCTGCCCTGATAGACCCAAGGGAGCCCTACAAACTGACATCAGGAAACTGGACTGCTGAGTTTACTTTCCCAGGGAAAATGGAAAAAGGATGTGCCCAGGGGCCCCTGGCCCTGACTGCAAAAAATCCTTATATCGAAGGATGGACCCCAGACCGAAGTTGTCCCCACCTCAAACTTGTGCTGCCCTGATAGACCCAAGGGAGCCCTACAAACTGACATCAGGAACCTGGACTGCTGAGTTTTCTTTCCCAGGGAAAATGGAAAAAGGATGTGCCCAGGGGCCCCTGGCCCTGACTGCAAAAATTCCTTATATCGAAGGATGGAGCCCACACCAAATTTGTACCCACCTCATACTTGTGCTGCCCTGATAGACCCAAGGGAGCCCTACAAACTGACATCAGGAACCTGGACTGCTGAGTTTTCTTTCCCAGGGAAAATGGAAAAAGGATGTGCCCAGGGGCCCCTGGCCCTGACTGCAAAAATTCCTTATATCGAAGGATGGAGCCCACACCAAATTTGTACCCACCTCATACTTGTGCTGCCCTGATAGACCCAAGGGAGCCCTACAAACTGACATCAGGAACCTGGACTGCTGAGTTTTCTTTCCCAGGGAAAATGGAAAAAGGATGTGCCCAGGGGCCCCTGGCCCTGGGCTGGGGCCTCACTGCAAAAAATCCTTATATCGAAGGATGGACCCCAGACCGAAGTTGTCCCCACCTCAAACTTGTGCTGCCCTGATAGACCCAAGGGAGCCCTACAAACTGACATCAGGAACCTGGACTGCTGAGTTTTCTTTCCCAGGGAAAATGGAAAAAGGATGTGCTCAGGGGGCCCTGGCCCTGGGCTGGGGCCTCACTACAAAAAATCCTTATATCGAAGGATGGACCCCACACCGAAGTTGTCCCCACCTCAAACTTGTGCTGCCCTGATAGACCCAAGGGAGCCCTACAAACTGACATCAGGAACCTGGACTGCTGAGTTTTCTTTCCCAGGGAAAATGGAAAAAGGTTGTGCCCAGGAGCCCCTGGCCCTGGTCTGGGGCCTCACTGCAAAGAATCCTTATATCGAAGGATGGAGCCCACACCGAAGTTGTCCCCACCTCAAACTTGTGCTGCCCTGATAGACCCAAGGGAGCCCTACAAACTGACATCAGGAAACTGGACTGCTGAGTTTTCTTTCCCAGGGAAAATGGAAAGAGGATGTGCCCAGGGACCCCTGGCCCTGACTGCAAAAAATCCTTATATCGAAGGATGGACCCCACACCGAAGTTGTCCCCACCTCAAACTTGTGCTGCCCTGATAGACCCAAGGGAGCCCTACAAACTGACATCAGGAACCTGGACTGCTGAGTTTTCTTTCCCAGGGAAAATGAAAAAGGATGTGCCCAGGGGCCCCTGGCCCTGGGCTGGGGCCTCACTACAAAAAATCCTTTTATCGAAGGATGGAGCCCACACCGAAGTTGTCCCCACCTCAAACTTGTGCTGCCCTGATAGACCCAAGGGAGCCCTACAAACTGACATCAGGAACCTGGACTGCTGAGTTTTCTTTCCCAGGGAAAATGGAAAAAGGATGTGCCATGGGGCCCCTGGCCCTGACTGCAAAAAATCCTTATATCGAAGGATGGACCCCACACCGAAGTTGTCCCCACCTCAAACTTGCGCTGCCCTGATAGACCCAAGGGAGCCCTACAAACTGACATCAGGAACCTGGACTGCTGAGTTTTCTTTCCCAGGGAAAATGGAAAAAGGATGTGCCATGGGGCCCCTGGCCCTGGGCCCCATACCCTGACTGCAAAAAATCCTTATATCAAAGGATGGACCCCACACCGAAGTTGTCCCCACCTCAAACTTGTGCTGCCCTGATAGACCCAAGGGAGCCCTACAAACTGACATCAGGAACCTGGACTGCTGAGTTTTCTTTCCCAGGGAAAATGGAAAAAGGACGTGCCCAGGGGCCCCTGGCCCTGACTGCAAAAAATCCTTATATCGAAGGATGGACCCCACATTAAAGTTGTCCCCACCTCAAACTTGTGCTGCCCTGATAGACCCAAGGGAGCCCTACAAACTGACATCACGAACCTGGACTGCTGAGTTTTCTTTCCCAGGGAAAATGGAAAAAGGATGTGCCCAGGGGCCCCTGGCCCTGACTGTAAAAAATCCTTTTATCGAAGGATGGAGCCCACACCGAAGTTGTCCCCACCTCAAACTTGTGCTGCCCTGATAGACCCAAGGGAGCCCTACAAACTGACATCAGGAACCTGGACTGCTGAGTTTTCTTTCCCAGGGAAAATGGAAAAAGGATGTGCCCAGGGGCCCCTGGCCCTGGACCCCATACCCTGACTGCAAAAAATCCTTATATCAAAGGATGGAGCCCACATTAAAGTTGTCCCCACCTCAAACTTGTGCTGCCCTGATCGACCCAAGGGAGCCCTACAAACTGACATCAGGAACCTGGACTGCTGAGTTTTCTTTCCCAGGGAAAATGGAAAAAGGATGTGCCCAGGGGCCCCTGGCCCTGGGCTGGGGCCTCACTGCAAAGAATCCTTATATCGAAGGATGGAGCCCACACCGAAGTTGTCCCCACCTCAAACTTGTGCTGCCCTGATAGACCCAAGGGAGCCCTACAAACTGACATCAGGAACCTGGACTGCTGAGTTTTCTTTCCCAGGGAAAATGGAAAAAGGATGTGCCCAGGGGCCCCTGGCCCTGACTGCAAAAATTCCTTATATCGAAGGATGGAGCCCACACCAAATTTGTCCCCACCTCATACTTGTGCTGCCCTGATAGACCCAAGGGAGCCCTACAAACTGATATCAGGAACCTGGACTGCTGAGTTTTCTTTCCCAGGGAAAATGGAAAAAGGATGTGCCATGGGGCCCCTGGCCCTGGGCTGGGGCCTCACTACAAAAAATCCTTATATCGAAGGATGGAGCCCACACCGAAGTTGTCCCCACCTCAAACTTGTGCTGCCCTGATAGACCCAAGGGAGCCCTACAAACTGACATCAGGAAACTGGACTGCTGAGTTTTCTTTCCCAGGGAAAATGGAAAAAGGATGTGCCCAGGGGCCCCTGGCCCTGACTGCAAAAAATCCTTATATCGAAGGATGGACCCCACACCGAAGTTGTCCCCACCTCAAACTTGTGCTGCCCTGATAGACCCAAGGGAGCCCTACAAACTGACATCAGGAACCTGGACTGCTGAGTTTTCTTTCCCAGGGAAAATGGAAAAAGGATGTGCCCAGGGGCCCCTGGCCCTGTGCCCCATACCCTGACTGCAAAAAATCCTTATATCAAAGGATGGAGCCCACACCGAAGTTGTCCCCACCTCAAACTTGTGCTGCCCTGATCGACCCAAGGGAGCCCTACAAACTGACATCAGGAACCTGGACTGCTGAGTTTTCTTTCCCAGGGAAAATGGAAAAAGGATGTGCCCAGGGGCCCCTGGCCCTGACTGCAAAAAATCCTTATATCGAAGGATGGAGCCCACATTAAAGTTGTCCCCACCTCAAACTTGTGCTGCCCTGATAGACCCAAGGGAGCCCTACAAACTGACATCAGGAACCTGGACTGCTGAGTTTTCTTTCCCAGGGAAAATGGAAAAAGGATGTGCCCAGGGGCCCCTGGCCATGGGCTGGCGCCACACTGCAACGAATCCTTATATCGAAGGATGGACCCCACACCGAAGTTGTCCCCACCTCAAACTTGTGCTGCCCTGATAGACCCAAGGGAGCCCTACAAACTGACATCAGGAACCTGGACTGCTGTGTTTTCTTTCCCAGGGAAAATGGAAAAAGGATGTGCACAGGGGCCCCTGGCCCTGACTGCAAAAAATCCTTATATCGAAGGATGGACCCCACACCGAAGTTGTCCCCACCTCAAACTTGTGCTGCCCTGATAGACCCAAGGGAGCCCTACAAACTGACATCAGGAACCTGGACTGCTGAGTTTTCTTTCCCAGGGAAAATGGAAAAAGGATGTGCCATGGGGCCCCTGGCCCTGGGCTGGGGCCTCACTACAAAAAATCCTTATATCGAAGGATGGAGCCCACACCGAAGTTGTCCCCACCTCAAACTTGTGCTGCCCTGATAGACCCAAGGGAGCCCTACAAACTGACATCAGGAACCTGGACTGCTGAGTTTTCTTTCCCAGGGAAAATGGAAAAAGGATGTGCCATGGGGCCCCTGGCCCTGACTGCAAAAAAACCTTATATCGAAGGATGGACCCCACACCGAAGTTGTCCCCACCTCAAACTTGTGCTGCCCTGATAGACCCAAGGGAGCCCTACAAACTGACATCAGGAACCTGGACTGCTGAGTTTTCTTTCCCAGGGAAAATGGAAAAAGGATGTGCCCAGGGTTCCCTGGCCATGGGCTGGGGCCACACTGCAAAAAATCCTTATATCGAAGGATGGACCCCACACCGAAGTTGTCCCCACCTCAAACTTGTGCTGCCCTGATAGACCCAAGGGAGCCCTACAAACTGACATCAGGAACCTGGACTGTTGAGTTTTCTTTCCCAGGGAAAATGGAAAAAGGATGTGCCCAGGGGCCCCTGGCCCTGACTGCAAAAAATCCTTATATCAAAGGATGGACCCCACACCGAAGTTGTCCCCACCTCAAACTTGTGCTGCCCTGATAGACCCAAGGGAGCCCTACAAACTGACATCAGGAACCTGGACTGCTGAGTTTTCTTTCCCAGGGAAAATGGAAAAAGGTTGTGCCCAGGGGCCCCTGGCCCTGACTGCAAAAAATCCTTATATCGAAGGATGGACCCCACACCGAAGTTGTCCCCACCTCAAACTTGTGCTGCCCTGATAGACCCAAGGGAGCCCTACAAACTGACATCAGGAACCTGGACTGCTGAGTTTTCTTTCCCAGGGAAAATGGAAAAAGGATGTGCCCAGGGGCCCCTGGCCCTGACTGTAATAAATCCTTATATCGAAGGATGGACCCCACACCGAAGTTGTCCCCACCTCAAACTTGTGCTGCCCTGATAGACCCAAGGGAGCCCTACAAACTGACATCAGGAACCTGGACTGCTGAGTTTTCTTTCCCAGGGAAAATGGAAAAAGGTTGTGCCCAGGGGCCCCTGGCCCTGGGCCCCATACCCTGACTGCAAAAAATCCTTATATCAAAGGATGGACCCCACACCTAAGTTGTCCCCACCTCAAACTTGTGCTGCCCTGATCGACCCAAGGGAGCCCTACAAACTGACATCAGGAACCTGGACTGCTGAGTTTTCTTTCCCAGGGAAAATGGAAAAAGGATGTGCCCAGGGGCCCCTGGCCCTGACTGCAAAAAATCCTTATATCGAAGGATGGAGCCCACATTAAAGTTGTCCCCACCTCAAACTTGTGCTGCCCTGATAGACCCAAGGGAGCCCTACAAACTGACATCAGGAACCTGGACTGCTGAGTTTTCTTTCCCAGGGAAAATGGAAAAAGGATGTGCCCAGGGGCCCCTGGCCATGGGCTGGCGCCACACTGCAACGAATCCTTATATCGAAGGATGGACCCCACACCGAAGTTGTCCCCACCTCAAACTTGTGCTGCCCTGATAGACCCAAGGGAGCCCTACAAACTGACATCAGGAACCTGGACTGCTGAGTTTTCTTTCCCAGGGAAAATGGAAAAAGGATGTGCCATGGGGCCCCTGGCCCTGGGCTGGGGCCTCACTACAAAAAATCCTTTTATCGAAGGATGGAGCCCACACCGAAGTTGTCCCCACCTCAAACTTGTGCTGCCCTGATAGACCCAAGGGAGCCCTACAAACTGACATCAGGAACCTGGACTGCTGAGTTTTCTTTCCCAGGGAAAATGGAAAAAGGATGTGCCATGGGGCCCCTGGCCCTGACTGCAAAAAATCCTTATATCGAAGGATGGACCCCACACCGAAGTTGTCCCCACCTCAAACTTGTGCTGCCCTGATAGACCCAAGGGAGCCCTACAAACTGACATCAGGAACCTGGACTGCTGAGTTTTCTTTCCCAGGGAAAATGGAAAAAGGATGTGCCCAGGGTTCCCTGGCCATGGGCTGGGGCCACACTGCAAAAAATCCTTATATCGAAGGATGGACCCCACACCGAAGTTGTCCCCACCTCAAACTTGTGCTGCCCTGATAGACCCAAGGGAGCCCTACAAACTGACATCAGGAACCTGGACTGCTGAGTTTTCTTTCCCAGGGAAAATGGAAAAAGGATGTGCCCAGGGGCCCCTGGCCCTGACTGCAAAAAATCCTTATATCAAAGGATGGACCCCACATCGAAGTTGTCCCCACCTCAAACTTGTGCTGCCCTGATACACCCAAGGGAGCCCTACAAACTGACATCAGGAACCTGGACTGCTGAGTTTTCTTTCCCAGGGAAAATGGAAAAAGGATGTGCCATGGGGCCCCTGGCCCTGGGCTGGGGCATCACTACAAAAAATCCTTATATCGAAGGATGGAGGCCACACCGAAGTTGTCCCCACCTCAAACTTGTGCTGCCCTGATAGACCCAAGGGAGCCCTACAAACTGACATCAGGAACCTGGACTGCTGAGTTTTCTTTCCCAGGGAAAATGGAAAAAGGTTGTGCCCAGGGGCCCCTGGCCCTGACTGCAAAAAATCCTTTTATCGAAGGATGGAGCCCACACCGAAGTTGTCCCCACCTCAAACTTGTGCTGCCCTGATAGACCCAAGGGAGCCCTACAAACTGACATCAGGAACCTGGACTGCTGAGTTTTCTTTCCCAGGGAAAATCAAAAAAGGATGTGCCATGGGGCCCCTGGCCCTGACTGTAATAAATCCTTATATCGAAGGATGGAGCCCACATTAAAGTTGTCCCCACCTCAAACTTGTGCTGCCCTGATAGACCCAAGGGAGCCCTACAAACTGACATCAGGAACCTGGACTGCTGAGTTTTCTTTCCCAGGGAAAATGGAAAAAGGATGTGCCATGGGGCCCCTGGCCCTGGGCTGGGGCCTCACTACAAAAAATCCTTATATCGAAGGATGGAGGCCACACCGAAGTTGTCCCCACCTCAAACTTGTGCTGCCCTGATAGACCCAAGGGAGCCCTACAAACTGACATCAGGAACCTGGACTGCTGAGTTTTCTTTCCCAGGGAAAATGGAAAAAGGTTGTGCCCAGGGGCCCCTGGCCCTGACTGCAAAAAATCCTTATATCGAAGGATGGACCCCACACCGAAGTTGTCCCCACCTCAAACTTGTGCTGCCCTGATAGACCCAAGGGAGCCCTACAAACTGACATCAGGAACCTGGACTGCTGAGTTTTCTTTCCCAGGGAAAATGGAAAAAGGATGTGCCATGGGGCCCCTGGCCCTGACTGTAATAAATCCTTATATCGAAGGATGGAGCCCACATTAAAGTTGTCCCCACCTCAAACTTGTGCTGCCCTGATAGACCCAAGGGAGCCCTACAAACTGACATCAGGAACCTGGACTGCTGAGTTTTCTTTCCCAGGGAAAATGGAAAAAGGATGTGCCCAGGGGCCCCTGGCCATGGGCTGGCGCCACACTGCAACGAATCCTTATATCGAAGGATGGACCCCACACCGAAGTTGTCCCCACCTCAAACTTGTGCTGCCCTGATAGACCCAAGGGAGCCCTACAAACTGACATCAGGAACCTGGACTGCTGAGTTTTCTTTCCCAGGGAAAATGGAAAAAGGATGTGCCCAGGGGCCCCTGGCCCTGACTACAAAAAATCCTTATATCGAAGGATGGACCCCACACCGAAGTTGTCCCCACCTCAAACTTGTGCTGCCCTGATAGACCCAAGGGAGCCCTACAAACTGACATCAGGAACCTGGACTGCTGAGTTTTCTTTCCCAGGGAAAATGGAAAAAGGATGTGCCATGGGGCCCCTGGCCCTGACTGCAAAAAATCCTTATATCGAAGGATGGACCCCACACCGAAGTTGTCCCCACCTCAAACTTGTGCTGCCCTGATAGACCCAAGGGAGCCCTACAAACTGACATCAGGAACCTGGACTGCTGAGTTTTCTTTCCCAGGGAAAATGGAAAAAGGATGTGCCCAGGGTTCCCTGGCCATGGGCTGGGGCCACACTGCAAAAAATCCTTATATCGAAGGATGGACCCCACACCGAAGTTGTCCCCACCTCAAACTTGTGCTGCCCTGATAGACCCAAGGGAGCCCTACAAACTGACATCAGGAACCTGGACTGCTGAGTTTTCTTTCCCAGGGAAAATGGAAAAAGGATGTGCCCAGGGGCCCCTGGCCCTGACTGCAAAAAATCCTTATATCAAAGGATGGACCCCACACCGAAGTTGTCCCCACCTCAAACTTGTGCTGCCCTGATAGACCCAAGGGAGCCCTACAAACTGACATCAGGAACCTGGACTGCTGAGTTTTCTTTCCCAGGGAAAATGGAAAAAGGATGTGCCATGGGGCCCCTGGCCCTGGACTGGGGCCTCACTACAAAAAATCCTTATATCGAAGGATGGAGGCCACACCGAAGTTGTCCCCACCTCAAACTTGTGCTGCCCTGATAGACCCAAGGGAGCCCTACAAACTGACATCAGGAACCTGGACTGCTGAGTTTTCTTTCCCAGGGAAAATGGAAAAAGGTTGTGCCCAGGGGCCCCTGGCCCTGACTGCAAAAAATCCTTATATCGAAGGATGGACCCCACACCGAAGTTGTCCCCACCTCAAACTTGTGCTGCCCTGATAGACCCAAGGGAGCCCTACAAACTGACATCAGGAACCTGGACTGCTGAGTTTTCTTTCCCAGGGAAAATGGAAAAAGGATGTGCCCAGGGGCCCCTGGCCCTGACTGTAATAAATCCTTATATCGAAGGATGGACCCCACACCGAAGTTGTCCCCACCTCAAACTTGTGCTGCCCTGATAGACCCAAGGGAGCCCTACAAACTGACATCAGGAACCTGGACTGCTGAGTTTTCTTTCCCAGGGAAAATGGAAAAAGGTTGTGCCCAGGGGCCCCTGGCCCTGGGCCCCATACCCTGACTGCAAAAAATCCTTATATCAAAGGATGGAGCCCACACCAAAGTTGTCCCCACCTCAAACTTGTGCTGCCCTGATCGACCCAAGGGAGCCCTACAAACTGACATCAGGAACCTGGACTGCTGAGTTTTCTTTCCCAGGGAAAATGGAAAAAGGATGTGCCCAGGGGCCCCTGGCCCTGACTGCAAAAAATCCTTATATCGAAGGATGGAGCCCACATTAAAGTTGTCCCCACCTCAAACTTGTGCTGCCCTGATAGACCCAAGGGAGCCCTACAAACTGACATCAGGAACCTGGACTGCTGAGTTTTCTTTCCCAGGGAAAATGGAAAAAGGATGTGCCCAGGGGCCCCTGGCCATGGGCTGGCGCCACACTGCAACGAATCCTTATATCGAAGGATGGACCCCACACCGAAGTTGTCCCCACCTCAAACTTGTGCTGCCCTGATAGACCCAAGGGAGCCCTACAAACTGACATCAGGAACCTGGACTGCTGAGTTTTCTTTCCCAGGGAAAATGGAAAAAGGATGTGCCCAGGGGCCCCTGGCCCTGACTGCAAAAAATCCTTATATCGAAGGATGGAGCCCACACCGAAGTTGTCCCCACCTCAAACTTGTGCTGCCCTGATAGACCCAAGGGAGCCCTACAAACTGACATCAGGAACCTGGACTGCTGAGTTTTCTTTCCCAGGGAAAATGGAAAAAGGATGTGCCATGGGGCCCCTGGCCCTGGGCTGGGGCCTCACTAAAAAAAATCCTTTTATCGAAGGATGGAGCCCACACCGAAGTTGTCCCCACCTCAAACTTGTGCTGCCCTGATAGACCCAAGGGAGCCCTACAAACTGACATCAGGAACCTGGACTGCTGAGTTTTCTTTCCCAGGGAAAATGGAAAAAGGATGTGCCCAGGGGCCCCTGGCCCTGACTGCAAAAATTCCTTATATCGAAGGATGGACCCCACACCGAAGTTGTCCCCACCTCAAACTTGTGCTGCCCTGATAGACCCAAGGGAGCCCTACAAACTGACATCAGGAACCTGGACTGCTGAGTTTTCTTTCCCAGGGAAAATGGAAAAAGGATGTGCCCAGGGTTCCCTGGCCATGGGCTGGGGCCACACTGCAAAAAATCCTTATATCGAAGGATGGACCCCACACCGAAGTTGTCCCCACCTCAAACTTGTGCTGCCCTGATAGACCCAAGGGAGCCCTACAAACTGACATCAGGAACCTGGACTGCTGAGTTTTCTTTCCCAGGGAAAATGGAAAAAGGATGTGCCCAGGGGCCCCTGGCCCTGACTGCAAAAAATCCTTATATCAAAGGATGGACCCCACATCGAAGTTGTCCCCACCTCAAACTTGTGCTGCCCTGATAGACCCAAGGGAGCCCTACAAACTGACATCAGGAACCTGGACTGCTGAGTTTTCTTTCCCAGGGAAAATGGAAAAAGGATGTGCCATGGGGCCCCTGGCCCTGGGCTGGGGCCTCACTACAAAAAATCCTTATATCGAAGGATGGAGGCCACACCGAAGTTATCCCCACCTCAAACTTGTGCTGCCCTGATAGACCCAAGGGAGCCCTACAAACTGACATCAGGAACCTGGACTGCTGAGTTTTCTTTCCCAGGGAAAATGGAAAAAGGATGTGCCCAGGGGCCCCTGGCCCTGACTGTAATAAATCCTTATATCGAAGGATGGAGCCCACACCGAAGTTGTCCCCACCTCAAACTTGTGCTGCCCTGATAGACCCAAGGGAGCCCTACAAACTGACATCAGGAACCTGGACTGCTGAGTTTTCTTTCCCAGGGAAAATGGAAAAAGGATGTGCCCAGGGGCCCCTGGCCCTGGGCTGGGGCCTCACTGCAAAGAATCCTTATATCGAAGGATGGAGCCCACACCGAAGTTGTCCCCACCTCAAACTTGTGCTGCCCTGATAGACCCAAGGGAGCCCTACAAACTGACATCAGGAACCTGGACTGCTGAGTTTTCTTTCTCAGGGAAAATGGAAAAAGGATGTGCCCAGGGACCCCTGGCCCTGACTGCAAAAAATCCTTATATCGAAGGATGGACCCCACACCGAAGTTGTCCCCTACTCAAACTTGTGCTGCCCTGATAGACCCAAGGGAGCCCTACAAACTGACATCAGGAACCTGGACTGCTGAGTTTTCTTTCCCAGGGAAAATGAAAAAGGATGTGCCCAGGGGCCCCTGGCCCTGGGCTGGGGCCTCACTACAAAAAATCCTTTTATCGAAGGATGGAGCCCACACCGAAGTTGTCCCCACCTCAAACTTGTGCTGCCCTGATAGACCCAAGGGAGCCCTACAAACTGACATCAGGAACCTGGACTGCTGAGTTTTCTTTCCCAGGGAAAATGGAAAAAGGATGTGCCATGGGGCCCCTGGCCCTGACTGCAAAAAATCCTTATATCGAAGGATGGACCCCACACCGAAGTTGTCCCCACCTCAAACTTGCGCTGCCCTGATAGACCCAAGGGAGCCCTACAAACTGACATCAGGAACCTGGACTGCTGAGTTTTCTTTCCCAGGGAAAATGGAAAAAGGATGTGCCATGGGGCCCCTGGCCCTGGGCCCCATACCCTGACTGCAAAAAATCCTTATATCAAAGGATGGACCCCACACCGAAGTTGTCCCCACCTCAAACTTGTGCTGCCCTGATAGACCCAAGGGAGCCCTACAAACTGACATCAGGAACCTGGACTGCTGAGTTTTCTTTCCCAGGGAAAATGGAAAAAGGACGTGCCCAGGGGCCCCTGGCCCTGACTGCAAAAAATCCTTATATCGAAGGATGGACCCCACATTAAAGTTGTCCCCACCTCAAAATTGTGCTGCCCTGATACACCCAAGGGAACCCTACAAACTGACATCAGGAACCTGGACTGCTGAGTTTTCTTTCCCAGGGAAAATGGAAAAAGGATGTGCCCAGGGGCCCCTGGCCATGGGCTGGGCCCACACTGCAAAGAATCCTTATATCGAAGGATGGACCCCACACCGAAGTTGTCCCCAACTCAAACTTGTGCTGCCCTGATAGACCCAAGGGAGCCCTACAAACTGACATCAGGAACCTGGACTGCTGAGTTTTCTTTCCCAGGGAAAATGGAAAAAGGATGTGCCATGGGGCCCCTGGCCCTGACTGCAAAAAATCCTTATATCGAAGGATGGACCCCACACCGAAGTTGTCCCCACCTCAAACTTGTGCTGCCCTGATACACCCAAGGGAGCCCTACAAACTGACATCAGGAACCTGGACTGCTGAGTTTTCTTTCCCAGGGAAAATGGAAAAAGGATGTGCCATGGGGCCCCTGGCCCTGGGCTGGGGCCTCACTACAAAAAATCCATATATCGAAGGATGGAGCCCACACCGAAGTTGTCCCCACCTCAAACTTGTGCTGCCCTGATAGACCCAAGGGAGCCCTACAAACTGACATCAGGAACCTGGACTGCTGAGTTTTCTTTCCCAGGGAAAATGGAAAAAGGATGTGCCCAGGGGCCCCTGGCCCTGACTGCAAAAATTCCTTATATCGAAGGATGGACCCCACACCGAAGTTGTCCCCACCTCAAACTTGTGCTGCCCTGATAGACCCAAGGGAGCCCTACAAACTGACATCACGAACCTGGACTGCTGAGTTTTCTTTCCCAGGGAAAATGGAAAAAGGATGTGCCCAGGGGCCCCTGGCCCTGACTGTAATAAATCCTTATATCGAAGGATGGACCCCACACCGAAGTTGTCCCCACCTCAAACTTGTGCTGCCCTGATAGACCCAAGGGAGCCCTACAAACTGACATCAGGAACCTGGACTGCTGAGTTTTCTTTCCCAGGGAAAATGGAAAAAGGTTGTGCCCAGGGGCCCCTGGCCCTGGGCCCCATACCCTGACTGCAAAAAATCCTTATATCAAAGGATGGAGCCCACACCAAAGTTGTCCCCACCTCAAACTTGTGCTGCCCTGATCGACCCAAGGGAGCCCTACAAACTGACATCAGGAACCTGGACTGCTGAGTTTTCTTTCCCAGGGAAAATGGAAAAAGGATGTGCCCAGGGGCCCCTGGCCCTGACTGCAAAAAATCCTTATATCGAAGGATGGAGCCCACATTAAAGTTGTCCCCACCTCAAACTTGTGCTGCCCTGATAGACCCAAGGGAGCCCTACAAACTGACATCAGGAACCTGGACTGCTGAGTTTTCTTTCCCAGGGAAAATGGAAAAAGGATGTGCCCAGGGGCCCCTGGCCATGGGCTGGCGCCACACTGCAACGAATCCTTATATCGAAGGATGGACCCCACACCGAAGTTGTCCCCACCTCAAACTTGTGCTGCCCTGATAGACCCAAGGGAGCCCTACAAACTGACATCAGGAACCTGGACTGCTGAGTTTTCTTTCCCAGGGAAAATGGAAAAAGGATGTGCCCAGGGGCCCCTGGCCCTGACTGCAAAAAATCCTTATATCGAAGGATGGACCCCAGACCGAAGTTGTCCCCACCTCAAACTTGTGCTGCCCTGATAGACCCAAGGGAGCCCTACAAACTGACATCAGGAACCTGGACTGCTGAGTTTTCTTTCCCAGGGAAAATGGAAAAAGGATGTGCCATGGGGCCCCTGGCCCTGGGCTGGGGCCTCACTAAAAAAAATCCTTTTATCGAAGGATGGACCCCACACCGAAGTTGTCCCCACCTCAAACTTGTGCTGCCCTGATAGACCCAAGGGAGCCCTACAAACTGACATCAGGAACCTGGACTGCTGAGTTTTCTTTCCCAGGGAAAATGGAAAAAGGATGTGCCATGGGGCCCCTGGCCCTGACTGCAAAAAATCCTTATATCGAAGGATGGACCCCACACCGAAGTTGTCCCCACCTCAAACTTGTGCTGCCCTGATAGACCCAAGGGAGCCCTACAAACTGACATCAGGAACCTGGACTGCTGAGTTTTCTTTCCCAGGGAAAATGGAAAAAGGATGTGCCCAGGGTTCCCTGGCCATGGGCTGGGGCCACACTGCAAAAAATCCTTATATCGAAGGATGGACCCCACACCGAAGTTGTCCCCACCTCAAACTTGTGCTGCCCTGATAGACCCAAGGGAGCCCTACAAACAGACATCAGGAACCTGGACTGCTGAGTTTTCTTTCCCAGGGAAAATGGAAAAAGGATGTGCCCAGGGGCCCCTGGCCCTGACTGCAAAAAATCCTTATATCAAAGGATGGACCCCACATCGAAGTTGTCCCCACCTCAAACTTGTGCTGCCCTGATAGACCCAAGGGAGCCCTACAAACTGACATCAGGAACCTGGACTGCTGAGTTTTCTTTCCCAGGGAAAATGGAAAAAGGATGTGCCATGGGGCCCCTGGCCCTGGGCTGGGGCCTCACTACAAAAAATCCTTATATCGAAGGATGGAGGCCACACCGAAGTTATCCCCACCTCAAACTTGTGCTGCCCTGATAGACCCAAGGGAGCCCTACAAACTGACATCAGGAACCTGGACTGCTGAGTTTTCTTTCCCAGGGAAAATGGAAAAAGGTTGTGCCCAGGGGCCCCTGGCCCTGACTGCAAAAAATCCTTATATCGAAGGATGGACCCCACACCGAAGTTGTCCCCACCTCAAACTTGTGCTGCCCTGATAGACCCAAGGGAGCCCTACAAACTGACATCAGGAACCTGGACTGCTGAGTTTTCTTTCCCAGGGAAAATGGAAAAAGGATGTGCCCAGGGGCCCCTGGCCCTGACTACAAAAAATCCTTATATCGAAGGATGGACCCCAGACCGAAGTTGTCCCCACCTCAAACTTGTGCTGCCCTGATAGACCCAAGGGAGCCCTACAAACTGACATCAGGAACCTGGACTGCTGAGTTTTCTTTCCCAGGGAAAATGGAAAAAGGATGTGCCCAGGGGCCCCTGGCCCTGGGCTGGGGCCTCACTACAAAAAATCCTTTTATCGAAGGATGGAGCCCACACCGAAGTTGTCCCCACCTCAAACTTGTGCTGCCCTGATAGACCCAAGGGAGCCCTACAAACTGACATCAGGAACCTGGACTGCTGAGTTTTCTTTCCCAGGGAAAATGGAAAAAGGATGTGCCATGGGGCCCCTGGCCCTGACTGCAAAAAATCCTTATATCGAAGGATGGACCCCACACCGAAGTTGTCCCCACCTCAAACTTGTGCTGCCCTGATAGACCCAAGGGAGCCCTACAAACTGACATCAGGAACCTGGACTGCTGAGTTTTCTTTCCCAGGGAAAATGGAAAAAGGATGTGCCCAGGGTTCCCTGGCCATGGGCTGGGGCCACACTGCAAAAAATCCTTATATCGAAGGATGGACCCCACACCGAAGTTGTCCCCACCTCAAACTTGTGCTGCCCTGATAGACCCAAGGGAGCCCTACAAACTGACATCAGGAACCTGGACTGCTGAGTTTTCTTTCCCAGGGAAAATGGAAAAAGGATGTGCCCAGGGGCCCCTGGCCCTGACTGCAAAAAATCCTTATATCAAAGGATGGACCCCACATCGAAGTTGTCCCCACCTCAAACTTGTGCTGCCCTGATAGACCCAAGGGAGCCCTACAAACTGACATCAGGAACCTGGACTGCTGAGTTTTCTTTCCCAGGGAAAATGGAAAAAGGATGTGCCATGGGGCCCCTGGCCCTGGGCTGGGGCCTCACTACAAAAAATCCTTATATCGAAGGATGGAGGCCACACCGAAGTTATCCCCACCTCAAACTTGTGCTGCCCTGATAGACCCAAGGGAGCCCTACAAACTGACATCAGGAACCTGGACTGCTGAGTTTTCTTTCCCAGGGAAAATGGAAAAAGGTTGTGCCCAGGGGCCCCTGGCCCTGACTGCAAAAAATCCTTATATCGAAGGATGGAGCCCACACCAAATTTGTCCCCACCTCAAACTTGTGCTGCCCTGATAGACCCAAGGGAGCCCTACAAACTGACATCAGGAACCTGGACTGCTGAGTTTTCTTTCCCAGGGAAAATGGAAAAAGGATGTGCCCAGGGGCCCCTGGCCCTGACTGTAATAAATCCTTATATCGAAGGATGGAGCCCACACCGAAGTTGTCCCCACCTCAAACTTGTGCTGCCCTGATAGACCCAAGGGAGCCCTACAAACTGACATCAGGAACCTGGACTGCTGAGTTTTCTTTCCCAGGGAAAATGGAAAAAGGTTGTGCGAAGGGGCCCCTGGCCCTGGGCTGGGGCCTCACTGCAAAGAATCCTTATATCGAAGGATGGAGCCCACACCGAAGTTGTCCCCACCTCAAACTTGTGCTGCCCTGATAGACCCAAGGGAGCCCTACAAACTGACATCAGGAACCTGGACTGCTGAGATTTCTTTCTCAGGGAAAATGGAAAAAGGATGTGCCCAGGGACCCCTGGCCCTGACTGCAAAAAATCCTTATATCGAAGGATGGACCCCACACCGAAGTTGTCCCCTACTCAAACTTGTGCTGCCCTGATAGACCCAAGGGAGCCCTACAAACTGACATCAGGAACCTGGACTGCTGAGTTTTCTTTCCCAGGGAAAATGAAAAAGGATGTGCCCAGGGGCCCCTGGCCCTGGGCTGGGGCCTCACTACAAAAAATCCTTTTATCGAAGGATGGAGCCCACACCGAAGTTGTCCCCACCTCAAACTTGTGCTGCCCTGATAGACCCAAGGGAGCCCTACAAACTGACATCAGGAACCTGGACTGCTGAGTTTTCTTTCCCAGGGAAAATGGAAAAAGGATGTGCCCAGGGGCCCCTGGCCCTGACTGCAAAAAATCCTTATATCGAAGGATGGACCCCACACCGAAGTTGTCCCCACCTCAAACTTGCGCTGCCCTGATAGACCCAAGGGAGCCCTACAAACTGACATCAGGAACCTGGACTGCTGAGTTTTCTTTCCCAGGGAAAATGGAAAAAGGATGTGCCATGGGGCCCCTGGCCCTGGGCCCCATACCCTGACTGCAAAAAATCCTTATATCAAAGGATGGACCCCACACCGAAGTTGTCCCCACCTCAAACTTGTGCTGCCCTGATAGACCCAAGGGAGCCCTACAAACTGACATCAGGAACCTGGACTGCTGAGTTTTCTTTCCCAGGGAAAATGGAAAAAGGACGTGCCCAGGGGCCCCTGGCCCTGACTGCAAAAAATCCTTATATCGAAGGATGGACCCCACATTAAAGTTGTCCCCACCTCAAAATTGTGCTGCCCTGATACACCCAAGGGAACCCTACAAACTGACATCAGGAACCTGGACTGCTGAGTTTTCTTTCCCAGGGAAAATGGAAAAAGGATGTGCCCAGGGGCCCCTGGCCATGGGCTGGGCCCACACTGCAAAGAATCCTTATATCGAAGGATGGACCCCACACCGAAGTTGTCCCCAACTCAAACTTGTGCTGCCCTGATAGACCCAAGGGAGCCCTACAAACTGACATCAGGAACCTGGACTGCTGAGTTTTCTTTCCCAGGGAAAATGGAAAAAGGATGTGCCATGGGGCCCCTGGCCCTGACTGCAAAAAATCCTTATATCGAAGGATGGACCCCACACCGAAGTTGTCCCCACCTCAAACTTGTGCTGCCCTGATACACCCAAGGGAGCCCTACAAACTGACATCAGGAACCTGGACTGCTGAGTTTTCTTTCCCAGGGAAAATGGAAAAAGGATGTGCCATGGGGCCCCTGGCCCTGGGCTGGGGCCTCACTACAAAAAATCCATATATCGAAGGATGGAGCCCACACCGAAGTTGTCCCCACCTCAAACTTGTGCTGCCCTGATAGACCCAAGGGAGCCCTACAAACTGACATCAGGAACCTGGACTGCTGAGTTTTCTTTCCCAGGGAAAATGGAAAAAGGATGTGCCCAGGGGCCCCTGGCCCTGACTGCAAAAATTCCTTATATCGAAGGATGGACCCCACACCGAAGTTGTCCCCACCTCAAACTTGTGCTGCCCTGATAGACCCAAGGGAGCCCTACAAACTGACATCACGAACCTGGACTGCTGAGTTTTCTTTCCCAGGGAAAATGGAAAAAGGATGTGCCCAGGGGCCCCTGGCCCTGACTGTAATAAATCCTTATATCGAAGGATGGACCCCACACCGAAGTTGTCCCCACCTCAAACTTGTGCTGCCCTGATAGACCCAAGGGAGCCCTACAAACTGACATCAGGAACCTGGACTGCTGAGTTTTCTTTCCCAGGGAAAATGGAAAAAGGTTGTGCCCAGGGGCCCCTGGCCCTGGGCCCCATACCCTGACTGCAAAAAATCCTTATATCAAAGGATGGAGCCCACACCAAAGTTGTCCCCACCTCAAACTTGTGCTGCCCTGATCGACCCAAGGGAGCCCTACAAACTGACATCAGGAACCTGGACTGCTGAGTTTTCTTTCCCAGGGAAAATGGAAAAAGGATGTGCCCAGGGGCCCCTGGCCCTGACTGCAAAAAATCCTTATATCGAAGGATGGAGCCCACATTAAAGTTGTCCCCACCTCAAACTTGTGCTGCCCTGATAGACCCAAGGGAGCCCTACAAACTGACATCAGGAACCTGGACTGCTGAGTTTTCTTTCCCAGGGAAAATGGAAAAAGGATGTGCCCAGGGGCCCCTGGCCATGGGCTGGCGCCACACTGCAACGAATCCTTATATCGAAGGATGGACCCCACACCGAAGTTGTCCCCACCTCAAACTTGTGCTGCCCTGATAGACCCAAGGGAGCCCTACAAACTGACATCAGGAACCTGGACTGCTGAGTTTTCTTTCCCAGGGAAAATGGAAAAAGGATGTGCCCAGGGGCCCCTGGCCCTGACTGCAAAAAATCCTTATATCGAAGGATGGACCCCACACCGAAGTTGTCCCCACCTCAAACTTGTGCTGCCCTGATAGACCCAAGGGAGCCCTACAAACTGACATCAGGAACCTGGACTGCTGAGTTTTCTTTCCCAGGGAAAATGGAAAAAGGATGTGCCATGGGGCCCCTGGCCCTGGGCTGGGGCCTCACTAAAAAAAATCCTTTTATCGAAGGATGGACCCCACACCGAAGTTGTCCCCACCTCAAACTTGTGCTGCCCTGATAGACCCAAGGGAGCCCTACAAACTGACATCAGGAACCTGGACTGCTGAGTTTTCTTTCCCAGGGAAAATGGAAAAAGGATGTGCCATGGGGCCCCTGGCCCTGACTGCAAAAAATCCTTATATCGAAGGATGGACCCCACACCGAAGTTGTCCCCACCTCAAACTTGTGCTGCCCTGATAGACCCAAGGGAGCCCTACAAACTGACATCAGGAACCTGGACTGCTGAGTTTTCTTTCCCAGGGAAAATGGAAAAAGGATGTGCCCAGGGTTCCCTGGCCATGGGCTGGGGCCACACTGCAAAAAATCCTTATATCGAAGGATGGACCCCACACCGAAGTTGTCCCCACCTCAAACTTGTGCTGCCCTGATAGACCCAAGGGAGCCCTACAAACAGACATCAGGAACCTGGACTGCTGAGTTTTCTTTCCCAGGGAAAATGGAAAAAGGATGTGCCCAGGGGCCCCTGGCCCTGACTGCAAAAAATCCTTATATCAAAAGATGGACCCCACATCGAAGTTGTCCCCACCTCAAACTTGTGCTGCCCTGATAGACCCAAGGGAGCCCTACAAACTGACATCAGGAACCTGGACTGCTGAGTTTTCTTTCCCAGGGAAAATGGAAAAAGGATGTGCCATGGGGCCCCTGGCCCTGGGCTGGGGCCTCACTACAAAAAATCCTTATATCGAAGGATGGAGGCCACACCGAAGTTATCCCCACCTCAAACTTGTGCTGCCCTGATAGACCCAAGGGAGCCCTACAAACTGACATCAGGAACCTGGACTGCTGAGTTTTCTTTCCCAGGGAAAATGGAAAAAGGTTGTGCCCAGGGGCCCCTGGCCCTGACTGCAAAAAATCCTTATATCGAAGGATGGACCCCACACCGAAGTTGTCCCCACCTCAAACTTGTGCTGCCCTGATAGACCCAAGGGAGCCCTACAAACTGACATCAGGAACCTGGACTGCTGAGTTTTCTTTCCCAGGGAAAATGGAAAAAGGATGTGCCCAGGGGCCCCTGGCCCTGACTACAAAAAATCCTTATATCGAAGGATAGACCCCAGACCGAAGTTGTCCCCACCTCAAACTTGTGCTGCCCTGATAGACCCAAGGGAGCCCTACAAACTGACATCAGGAACCTGGACTGCTGAGTTTTCTTTCCCAGGGAAAATGGAAAAAGGATGTGCCCAGGGGCCCCTGGCCCTGGGCTGGGGCCTCACTACAAAAAATCCTTTTATCGAAGGATGGAGCCCACACCGAAGTTGTCCCCACCTCAAACTTGTGCTGCCCTGATAGACCCAAGGGAGCCCTACAAACTGACATCAGGAACCTGGACTGCTGAGTTTTCTTTCCCAGGGAAAATGGAAAAAGGATGTGCCATGGGGCCCCTGGCCCTGACTGCAAAAAATCCTTATATCGAAGGATGGACCCCACACCGAAGTTGTCCCCACCTCAAACTTGTGCTGCCCTGATAGACCCAAGGGAGCCCTACAAACTGACATCAGGAACCTGGACTGCTGAGTTTTCTTTCCCAGGGAAAATGGAAAAAGGATGTGCCCAGGGTTCCCTGGCCATGGGCTGGGGCCACACTGCAAAAAATCCTTATATCGAAGGATGGACCCCACACCGAAGTTGTCCCCACCTCAAACTTGTGCTGCCCTGATAGACCCAAGGGAGCCCTACAAACTGACATCAGGAACCTGGACTGCTGAGTTTTCTTTCCCAGGGAAAATGGAAAAAGGATGTGCCCAGGGGCCCCTGGCCCTGACTGCAAAAAATCCTTATATCAAAGGATGGACCCCACACCGAAGTTGTCCCCACCTCAAACTTGTGCTGCCCTGATAGACCCAAGGGAGCCCTACAAACTGACATCAGGAACCTGGACTGCTGAGTTTTCTTTCCCAGGGAAAATGGAAAAAGGATGTGCCATGGGGCCCCTGGCCCTGGGCTGGGGCCTCACTACAAAAAATCCTTATATCGAAGGATGGAGGCCACACCGAAGTTGTCCCCACCTCAAACTTGTGCTGCCCTGATAGACCCAAGGGAGCCCTACAAACTGACATCAGGAACCTGGACTGCTGAGTTTTCTTTCCCAGGGAAAATGGAAAAAGGTTGTGCCCAGGGGCCCCTGGCCCTGACTGCAAAAAATCCTTATATCGAAGGATGGACCCCACACCGAAGTTGTCCCCACCTCAAACTTGTGCTGCCCTGATAGACCCAAGGGAGCCCTACAAACTGACATCAGGAACCTGGACTGCTGAGTTTTCTTTCCCAGGGAAAATGGAAAAAGGATGTGCCCAGGGGCCCCTGGCCCTGACTGTAATAAATCCTTATATCGAAGGATGGACCCCACACCGAAGTTGTCCCCACCTCAAACTTGTGCTGCCCTGATAGACCCAAGGGAGCCCTACAAACTGACATCAGGAACCTGGACTGCTGAGTTTTCTTTCCCAGGGAAAATGGAAAAAGGTTGTGCCCAGGGGCCCCTGGCCCTGGGCCCCATACCCTGACTGCAAAAAATCCTTATATCAAAGGATGGAGCCCACACCAAAGTTGTCCCCACCTCAAACTTGTGCTGCCCTGATCGACCCAAGGGAGCCCTACAAACTGACATCAGGAACCTGGACTGCTGAGTTTTCTTTCCCAGGGAAAATGGAAAAAGGATGTGCCCAGGGGCCCCTGGCCCTGACTACAAAAAATCCTTATATCGAAGGATGGACCCCAGACCGAAGTTGTCCCCACCTCAAACTTGTGCTGCCCTGATAGACCCAAGGGAGCCCTACAAACTGACATCAGGAACCTGGACTGCTGAGTTTTCTTTCCCAGGGAAAATGGAAAAAGGATGTGCCCAGGGGCCCCTGGCCCTGGGCTGGGGCCTCACTACAAAAAATCCTTTTATCGAAGGATGGAGCCCACACCGAAGTTGTCCCCACCTCAAACTTGTGCTGCCCTGATAGACCCAAGGGAGCCCTACAAACTGACATCAGGAACCTGGACTGCTGAGTTTTCTTTCCCAGGGAAAATGGAAAAAGGATGTGCCATGGGGCCCCTGGCCCTGACTGCAAAAAATCCTTATATCGAAGGATGGACCCCACACCGAAGTTGTCCCCACCTCAAACTTGTGCTGCCCTGATAGACCCAAGGGAGCCCTACAAACTGACATCAGGAACCTGGACTGCTGAGTTTTCTTTCCCAGGGAAAATGGAAAAAGGATGTGCCCAGGGTTCCCTGGCCATGGGCTGGGGCCACACTGCAAAAAATCCTTATATCGAAGGATGGACCCCACACCGAAGTTGTCCCCACCTCAAACTTGTGCTGCCCTGATAGACCCAAGGGAGCCCTACAAACTGACATCAGGAACCTGGACTGCTGAGTTTTCTTTCCCAGGGAAAATGGAAAAAGGATGTGCCCAGGGGCCCCTGGCCCTGACTGCAAAAAATCCTTATATCAAAGGATGGACCCCACATCGAAGTTGTCCCCACCTCAAACTTGTGCTGCCCTGATAGACCCAAGGGAGCCCTACAAACTGACATCAGGAACCTGGACTGCTGAGTTTTCTTTCCCAGGGAAAATGGAAAAAGGATGTGCCATGGGGCCCCTGGCCCTGGGCTGGGGCCTCACTACAAAAAATCCTTATATCGAAGGATGGAGGCCACACCGAAGTTATCCCCACCTCAAACTTGTGCTGCCCTGATAGACCCAAGGGAGCCCTACAAACTGACATCAGGAACCTGGACTGCTGAGTTTTCTTTCCCAGGGAAAATGGAAAAAGGTTGTGCCCAGGGGCCCCTGGCCCTGACTGCAAAAAATCCTTATATCGAAGGATGGAGCCCACACCAAATTTGTCCCCACCTCAAACTTGTGCTGCCCTGATAGACCCAAGGGAGCCCTACAAACTGACATCAGGAACCTGGACTGCTGAGTTTTCTTTCCCAGGGAAAATGGAAAAAGGATGTGCCCAGGGGCCCCTGGCCCTGACTGTAATAAATCCTTATATCGAAGGATGGAGCCCACACCGAAGTTGTCCCCACCTCAAACTTGTGCTGCCCTGATAGACCCAAGGGAGCCCTACAAACTGACATCAGGAACCTGGACTGCTGAGTTTTCTTTCCCAGGGAAAATGGAAAAAGGTTGTGCGAAGGGGCCCCTGGCCCTGGGCTGGGGCCTCACTGCAAAGAATCCTTATATCGAAGGATGGAGCCCACACCGAAGTTGTCCCCACCTCAAACTTGTGCTGCCCTGATAGACCCAAGGGAGCCCTACAAACTGACATCAGGAACCTGGACTGCTGAGATTTCTTTCTCAGGGAAAATGGAAAAAGGATGTGCCCAGGGACCCCTGGCCCTGACTGCAAAAAATCCTTATATCGAAGGATGGACCCCACACCGAAGTTGTCCCCTACTCAAACTTGTGCTGCCCTGATAGACCCAAGGGAGCCCTACAAACTGACATCAGGAACCTGGACTGCTGAGTTTTCTTTCCCAGGGAAAATGAAAAAGGATGTGCCCAGGGGCCCCTGGCCCTGGGCTGGGGCCTCACTACAAAAAATCCTTTTATCGAAGGATGGAGCCCACACCGAAGTTGTCCCCACCTCAAACTTGTGCTGCCCTGATAGACCCAAGGGAGCCCTACAAACTGACATCAGGAACCTGGACTGCTGAGTTTTCTTTCCCAGGGAAAATGGAAAAAGGATGTGCCCAGGGGCCCCTGGCCCTGACTGCAAAAAATCCTTTTATCGAAGGATGGACCCCACACCGAAGTTGTCCCCACCTCAAACTTGCGCTGCCCTGATAGACCCAAGGGAGCCCTACAAACTGACATCAGGAACCTGGACTGCTGAGTTTTCTTTCCCAGGGAAAATGGAAAAAGGATGTGCCATGGGGCCCCTGGCCCTGGGCCCCATACCCTGACTGCAAAAAATCCTTATATCAAAGGATGGACCCCACACCGAAGTTGTCCCCACCTCAAACTTGTGCTGCCCTGATAGACCCAAGGGAGCCCTACAAACTGACATCAGGAACCTGGACTGCTGAGTTTTCTTTCCCAGGGAAAATGGAAAAAGGACGTGCCCAGGGGCCCCTGGCCCTGACTGCAAAAAATCCTTATATCGAAGGATGGACCCCACATTAAAGTTGTCCCCACCTCAAAATTGTGCTGCCCTGATACACCCAAGGGAACCCTACAAACTGACATCAGGAACCTGGACTGCTGAGTTTTCTTTCCCAGGGAAAATGGAAAAAGGATGTGCCCAGGGGCCCCTGGCCATGGGCTGGGCCCACACTGCAAAGAATCCTTATATCGAAGGATGGACCCCACACCGAAGTTGTCCCCAACTCAAACTTGTGCTGCCCTGATAGACCCAAGGGAGCCCTACAAACTGACATCAGGAACCTGGACTGCTGAGTTTTCTTTCCCAGGGAAAATGGAAAAAGGATGTGCCATGGGGCCCCTGGCCCTGACTGCAAAAAATCCTTATATCGAAGGATGGACCCCACACCGAAGTTGTCCCCACCTCAAACTTGTGCTGCCCTGATACACCCAAGGGAGCCCTACAAACTGACATCAGGAACCTGGACTGCTGAGTTTTCTTTCCCAGGGAAAATGGAAAAAGGATGTGCCATGGGGCCCCTGGCCCTGGGCTGGGGCCTCACTACAAAAAATCCATATATCGAAGGATGGAGCCCACACCGAAGTTGTCCCCACCTCAAACTTGTGCTGCCCTGATAGACCCAAGGGAGCCCTACAAACTGACATCAGGAACCTGGACTGCTGAGTTTTCTTTCCCAGGGAAAATGGAAAAAGGATGTGCCCAGGGGCCCCTGGCCCTGACTGCAAAAATTCCTTATATCGAAGGATGGACCCCACACCGAAGTTGTCCCCACCTCAAACTTGTGCTGCCCTGATAGACCCAAGGGAGCCCTACAAACTGACATCACGAACCTGGACTGCTGAGTTTTCTTTCCCAGGGAAAATGGAAAAAGGATGTGCCCAGGGGCCCCTGGCCCTGACTGTAATAAATCCTTATATCGAAGGATGGACCCCACACCGAAGTTGTCCCCACCTCAAACTTGTGCTGCCCTGATAGACCCAAGGGAGCCCTACAAACTGACATCAGGAACCTGGACTGCTGAGTTTTCTTTCCCAGGGAAAATGGAAAAAGGTTGTGCCCAGGGGCCCCTGGCCCTGGGCCCCATACCCTGACTGCAAAAAATCCTTATATCAAAGGATGGAGCCCACACCAAAGTTGTCCCCACCTCAAACTTGTGCTGCCCTGATCGACCCAAGGGAGCCCTACAAACTGACATCAGGAACCTGGACTGCTGAGTTTTCTTTCCCAGGGAAAATGGAAAAAGGATGTGCCCAGGGGCCCCTGGCCCTGACTGCAAAAAATCCTTATATCGAAGGATGGAGCCCACATTAAAGTTGTCCCCACCTCAAACTTGTGCTGCCCTGATAGACCCAAGGGAGCCCTACAAACTGACATCAGGAACCTGGACTGCTGAGTTTTCTTTCCCAGGGAAAATGGAAAAAGGATGTGCCCAGGGGCCCCTGGCCATGGGCTGGCGCCACACTGCAACGAATCCTTATATCGAAGGATGGACCCCACACCGAAGTTGTCCCCACCTCAAACTTGTGCTGCCCTGATAGACCCAAGGGAGCCCTACAAACTGACATCAGGAACCTGGACTGCTGAGTTTTCTTTCCCAGGGAAAATGGAAAAAGGATGTGCCCAGGGGCCCCTGGCCCTGACTGCAAAAAATCCTTATATCGAAGGATGGACCCCACACCGAAGTTGTCCCCACCTCAAACTTGTGCTGCCCTGATAGACCCAAGGGAGCCCTACAAACTGACATCAGGAACCTGGACTGCTGAGTTTTCTTTCCCAGGGAAAATGGAAAAAGGATGTGCCATGGGGCCCCTGGCCCTGGGCTGGGGCCTCACTAAAAAAAATCCTTTTATCGAAGGATGGACCCCACACCGAAGTTGTCCCCACCTCAAACTTGTGCTGCCCTGATAGACCCAAGGGAGCCCTACAAACTGACATCAGGAACCTGGACTGCTGAGTTTTCTTTCCCAGGGAAAATGGAAAAAGGATGTGCCATGGGGCCCCTGGCCCTGACTGCAAAAAATCCTTATATCGAAGGATGGACCCCACACCGAAGTTGTCCCCACCTCAAACTTGTGCTGCCCTGATAGACCCAAGGGAGCCCTACAAACTGACATCAGGAACCTGGACTGCTGAGTTTTCTTTCCCAGGGAAAATGGAAAAAGGATGTGCCCAGGGTTCCCTGGCCATGGGCTGGGGCCACACTGCAAAAAATCCTTATATCGAAGGATGGACCCCACACCGAAGTTGTCCCCACCTCAAACTTGTGCTGCCCTGATAGACCCAAGGGAGCCCTACAAACAGACATCAGGAACCTGGACTGCTGAGTTTTCTTTCCCAGGGAAAATGGAAAAAGGATGTGCCCAGGGGCCCCTGGCCCTGACTGCAAAAAATCCTTATATCAAAAGATGGACCCCACATCGAAGTTGTCCCCACCTCAAACTTGTGCTGCCCTGATAGACCCAAGGGAGCCCTACAAACTGACATCAGGAACCTGGACTGCTGAGTTTTCTTTCCCAGGGAAAATGGAAAAAGGATGTGCCATGGGGCCCCTGGCCCTGGGCTGGGGCCTCACTACAAAAAATCCTTATATCGAAGGATGGAGGCCACACCGAAGTTATCCCCACCTCAAACTTGTGCTGCCCTGATAGACCCAAGGGAGCCCTACAAACTGACATCAGGAACCTGGACTGCTGAGTTTTCTTTCCCAGGGAAAATGGAAAAAGGTTGTGCCCAGGGGCCCCTGGCCCTGACTGCAAAAAATCCTTATATCGAAGGATGGACCCCACACCGAAGTTGTCCCCACCTCAAACTTGTGCTGCCCTGATAGACCCAAGGGAGCCCTACAAACTGACATCAGGAACCTGGACTGCTGAGTTTTCTTTCCCAGGGAAAATGGAAAAAGGATGTGCCCAGGGGCCCCTGGCCCTGACTACAAAAAATCCTTATATCGAAGGATAGACCCCAGACCGAAGTTGTCCCCACCTCAAACTTGTGCTGCCCTGATAGACCCAAGGGAGCCCTACAAACTGACATCAGGAACCTGGACTGCTGAGTTTTCTTTCCCAGGGAAAATGGAAAAAGGATGTGCCCAGGGGCCCCTGGCCCTGGGCTGGGGCCTCACTACAAAAAATCCTTTTATCGAAGGATGGAGCCCACACCGAAGTTGTCCCCACCTCAAACTTGTGCTGCCCTGATAGACCCAAGGGAGCCCTACAAACTGACATCAGGAACCTGGACTGCTGAGTTTTCTTTCCCAGGGAAAATGGAAAAAGGATGTGCCATGGGGCCCCTGGCCCTGACTGCAAAAAATCCTTATATCGAAGGATGGACCCCACACCGAAGTTGTCCCCACCTCAAACTTGTGCTGCCCTGATAGACCCAAGGGAGCCCTACAAACTGACATCAGGAACCTGGACTGCTGAGTTTTCTTTCCCAGGGAAAATGGAAAAAGGATGTGCCCAGGGGCCCCTGGCCCTGACTGCAAAAAATCCTTATATCAAAGGATGGACCCCACACCGAAGTTGTCCCCACCTCAAACTTGTGCTGCCCTGATAGACCCAAGGGAGCCCTACAAACTGACATCAGGAACCTGGACTGCTGAGTTTTCTTTCCCAGGGAAAATGGAAAAAGGATGTGCCATGGGGCCCCTGGCCCTGGGCTGGGGCCTCACTACAAAAAATCCTTATATCGAAGGATGGAGGCCACACCGAAGTTGTCCCCACCTCAAACTTGTGCTGCCCTGATAGACCCAAGGGAGCCCTACAAACTGACATCAGGAACCTGGACTGCTGAGTTTTCTTTCCCAGGGAAAATGGAAAAAGGTTGTGCCCAGGGGCCCCTGGCCCTGACTGCAAAAAATCCTTATATCGAAGGATGGACCCCACACCGAAGTTGTCCCCACCTCAAACTTGTGCTGCCCTGATAGACCCAAGGGAGCCCTACAAACTGACATCAGGAACCTGGACTGCTGAGTTTTCTTTCCCAGGGAAAATGGAAAAAGGATGTGCCCAGGGGCCCCTGGCCCTGACTGTAATAAATCCTTATATCGAAGGATGGACCCCACACCGAAGTTGTCCCCACCTCAAACTTGTGCTGCCCTGATAGACCCAAGGGAGCCCTACAAACTGACATCAGGAACCTGGACTGCTGAGTTTTCTTTCCCAGGGAAAATGGAAAAAGGTTGTGCCCAGGGGCCCCTGGCCCTGGGCCCCATACCCTGACTGCAAAAAATCCTTATATCAAAGGATGGAGCCCACACCAAAGTTGTCCCCACCTCAAACTTGTGCTGCCCTGATCGACCCAAGGGAGCCCTACAAACTGACATCAGGAACCTGGACTGCTGAGTTTTCTTTCCCAGGGAAAATGGAAAAAGGATGTGCCCAGGGGCCCCTGGCCCTGACTGCAAAAAATCCTTATATCGAAGGATGGAGCCCACATTAAAGTTGTCCCCACCTCAAACTTGTGCTGCCCTGATAGACCCAAGGGAGCCCTACAAACTGACATCAGGAACCTGGACTGCTGAGTTTTCTTTCCCAGGGAAAATGGAAAAAGGATGTGCCCAGGGGCCCCTGGCCATGGGCTGGCGCCACACTGCAACGAATCCTTATATCGAAGGATGGACCCCACACCGAAGTTGTCCCCACCTCAAACTTGTGCTGCCCTGATAGACCCAAGGGAGCCCTACAAACTGACATCAGGAACCTGGACTGCTGAGTTTTCTTTCCCAGGGAAAATGGAAAAAGGATGTGCCCAGGGGCCCCTGGCCCTGACTGCAAAAAATCCTTATATCGAAGGATGGACCCCACACCGAAGTTGTCCCCACCTCAAACTTGTGCTGCCCTGATAGACCCAAGGGAGCCCTACAAACTGACATCAGGAACCTGGACTGCTGAGTTTTCTTTCCCAGGGAAAATGGAAAAAGGATGTGCCATGGGGCCCCTGGCCCTGGGCTGGGGCCTCACTACAAAAAATCCTTATATCGAAGAATGGAGGCCACACCGAAGTTGTCCCCACCTCAAACTTGTGCTGCCCTGATAGACCCAAGGGAGCCCTACAAATTGACATCAGGAACCTGGACTGCTGAGTTTTCTTTCCCAGGGAAAATGGAAAAAGGATGTGCCATGGGGCCCCTGGCCCTGACTGCAAAAAATCCTTATATCGAAGGATGGACCCCACACCGAAGTTGTCCCCACCTCAAACTTGTGCTGCCCTGATAGACCCAAGGGAGCCCTACAAACTGACATCAGGAACCTGGACTGCTGAGTTTTCTTTCCCAGGGAAAATGGAAAAAGGATGTGCCCAGGGTTCCCTGGCCATGGGCTGGGGCCACACTGCAAAAAATCCTTATATCGAAGGATGGACCCCACACCGAAGTTGTCCCCACCTCAAACTTGTGCTGCCCTGATAGACCCAAGGGAGCCCTACAAACTGACATCAGGAACCTGGACTGCTGAGTTTTCTTTCCCAGGGAAAATGGAAAAAGGATGTGCCCAGGGGCCCCTGGCCCTGACTGCAAAAAATCCTTATATCAAAGGATGGACCCCACATCGAAGTTGTCCCCACCTCAAACTTGTGCTGCCCTGATAGACCCAAGGGAGCCCTACAAACTGACATCAGGAACCTGGACTGCTGAGTTTTCTTTCCCAGGGAAAATGGAAAAAGGATGTGCCATGGGGCCCCTGGCCCTGGGCTGGGGCCTCACTACAAAAAATCCTTATATCGAAGGATGGAGGCCACACCGAAGTTATCCCCACCTCAAACTTGTGCTGCCCTGATAGACCCAAGGGAGCCCTACAAACTGACATCAGGAACCTGGACTGCTGAGTTTTCTTTCTCAGGGAAAATGGAAAAAGGATGTGCCCAGGGACCCCTGGCCCTGACTGCAAAAAATCCTTATATCGAAGGATGGACCCCACACCGAAGTTGTCCCCTACTCAAACTTGTGCTGCCCTGATAGACCCAAGGGAGCCCTACAAACTGACATCAGGAACCTGGACTGCTGAGTTTTCTTTCCCAGGGAAAATGGAAAAAGGATGTGCCCAGGGGCCCCTGGCCCTGACTGCAAAAAATCCTTATATCGAAGGATGGACCCCAGACCGAAGTTGTCCCCACCTCAAACTTGTGCTGCCCTGATAGACCCAAGGGAGCCCTACAAACTGACATCAGGAACCTGGACTGCTGAGTTTTCTTTCCCAGGGAAAATGAAAAAGGATGTGCCCAGGGGCCCCTGGCCCTGGGCTGGGGCCTCACTACAAAAAATCCTTTTATCGAAGGATGGAGCCCACACCGAAGTTGTCCCCACCTCAAACTTGTGCTGCCCTGATAGACCCAAGGGAGCCCTACAAACTGACATCAGGAACCTGGACTGCTGAGTTTTCTTTCCCAGGGAAAATGGAAAAAGGATGTGCCATGGGGCCCCTGGCCCTGACTGCAAAAAATCCTTATATCGAAGGATGGACCCCACACCGAAGTTGTCCCCACCTCAAACTTGCGCTGCCCTGATAGACCCAAGGGAGCCCTACAAACTGACATCAGGAACCTGGACTGCTGAGTTTTCTTTCCCAGGGAAAATGGAAAAAGGATGTGCCATGGGGCCCCTGGCCCTTGGCCCCATACCCTGACTGCAAAAAATCCTTATATCAAAGGATGGACCCCACACCGAAGTTGTCCCCACCTCAAACTTGTGCTGCCCTGATAGACCCAAGGGAGCCCTACAAACTGACATCAGGAACCTGGACTGCTGAGTTTTCTTTCCCAGGGAAAATGGAAAAAGGACGTGCCCAGGGGCCCCTGGCCCTGACTGCAAAAAATCCTTATATCGAAGGATGGACCCCACATTAAAGTTGTCCCCACCTCAAAATTGTGCTGCCCTGATACACCCAAGGGAACCCTACAAACTGACATCAGGAACCTGGACTGCTGAGTTTTCTTTCCCAGGGAAAATGGAAAAAGGATGTGCCCAGGGGCCCCTGGCCATGGGCTGGGCCCACACTGCAAAGAATCCTTATATCGAAGGATGGACCCCACACCGAAGTTGTCCCCAACTCAAACTTGTGCTGCCCTGATAGACCCAAGGGAGCCCTACAAACTGACATCAGGAACCTGGACTGCTGAGTTTTCTTTCCCAGGGAAAATGGAAAAAGGATGTGCCCAGGGGCCCCTGGCCCTGACTGCAAAAAATCCTTATATCAAAGGATGGACCCCACACCGAAGTTGTCCCCACCTCAAACTTGTGCTGCCCTGATACACCCAAGGGAGCCCTACAAACTGACATCAGGAACCTGGACTGCTGAGTTTTCTTTCCCAGGGAAAATGGAAAAAGGATGTGCCATGGGGCCCCTGGCCCTGGGCTGGGGCCTCACTACAAAAAATCCATATATCGAAGGATGGAGCCCACACCGAAGTTGTCCCCACCTCAAACTTGTGCTGCCCTGATAGACCCAAGGGAGCCCTACAAACTGACATCAGGAACCTGGACTGCTGAGTTTTCTTTCCCAGGGAAAATGGAAAAAGGATGTGCCCAGGGGCCCCTGGCCCTGACTGCAAAAATTCCTTATATCGAAGGATGGACCCCACACCGAAGTTGTCCCCACCTCAAACTTGTGCTGCCCTGATAGACCCAAGGGAGCCCTACAAACTGACATCACGAACCTGGACTGCTGAGTTTTCTTTCCCAGGGAAAATGGAAAAAGGATGTGCCCAGGGGCCCCTGGCCCTGACTGTAATAAATCCTTATATCGAAGGATGGACCCCACACCGAAGTTGTCCCCACCTCAAACTTGTGCTGCCCTGATAGACCCAAGGGAGCCCTACAAACTGACATCAGGAACCTGGACTGCTGAGTTTTCTTTCCCAGGGAAAATGGAAAAAGGTTGTGCCCAGGGGCCCCTGGCCCTGGGCCCCATACCCTGACTGCAAAAAATCCTTATATCAAAGGATGGAGCCCACACCAAAGTTGTCCCCACCTCAAACTTGTGCTGCCCTGATCGACCCAAGGGAGCCCTACAAACTGACATCAGGAACCTGGACTGCTGAGTTTTCTTTCCCAGGGAAAATGGAAAAAGGATGTGCCCAGGGGCCCCTGGCCCTGACTGCAAAAAATCCTTATATCGAAGGATGGAGCCCACATTAAAGTTGTCCCCACCTCAAACTTGTGCTGCCCTGATAGACCCAAGGGAGCCCTACAAACTGACATCAGGAACCTGGACTGCTGAGTTTTCTTTCCCAGGGAAAATGGAAAAAGGATGTGCCCAGGGGCCCCTGGCCATGGGCTGGCGCCACACTGCAACGAATCCTTATATCGAAGGATGGACCCCACACCGAAGTTGTCCCCACCTCAAACTTGTGCTGCCCTGATAGACCCAAGGGAGCCCTACAAACTGACATCAGGAACCTGGACTGCTGAGTTTTCTTTCCCAGGGAAAATGGAAAAAGGATGTGCCCAGGGGCCCCTGGCCCTGACTGCAAAAAATCCTTATATCGAAGGATGGACCCCAGACCGAAGTTGTCCCCACCTCAAACTTGTGCTGCCCTGATAGACCCAAGGGAGCCCTACAAACTGACATCAGGAACCTGGACTGCTGAGTTTTCTTTCCCAGGGAAAATGGAAAAAGGATGTGCCATGGGGCCCCTGGCCCTGGGCTGGGGCCTCACTAAAAAAAATCCTTTTATCGAAGGATGGAGCCCACACCGAAGTTGTCCCCACCTCAAACTTGTGCTGCCCTGATAGACCCAAGGGAGCCCTACAAACTGACATCAGGAACCTGGACTGCTGAGTTTTCTTTCCCAGGGAAAATGGAAAAAGGATGTGCCATGGGGCCCCTGGCCCTGACTGCAAAAAATCCTTATATCGAAGGATGGACCCCACACCGAAGTTGTCCCCACCTCAAACTTGTGCTGCCCTGATAGACCCAAGGGAGCCCTACAAACTGACATCAGGAACCTGGACTGCTGAGTTTTCTTTCCCAGGGAAAATGGAAAAAGGATGTGCCCAGGGTTCCCTGGCCATGGGCTGGGGCCACACTGCAAAAAATCCTTATATCGAAGGATGGACCCCACACCGAAGTTGTCCCCACCTCAAACTTGTGCTGCCCTGATAGACCCAAGGGAGCCCTACAAACTGACATCAGGAGCCTGGACTGCTGAGTTTTCTTTCCCAGGGAAAATGGAAAAAGGATGTGCCCAGGGGCCCCTGGCCCTGACTGCAAAAAATCCTTATATCAAAGGATGGACCCCACATCGAAGTTGTCCCCACCTCAAACTTGTGCTGCCCTGATAGACCCAAGGGAGCCCTACAAACTGACATCAGGAACCTGGACTGCTGAGTTTTCTTTCCCAGGGAAAATGGAAAAAGGATGTGCCATGGGGCCCCTGGCCCTGGGCTGGGGCCTCACTACAAAAAATCCTTATATCGAAGGATGGAGGCCACACCGAAGTTATCCCCACCTCAAACTTGTGCTGCCCTGATAGACCCAAGGGAGCCCTACAAACTGACATCAGGAACCTGGACTGCTGAGTTTTCTTTCCCAGGGAAAATGGAAAAAGGTTGTGCCCAGGGGCCCCTGGCCCTGACTGCAAAAAATCCTTATATCGAAGGATGGACCCCACACCGAAGTTGTCCCCACCTCAAACTTGTGCTGCCCTGATAGACCCAAGGGAGCCCTACAAACTGACATCAGGAACCTGGACTGCTGAGTTTTCTTTCCCAGGGAAAATGGAAAAAGGATGTGCCCAGGGGCCCCTGGCCCTGACTGTAATAAATCCTTATATCGAAGGATGGACCCCACACCGAAGTTGTCCCCACCTCAAACTTGTGCTGCCCTGATAGACCCAAGGGAGCCCTACAAACTGACATCAGGAACCTGGACTGCTGAGTTTTCTTTCCCAGGGAAAATGGAAAAAGGTTGTGCCCAGGGGCCCCTGGCCCTGGGCTGGGGCCTCACTGCAAAGAATCCTTATATCGAAGGATGGAGCCCACACCGAAGTTGTCCCCACCTCAAACTTGTGCTGCCCTGATAGACCCAAGGGAGCCCTACAAACTGACATCAGGAACCTGGATTGCTGAGTTTTCTTTCCCAGGGAAAATGGAAAAAGGATGTGCCCAGGGGCCCCTGGCCCTGACTGCAGAAAATCCTTATATCGAAGGATGGACCCCACACCGAAGTTGTCCCCTACTCAAACTTGTGCTGCCCTGATAGACCCAAGGGAGCCCTACAAACTGACATCAGGAACCTGGACTGCTGAGTTTTCTTTCCCAGGGAAAATGGAAAAAGGATGTGCCCAGGGGCCCCTGGCCCTGACTGCAAAAAATCCTTATATCGAAGGATGGACCCCACACCGAAGTTGTCCCCACCTCAAACTTGTGCTGCCCTGATAGACCCAAGGGAGCCCTACAAACTGACATCAGGAACCTGGACTGCTGAGTTTTCTTTCCGAGGGAAAATGAAAAAGGATGTGCCCAGGGGCCCCTGGCCCTGGGCTGGGGCCTCACTACAAAAAATCCTTTTATCGAAGGATGGAGCCCACACCGAAGTTGTCCCCACCTCAAACTTGTGCTGCCCTGATAGACCCAAGGGAGCCCTACAAACTGACATCAGGAACCTGGACTGCTGAGTTTTCTTTCCCAGGGAAAATGGAAAAAGGATATACCATGGGGCCCCTGGCCCTGACTGCAAAAAATCCTTATATCGAAGGATGGACCCCACACCGAAGTTGTCCCCACCTCAAACTTGCGCTGCCCTGATAGACCCAAGGGAGCCCTACAAACTGAAATCAGGAACCTGGACTGCTGAGTTTTCTTTCCCAGGGAAAATGGAAAAAGGATGTGCCATGGGGCCCCTGGCCCTGGGCCCCATACCCTGACTGCAAAAAATCCTTATATCAAAGGATGGACCCCACACCGAAGTTGTCCCCACCTCAAACTTGTGCTGCCCTGATAGACCCAAGGGAGCCCTACAAACTGACATCAGGAACCTGGACTGCTGAGTTTTCTTTCCCAGGGAAAATGGAAAAAGGACGTGCCCAGGGGCCCCTGGCCCTGACTGCAAAAAATCCTTATATCGAAGGATGGACCCCACATTAAAGTTGTCCCCACCTCAAAATTGTGCTGCCCTGATACACCCAAGGGAACCCTACAAACTGACATCAGGAACCTGGACTGCTGAGTTTTCTTTCCCAGGGAAAATGGAAAAAGGATGTGCCATGGGGCCCCTGGCCCTGGGCTGGGGCCTCACTACAAAAAATCCATATATCGAAGGATGGAGCCCACACCGAAGTTGTCCCCACCTCAAACTTGTGCTGCCCTGATAGACCCAAGGGAGCCCTACAAACTGACATCAGGAACCTGGACTGCTGAGTTTTCTTTCCCAGGGAAAATGGAAAAAGGATGTGCCCAGGGGCCCCTGGCCCTGACTGCAAAAATTCCTTATATCGAAGGATGGACCCCACACCGAAGTTGTCCCCACCTCAAACTTGTGCTGCCCTGATAGACCCAAGGGAGCCCTACAAACTGACATCACGAACCTGGACTGCTGAGTTTTCTTTCCCAGGGAAAATGGAAAAAGGATGTGCCCAGGGGCCCCTGGCCCTGGACCCCATACCCTGACTGCAAAAAATCCTTTTATCAAAGGATGGAGCCCACATTAAAGTTGTCCCCACCTCAAACTTGTGCTGCCCTGATAGACCCAAGGGAGCCCTACAAACTGACATCAGGAACCTGGACTGCTGAGTTTTCTTTCCCAGGGAAAATGGAAAAAGGATGTGCCCAGGGGCCCCTGGCCCTGGGCTGGGGCCTCACTGCAAAGAATCCTTATATCGAAGGATGGAGCCCACACCGAAGTTGTCCCCACCTCAAACTTGTGCTGCCCTGATAGACCCAAGGGAGCCCTACAAACTGACATCAGGAACCTGGACTGCTGAGTTTTCTTTCCCAGGGAAAATGGAAAAAGGATGTGCCCAGGGGCCCCTGGCCCTGACTGCAAAAATTCCTTATATCGAAGGATGGAGCCCACACCAAATTTGTCCCCACCTCATACTTGTGCTGCCCTGATAGACCCAAGGGAGCCCTACAAACTGACATCAGGAACCTGGACTGCTGAGTTTTCTTTCCCAGGGAAAATGGAAAAAGGATGTGCCATGGGGCCCCTGGCCCTGGGCTGGGGCCTCACTACAAAAAATCCATATATCGAAGGATGGACCCCACACCGAAGTTGTCCCCACCTCAAACTTGTGCTGCCCTGATAGACCCAAGGGAGCCCTACAAACTGACATCAGGAACCTGGACTGCTGAGTTTTCTTTCCCAGGGAAAATGGAAAAAGGATGTGCCCAGGGGCCCCTGGCCCTGGGCCCCATACCCTGACTGCAAAAAATCCTTATATCAAAGGATGGAGCCCACACCGAAGTTGTCCCCACCTCAAACTTGTGCTGCCCTGATCGACCCAAGGGAGCCCTACAAACTGACATCAGGAACCTGGACTGCTGAGTTTTCTTTCCCAGGGAAAATGGAAAAAGGATGTGCCCAGGGGCCCCTGGCCCTGGGCTGGGGCCTCACTACAAAAAATCCTTATATCGAAGGATGGACCCCACACCGAAGTTGTCCCCACCTCAAACTTGTGCTGCCCTGATAGACCCAAGGGAGCCCTACAAACTGACATCAGGAACCTGGACTGCTGAGTTTTCTTTCCCAGGGAAAATGGAAAAAGGATGTGCCCAGGGGCCCCTGGCCCTGACTGTAATAAATCCTTATATCGAAGGATGGACCCCACACCGAAGTTGTCCCCACCTCAAACTTGTGCTGCCCTGATAGACCCAAGGGAGCCCTACAAACTGACATCAGGAACCTGGACTGCTGAGTTTTCTTTCCCAGGGAAAATGGAAAAAGGTTGTGCCCAGGGGCCCCTGGCCCTGGGCCCCATACCCTGACTGCAAAAAATCCTTATATCAAAGGATGGACCCCACACCTAAGTTGTCCCCACCTCAAACTTGTGCTGCCCTGATCGACCCAAGGGAGCCCTACAAACTGACATCAGGAACCTGGACTGCTGAGTTTTCTTTCCCAGGGAAAATGGAAAAAGGATGTGCCCAGGGGCCCCTGGCCCTGACTGCAAAAAATCCTTATATCGAAGGATGGAGCCCACATTAAAGTTGTCCCCACCTCAAACTTGTGCTGCCCTGATAGACCCAAGGGAGCCCTACAAACTGACATCAGGAACCTGGACTGCTGAGTTTTCTTTCCCAGGGAAAATGGAAAAAGGATGTGCCCAGGGGCCCCTGGCCATGGGCTGGCGCCACACTGCAACGAATCCTTATATCGAAGGATGGACCCCACACCGAAGTTGTCCCCACCTCAAACTTGTGCTGCCCTGATAGACCCAAGGGAGCCCTACAAACTGACATCAGGAACCTGGACTGCTGAGTTTTCTTTCCCAGGGAAAATGGAAAAAGGATGTGCCCAGGGGCCCCTGGCCCTGACTGCAAAAAATCCTTATATCGAAGGATGGACCCCAGACCGAAGTTGTCCCCACCTCAAACTTGTGCTGCCCTGATAGACCCAAGGGAGCCCTACAAACTGACATCAGGAACCTGGACTGCTGAGTTTTCTTTCCCAGGGAAAATGGAAAAAGGACGTGCCCAGGGGCCCCTGGCCCTGGGCTGGGGCCTCACTAAAAAAAATCCTTTTATCGAAGGATGGAGCCCACACCGAAGTTGTCCCCACCTCAAACTTGTGCTGCCCTGATAGACCCAAGGGAGCCCTACAAACTGACATCAGGAACCTGGACTGCTGAGTTTTCTTTCCCAGGGAAAATGGAAAAAGGATGTGCCCAGGGGCCCCTGGCCCTGACTGCAAAAAATCCTTATATCGAAGCATGGACCCCACACCGAAGTTGTCCCCACCTCAAACTTGTGCTGCCCTGATAGACCCAAGGGAGCCCTACAAACTGACATCAGGAACCTGGACTGCTGAGTTTTCTTTCCCAGGGAAAATGGAAAAAGGATGTGCCCCGGGTTCCCTGGCCATGGGCTGGGGCCACACTGCAAAAAATCCTTATATCGAAGGATGGACCCCACACCGAAGTTGTCCCCACCTCAAACTTGTGCTGCCCTGATAGACCCAAGGGAGCCCTACAAACTGACATCAGGAACCTGGACTGCTGAGTTTTCTTTCCCAGGGAAAATGGAAAAAGGTTGTGCCCAGGGGCCCCTGGCCCTGGGCCCCATACCCTGACTGCAAAAAATCCTTATATCAAAGGATGGACCCCACACCTAAGTTGTCCCCACCTCAAACTTGTGCTGCCCTGATCGACCCAAGGGAGCCCTACAAACTGACATCAGGAACCTGGACTGCTGAGTTTTCTTTCCCAGGGAAAATGGAAAAAGGATGTGCCCAGGGGCCCCTGGCCCTGACTGCAAAAAATCCTTATATCGAAGGATGGAGCCCACATTAAAGTTGTCCCCACCTCAAACTTGTGCTGCCCTGATAGACCCAAGGGAGCCCTACAAACTGACATCAGGAACCTGGACTGCTGAGTTTTCTTTCCCAGGGAAAATGGAAAAAGGATGTGCCCAGGGGTCCCTGGCCATGGGCTGGCGCCACACTGCAACGAATCCTTATATCGAAGGATGGACCCCACACCGAAGTTGTCCCCACCTCAAACTTGTGCTGCCCTGATAGACCCAAGGGAGCCCTACAAACTGACATCAGGAACCTGGACTGCTGAGTTTTCTTTCCCAGGGAAAATGGAAAAAGGATGTGCCCAGGGGCCCCTGGCCCTGACTGCAAAAAATCCTTATATCGAAGGATGGACCCCAGACCGAAGTTGTCCCCACCTCAAACTTGTGCTGCCCTGATAGACCCAAGGGAGCCCTACAAACTGACATCAGGAACCTGGACTGCTGAGTTTTCTTTCCCAGGGAAAATGGAAAAAGGACGTGCCCAGGGGCCCCTGGCCCTGGGCTGGGGCCTCACTAAAAAAAATCCTTTTATCGAAGGATGGAGCCCACACCGAAGTTGTCCCCACCTCAAACTTGTGCTGCCCTGATAGACCCAAGGGAGCCCTACAAACTGACATCAGGAACCTGGACTGCTGAGTTTTCTTTCCCAGGGAAAATGGAAAAAGGATGTGCCCAGGGGCCCCTGGCCCTGACTGCAAAAAATCCTTATATCGAAGCATGGACCCCACACCGAAGTTGTCCCCACCTCAAACTTGTGCTGCCCTGATAGACCCAAGGGAGCCCTACAAACTGACATCAGGAACCTGGACTGCTGAGTTTTCTTTCCCAGGGAAAATGGAAATAGGATGTGCCATGGGGCCCCTGGCCCTGGGCTGGGGCCTCACTACAAAAAATCCTTATATCAAAGGATGGAGGCCACACCGAAGTTGTCCCCACCTCAAACTTGTGCTGCCCTGATAGACCCAAGGGAGCCCTACAAACTGACATCAGGAACCTGGACTGCTGAGTTTTCTTTCCCAGGGAAAATGGAAAAAGGTTGTGCCCAGGGGCCCCTGGCCCTGACTGCAAAAAATCCTTATATCGAAGGATGGACCCCAGACCGAAGTTGTCCCCACCTCAAACTTGTGCTGCCCTGATAGACCCAAGGGAGCCCTACAAACTGACATCAGGAACCTGGACTGCTGAGTTTTCTTTCCCAGGGAAAATGGAAAAAGGATGTGCCCAGGGGCCCCTGGCCCTGACTGTAATAAATCCTTATATCGAAGGATGGACCCCACACCGAAGTTGTCCCCACCTCAAACTTGTGCTGCCCTGATAGACCCAAGGGAGCCCTACAAACTGACATCAGGAACCTGGACTGCTGAGTTTTCTTTCCCAGGGAAAATGGAAAAAGGTTGTGCCCAGGGGCCCCTGGCCCTGGGCTGGGGCCTCTCTGCAAAGAATCCTTATATCGAAGGATGGAGCCCACACCGAAGTTGTCCCCACCTCAAACTTGTGCTGCCCTGATAGACCCAAGGGAGCCCTACAAACTGACATCAGGAACCTGGACTGCTGAGTTTTCTTTCTCAGGGAAAATGGAAAAAGGATGTGCCCAGGGACCCCTGGCCCTGACTGCAAAAAATCCTTATATCGAAGGATGGACCCCACACCGAAGTTGTCCCCTACTCAAACTTGTGCTGCCCTGATAGACCCAAGGGAGCCCTACAAACTGACATCAGGAACCTGGACTGCTGAGTTTTCTTTCCCAGGGAAAATGGAAAAAGGATGTGCCCAGAGGCCCCTGGCCCTGACTGCAAAAAATCCTTATATCGAAGGATGGACCCCACACCGAAGTTGTCCCCACCTCAAACTTGTGCTGCCCTGATAGACCCAAGGGAGCCCTACAAACTGACATCAGGAACCTGGACTGCTGAGTTTTCTTTCCCAGGGAAAATGGAAAAAGGATGTGCCATGGGGCCCCTGGCCCTGACTGCAAAAAATCCTTATATCGAAGGATGGACCCCACACCGAAGTTGTCCCCACCTCAAACTTGTGCTGCCCTGATAGACCCAAGGGAGCCCTACAAACTGACATCAGGAACCTGGACTGCTGAGTTTTCTTTCCCAGGGAAAATGGAAAAAGGATGTGCCCAGGGTTCCCTGGCCATGGGCTGGGGCCACACTGCAAAAAATCCTTATATCGAAGGATGGACCCCACACCGAAGTTGTCCCCACCTCAAACTTGTGCTGCCCTGATAGACCCAAGGGAGCCCTACAAACTGACATCAGGAACCTGGACTGCTGAGTTTTCTTTCCCAGGGAAAATGGAAAAAGGATGTGCCATGGGGCCCCTGGCCCTGGGCCCCATACCCTGACTGCAAAAAATCCTTATATCAAAGGATGGACCCCACACCGAAGTTGTCCCCACCTCAAACTTGTGCTGCCCTGATAGACCCAAGGGAGCCCTACAAACTGACATCAGGAACCTGGACTGCTGAGTTTTCTTTCCCAGGGAAAATGGAAAAAGGACGTGCCCAGGGGCCCCTGGCCCTGACTGCAAAAAATCCTTATATCGAAGGATGGACCCCAAATTAAAGTTGTCCCCACCTCAAAATTGTGCTGCCCTGATACACCCAAGGGAACCCTACAAACTGACATCAGGAACCTGGACTGCTGAGTTTTCTTTCCCAGGGAAAATGGAAAAAGGATGTGCCCAGGGGCCCCTGGCCATGGGCTGGGCCCACACTGCAAAGAATCCTTATATCGAAGGATGGACCCCACACCGAAGTTGTCCCCAACTCAAACTTGTGCTGCCCTGATAGACCCAAGGGAGCCCTACAAACTGACATCAGGAACCTGGACTGCTGAGTTTTCTTTCCCAGGGAAAATGGAAAAAGGATGTGCCCAGGGGCCCCTGGCCCTGACTGCAAAAAATCCTTATATCGAAGGATGGACCCCACACCGAAGTTGTCCCCACCTCAAACTTGTGCTGCCCTGATACACCCAAGGGAGCCCTACAAACTGACATCAGGAACCTGGACTGCTGAGTTTTCTTTCCCAGGGAAAATGGAAAAAGGATGTGCCCAGGGGCCCCTGGCCCTGACTGCAAAAAATCCTTATATCGAAGGATGGACCCCAGACCGAAGTTGTCCCCACCTCAAACTTGTGCTGCCCTGATAGACCCAAGGGAGCCCTACAAACTGACATCAGGAACCTGGACTGCTGAGTTTTCTTTCCCAGGGAAAATGGAAAAAGGATGTGCCCAGGGGCCCCTGGCCCTGACTGCAAAAAATCCTTATATCGAAGGATGGACCCCAGACCGAAGTTGTCCCCACCTCAAACTTGTGCTGCCCTGATAGACCCAAGGGAGCCCTACAAACTGACATCAGGAACCTGGACTGCTGAGTTTTCTTTCCCAGGGAAAATGGAAAAAGGACGTGCCCAGGGGCCCCTGGCCCTGGGCTGGGGCCTCACTAAAAAAAATCCTTTTATCGAAGGATGGAGCCCACACCGAAGTTGTCCCCACCTCAAACTTGTGCTGCCCTGATAGACCCAAGGGAGCCCTACAAACTGACATCAGGAACCTGGACTGCTGAGTTTTCTTTCCCAGGGAAAATGGAAAAAGGATGTGCCCAGGGGCCCCTGGCCCTGACTGCAAAAAATCCTTATATCGAAGCATGGACCCCACACCGAAGTTGTCCCCACCTCAAACTTGTGCTGCCCTGATAGACCCAAGGGAGCCCTACAAACTGACATCAGGAACCTGGACTGCTGAGTTTTCTTTCCCAGGGAAAATGGAAAAAGGATGTGCCCCGGGTTCCCTGGCCATGGGCTGGGGCCACACTGCAAAAAATCCTTATATCGAAGGATGGACCCCACACCGAAGTTGTCCCCACCTCAAACTTGTGCTGCCCTGATAGACCCAAGGGAGCCCTACAAACTGACATCAGGAACCTGGACTGCTGAGTTTTCTTTCCCAGGGAAAATGGAAAAAGGATGTGCCCAGGGGCCCCTGGCCCTGACTGCAAAAAATCCTTATATCAAAGGATGGACCCCACATCGAAGTTGTCCCCACCTCAAACTTGTGCTGCCCTGATAGACCCAAGGGAGCCCTACAAACTGACATCAGGAACCTGGACTGCTGAGTTTTCTTTCCCAGGGAAAATGGAAATAGGATGTGCCATGGGGCCCCTGGCCCTGGGCTGGGGCCTCACTACAAAAAATCCTTATATCAAAGGATGGAGGCCACACCGAAGTTGTCCCCACCTCAAACTTGTGCTGCCCTGATAGACCCAAGGGAGCCCTACAAACTGACATCAGGAACCTGGACTGCTGAGTTTTCTTTCCCAGGGAAAATGGAAAAAGGTTGTGCCCAGGGGCCCCTGGCCCTGACTGCAAAAAATCCTTATATCGAAGGATGGACCCCACACCGAAGTTGTCCCCACCTCAAACTTGTGCTGCCCTGATAGACCCAAGGGAGCCCTACAAACTGACATCAGGAACCTGGACTGCTGAGTTTTCTTTCCCAGGGAAAATGGAAAAAGGATGTGCCCAGGGGCCCCTGGCCCTGACTGTAATAAATCCTTATATCGAAGGATGGACCCCACACCGAAGTTGTCCCCACCTCAAACTTGTGCTGCCCTGATAGACCCAAGGGAGCCCTACAAACTGACATCAGGAACCTGGACTGCTGAGTTTTCTTTCCCAGGGAAAATGGAAAAAGGTTGTGCCCAGGGGCCCCTGGCCCTGGGCTGGGGCCTCTCTGCAAAGAATCCTTATATCGAAGGATGGAGCCCACACCGAAGTTGTCCCCACCTCAAACTTGTGCTGCCCTGATAGACCCAAGGGAGCCCTACAAACTGACATCAGGAACCTGGACTGCTGAGTTTTCTTTCTCAGGGAAAATGGAAAAAGGATGTGCCCAGGGACCCCTGGCCCTGACTGCAAAAAATCCTTATATCGAAGGATGGACCCCACACCGAAGTTGTCCCCTACTCAAACTTGTGCTGCCCTGATAGACCCAAGGGAGCCCTACAAACTGACATCAGGAACCTGGACTGCTGAGTTTTCTTTCCCAGGGAAAATGGAAAAAGGATGTGCCCAGAGGCCCCTGGCCCTGACTGCAAAAAATCCTTATATCGAAGGATGGACCCCACACCGAAGTTGTCCCCACCTCAAACTTGTGCTGCCCTGATAGACCCAAGGGAGCCCTACAAACTGACATCAGGAACCTGGACTGCTGAGTTTTCTTTCCCAGGGAAAATGGAAAAAGGATGTGCCATGGGGCCCCTGGCCCTGACTGCAAAAAATCCTTATATCGAAGGATGGACCCCACACCAAAGTTGTCCCCACCTCAAACTTGTGCTGCCCTGATAGACCCAAGGGAGCCCTACAAACTGACATCAGGAACCTGGACTGCTGAGTTTTCTTTCCCAGGGAAAATGGAAAAAGGATGTGCCCAGGGTTCCCTGGCCATGGGCTGGGGCCACACTGCAAAAAATCCTTATATCGAAGGATGGACCCCACACCGAAGTTGTCCCCACCTCAAACTTGTGCTGCCCTGATAGACCCAAGGGAGCCCTACAAACTGACATCAGGAACCTGGACTGCTGAGTTTTCTTTCCCAGGGAAAATGGAAAAAGGACGTGCCCAGGGGCCCCTGGCCCTGACTGCAAAAAATCCTTATATCGAAGGATGGACCCCAAATTAAAGTTGTCCCCACCTCAAAATTGTGCTGCCCTGATACACCCAAGGGAACCCTACAAACTGACATCAGGAACCTGGACTGCTGAGTTTTCTTTCCCAGGGAAAATGGAAAAAGGATGTGCCCAGGGGCCCCTGGCCATGGGCTGGGCCCACACTGCAAAGAATCCTTATATCGAAGGATGGACCCCACACCGAAGTTGTCCCCAACTCAAACTTGTGCTGCCCTGATAGACCCAAGGGAGCCCTACAAACTGACATCAGGAACCTGGACTGCTGAGTTTTCTTTCCCAGGGAAAATGGAAAAAGGATGTGCCCAGGGGCCCCTGGCCCTGACTGCAAAAAATCCTTATATCGAAGGATGGAGCCCACACCGAAGTTGTCCCCACCTCAAACTTGTGCTGCCCTGATACACCCAAGGGAGCCCTACAAACTGACATCAGGAACCTGGACTGCTGAGTTTTCTTTCCCAGGGAAAATGGAAAAAGGATGTGCCCAGGGGCCCCTGGCCCTGACTGCAAAAAATCCTTATATCGAAGCATGGACCCCACACCGAAGTTGTCCCCACCTCAAACTTGTGCTGCCCTGATAGACCCAAGGGAGCCCTACAAACTGACATCAGGAACCTGGACTGCTGAGTTTTCTTTCCCAGGGAAAATGGAAAAAGGACGTGCCCAGGGGCCCCTGGCCCTGGGCTGGGGCCTCACTAAAAAAAATCCTTTTATCGAAGGATGGAGCCCACACCGAAGTTGTCCCCACCTCAAACTTGTGCTGCCCTGATACACCCAAGGGAGCCCTACAAACTGACATCAGGAACCTGGACTGCTGAGTTTTCTTTCCCAGGGAAAATGGAAAAAGGATGTGCCCAGGGGCCCCTGGCCCTGACTGCAAAAAATCCTTATATCGAAGCATGGACCCCACACCGAAGTTGTGCCCACCTCAAACTTGTGCTGCCCTGATAGACCCAAGGGAGCCCTACAAACTGACATCAGGAACCTGGACTGCTGAGTTTTCTTTCCCAGGGAAAATGGAAAAAGGATGTGCCCCGGGTTCCCTGGCCATGGGCTGGGGCCACACTGCAAAAAATCCTTATATCGAAGGATGGACCCCACACCGAAGTTGTCCCCACCTCAAACTTGTGCTGCCCTGATAGACCCAAGGGAGCCCTACAAACTGACATCAGGAACCTGGACTGCTGAGTTTTCTTTCCCAGGGAAAATGGAAAAAGGATGTGCCCAGGGGCCCCTGGCCCTGACTGCAAAAAATCCTTATATCAAAGGATGGACCCCACATCGAAGTTGTCCCCACCTCAAACTTGTGCTGCCCTGATAGACCCAAGGGAGCCCTACAAACTGACATCAGGAACCTGGACTGCTGAGTTTTCTTTCCCAGGGAAAATGGAAAAAGGATGTGCCATGGGGCCCCTGGCCCTGGGCTGGGGCCTCACTACAAAAAATCCTTATATCGAAGGATGGAGGCCACACCGAAGTTGTCCCCACCTCAAACTTGTGCTGCCCTGATAGACCCAAGGGAGCCCTACAAACTGACATCAGGAACCTGGACTGCTGAGTTTTCTTTCCCAGGGAAAATGGAAAAAGGTTGTGCCCAGGGGCCCCTGGCCCTGACTGCAAAAAATCCTTATATCGAAGGATGGACCCCACACCGAAGTTGTCCCCACCTCAAACTTGTGCTGCCCTGATAGACCCAAGGGAGCCCTACAAACTGACATCAGGAACCTGGACTGCTGAGTTTTCTTTCCCAGGGAAAATGGAAAAAGGATGTGCCCAGGGGCCCCTGGCCCTGACTGTAATAAATCCTTATATCGAAGGATGGACCCCACACCGAAGTTGTCCCCACCTCAAACTTGTGCTGCCCTGATAGACCCAAGGGAGCCCTACAAACTGACATCAGGAACCTGGACTGCTGAGTTTTCTTTCCCAGGGAAAATGGAAAAAGGTTGTGCCCAGGGGCCCCTGGCCCTGGGCTGGGGCCTCTCTGCAAAGAATCCTTATATCGAAGGATGGAGCCCACACCGAAGTTGTCCCCACCTCAAACTTGTGCTGCCCTGATAGACCCAAGGGAGCCCTACAAACTGACATCAGGAACCTGGACTGCTGAGTTTTCTTTCTCAGGGAAAATGGAAAAAGGATGTGCCCAGGGACCCCTGGCCCTGACTGCAAAAAATCCTTATATCGAAGGATGGACCCCACACCGAAGTTGTCCCCTACTCAAACTTGTGCTGCCCTGATAGACCCAAGGGAGCCCTACAAACTGACATCAGGAACCTGGACTGCTGAGTTTTCTTTCCCAGGGAAAATGGAAAAAGGATGTGCCCAGGGGCCCCTGGCCCTGACTGCAAAAAATCCTTATATCGAAGGATGGACCCCACACCGAAGTTGTCCCCACCTCAAACTTGTGCTGCCCTGATAGACCCAAGGGAGCCCTACAAACTGACATCAGGAACCTGGACTGCTGAGTTTTCTTTCCCAGGGAAAATGAAAAAGGATGTGCCCAGGGGCCCCTGACCCTGGGCTGGGGCCTCACTACAAAAAATCCTTTTATCGAAGGATGGAGCCCACACCGAAGTTGTCCCCACCTCAAACTTGTGCTGCCCTGATAGACCCAAGGGAGCCCTACAAACTGACATCAGGAACCTGGACTGCTGAGTTTTCTTTCCCAGGGAAAATGGAAAAAGGATGTGCCATGGGGCCCCTGGCCCTGACTGCAAAAAATCCTTATATCGAAGGATGGACCCCACACCGAAGTTGTCCCCACCTCAAACTTGCGCTGCCCTGATAGACCCAAGGGAGCCCTACAAACTGACATCAGGAACCTGGACTGCTGAGTTTTCTTTCCCAGGGAAAATGGAAAAAGGATGTGCCATGGGGCCCCTGGCCCTGGGCCCCATACCCTGACTGCAAAAAATCCTTATATCAAAGGATGGACCCCACACCGAAGTTGTCCCCACCTCAAACTTGTGCTGCCCTGATAGACCCAAGGGAGCCCTACAAACTGACATCAGGAACCTGGACTGCTGAGTTTTCTTTCCCAGGGAAAATGGAAAAAGGACGTGCCCAGGGGCCCCTGGCCCTGACTGCAAAAAATCCTTATATCGAAGGATGGACCCCACATTAAAGTTGTCCCCACCTCAAAATTGTGCTGCCCTGATACACCCAAGGGAACCCTACAAACTGACATCAGGAACCTGGACTGCTGAGTTTTCTTTCCCAGGGAAAATGGAAAAAGGATGTGCCCAGGGGCCCCTGGCCATGGGCTGGGCCCACACTGCAAAGAATCCTTATATCGAAGGATGGACCCCACACCGAAGTTGTCCCCAACTCAAACTTGTGCTGCCCTGATAGACCCAAGGGAGCCCTACAAACTGACATCAGGAACCTGGACTGCTGAGTTTTCTTTCCCAGGGAAAATGGAAAAAGGATGTGCCCAGGGGCCCCTGGCCCTGACTGCAAAAAATCCTTATATCGAAGGATGGACCCCACACCGAAGTTGTCCCCACCTCAAACTTGTGCTGCCCTGATACACCCAAGGGAGCCCTACAAACTGACATCAGGAACCTGGACTGCTGAGTTTTCTTTCCCAGGGAAAATGGAAAAAGGATGTGCCCAGGGGCCCCTGGCCATGGGCTGGGGCCTCACTACAAAAAATCCATATATCGAAGGATGGACCCCACACCGAAGTTGTCCCCACCTCAAACTTGTGCTGCCCTGATAGACCCAAGGGAGCCCTACAAACTGACATCAGGAACCTGGACTGCTGAGTTTTCTTTCCCAGGGAAAATGGAAAAAGGATGTGCCCAGGGGCCCCTGGCCCTGACTGCAAAAATTCCTTATATCGAAGGATGGACCCCACACCGAAGTTGTCCCCACCTCAAACTTGTGCTGCCCTGATAGACCCAAGGGAGCCCTACAAACTGACATCACGAACCTGGACTGCTGAGTTTTCTTTCCCAGGGGAAATGGAAAAAGGATGTGCCCAGGGGCCCCTGGCCCTGACTGTAAAAAATCCTTATATCGAAGGATGGACCCCACACCGAAGTTGTCCCCACCTCAAACTTGTGCTGCCCTGATAGACCCAAGGGAGCCCTACAAACTGACATCAGGAACCTGGACTGCTGAGTTTTCTTTCCCAGGGAAAATGGAAAAAGGATGTGCCCAGGGGCCCCTGGCCCTGGACCCCATACCCTGACTGCAAAAAATCCTTATATCAAAGGATGGAGCCCACATTAAAGTTGTCCCCACCTCAAACTTGTGCTGCCCTGATAGACCCAAGGGAGCCCTACAAACTGACATCAGGAACCTGGACTGCTGAGTTTTCTTTCCCAGGGAAAATGGAAAAAGGATGTGCCCAGGGGCCCCTGGCCCTGACTGCAAAAATTCCTTATATCGAAGGATGGAGCCCACACCAAATTTGTCCCCACCTCATACTTGTGCTGCCCTGATAGACCCAAGGGAGCCCTACAAACTGACATCAGGAACCTGGACTGCTGAGTTTTCTTTCCCAGGGAAAATGGAAAAAGGATGTGCCATGGGGCCCCTGGCCCTGGGCTGGGGCCTCACTACAAAAAATCCATATATCGAAGGATGGACCCCACACCGAAGTTGTCCCCACCTCAAACTTGTGCTGCCCTGATAGACCCAAGGGAGCCCTACAAACTGACATCAGGAACCTGGACTGCTGAGTTTTCTTTCCCAGGGAAAATGGAAAAAGGATGTGCCCAGGGGCCCCTGGCCCTGACTGCAAAGAATCCTTATATCGAAGGATGGACCCCACACCGAAGTTGTCCCCACCTCAAACTTGTGCTGCCCTGATAGACCCAAGGGAGCCCTACAAACTGACATCAGGAACCTGGACTGCTGAGTTTTCTTTCCCAGGGAAAATGGAAAAAGGATGTGCCCAGGGGCCCCTGGCCCTGACTGCAAAAAATCCTTATATCGAAGGATGGACCCCAGACCGAAGTTGTCCCCACCTCAAACTTGTGCTGCCCTGATAGACCCAAGGGAGCCCTACAAACTGACATCAGGAACCTGGACTGCTGAGTTTTCTTTCCCAGGGAAAATGGAAAAAGGATGTGCCATGGGGCCCCTGGCCCTGGGCTGGGGCCTCACTACAAAAAATCCTTTTATCAAAGGATGGAGCCCACACCGAAGTTGTCCCCACCTCAAACTTGTGCTGCCCTGATAGACCCAAGGGAGCCCTACAAACTGACATCAGGAACCTGGACTGCTGAGTTTTCTTTCCCAGGGAAAATGGAAAAAGGATGTGCCATGGGGCCCCTGGCCCTGACTGCAAAAAATCCTTATATCGAAGGATGGAGCCCACACCGAAGTTGTCCCCACCTCAAACTTGTGCTGCCCTGATAGACCCAAGGGAGCCCTACAAACTGACATCAGGAACCTGGACTGCTGAGTTTTCTTTCCCAGGGAAAATGGAAAAAGGATGTGCCCAGGGTTCCCTGGCCATGGGCTGGGGCCACACTGCAAAAAATCCTTATATCGAAGGATGGACCCCACACCGAAGTTGTCCCCACCTCAAACTTGTGCTGCCCTGATAGACCCAAGGGAGCCCTACAAACTGACATCAGGAACCTGGACTGCTGAGTTTTCTTTCCCAGGGAAAATGGAAAAAGGATGTGCCCAGGGGCCCCTGGCCCTGACTGCAAAAAATCCTTATATCAAAGGATGGACCCCACACCGAAGTTGTCCCCACCTCAAACTTGTGCTGCCCTGATAGACCCAAGGGAGCCCTACAAACTGACATCAGGAACCTGGACTGCTGAGTTTTCTTTCCCAGGGAAAATGGAAAAAGGATGTGCCCAGGGGCCCCTGGCCCTGACTGCAAAAAATCCTTATATCGAAGGATGGAGCCCACATTAAAGTTGTCCCCACCTCAAAATTGTGCTGCCCTGATACACCCAAGGGAACCCTACAAACTGACATCAGGAACCTGGACTGCTGAGTTTTCTTTCCCAGGGAAAATGGAAAAAGGATGTGCCCAGGGGCCCCTGGCCATGGGCTGGCGCCACACTGCAACGAATCCTTATATCGAAGGATGGACCCCACACCGAAGTTGTCCCCACCTCAAACTTGTGCTGCCCTGATAGACCCAAGGGAGCCCTACAAACTGACATCAGGAACCTGGACTGCTGAGTTTTCTTTCCCAGGGAAAATGGAAAAAGGATGTGCCATGGGGCCCCTGGCCCTGGGCTGGGGCCTCACTACAAAAAATCCTTTTATCGAAGGATGGAGCCCACACCGAAGTTGTCCCCACCTCAAACTTGTGCTGCCCTGATAGACCCAAGGGAGCCCTACAAACTGACATCAGGAACCTGGACTGCTGAGTTTTCTTTCCCAGGGAAAATGGAAAAAGGATGTGCCATGGGGCCCCTGGCCCTGACTGCAAAAAATCCTTATATCGAAGGATGGACCCCACACCGAAGTTGTCCCCACCTCAAACTTGTGCTGCCCTGATAGACCCAAGGGAGCCCTACAAACTGACATCAGGAACCTGGACTGCTGAGTTTTCTTTCCCAGGGAAAATGGAAAAAGGATGTGCCCAGGGTTCCCTGGCCATGGGCTGGGGCCACACTGCAAAAAATCCTTATATCGAAGGATGGACCCCACACCGAAGTTGTCCCCACCTCAAACTTGTGCTGCCCTGATAGACCCAAGGGAGCCCTACAAACTGACATCAGGAACCTGGACTGCTGAGTTTTCTTTCCCAGGGAAAATGGAAAAAGGATGTGCCCAGGGGCCCCTGGCCCTGACTGCAAAAAATCCTTATATCAAAGGATGGACCCCACACCGAAGTTGTCCCCACCTCAAACTTGTGCTGCCCTGATAGACCCAAGGGAGCCCTACAAACTGACATCAGGAACCTGGACTGCTGAGTTTTCTTTCCCAGGGAAAATGGAAAAAGGTTGTGCCCAGGGGCCCCTGGCCCTGGGCTGGGGCCTCACTGCAAAGAATCCTTATATCGAAGGATGGACCCCAGACCGAAGTTGTCCCCACCTCAAACTTGTGCTGCCCTGATAGACCCAAGGGAGCCCTACAAACTGACATCAGGAACCTGGACTGCTGAGTTTTCTTTCTCAGGGAAAATGGAAAAAGGATGTGCCCAGGGACCCCTGGCCCTGACTGCAAAAAATCCTTATATCGAAGGATGGACCCCACACCGAAGTTGTCCCCTACTCAAACTTGTGCTGCCCTAATAGACCCAAGGGAGCCCTACAAACTGACATCAGGAACCTGGACTGCTGAGTTTTCTTTCCCAGGGAAAATGGAAAAAGGATGTGCCCAGGGGCCCCTGGCCATGACTGCAAAAAATCCTTATATCGAAGGATGGACCCCACACCGAAGTTGTCCCCACCTCAAACTTGTGCTGCCCTGATAGACCCAAGGGAGCCCTACAAACTGACATCAGGAACCTGGACTGCTGAGTTTTCTTTCCCAGGGAAAATGGAAAAAGGATGTGCCATGGGGCCCCTGGCCCTGACTGCAAAAAATCCTTATATCGAAGGATGGACCCCACACCGAAGTTGTCCCCACCTCAAACTTGTGCTGCCCTGATAGACCCAAGGGAGCCCTACAAACTGACATCAGGAACCTGGACTGCTGAGTTTTCTTTCCCAGGGAAAATGGAAAAAGGATGTGCCCAGGGGCCCCTGGCCCTGACTGCAAAAATTCCTTATATCGAAGGATGGAGCCCACACCAAATTTGTCCCCACCTCATACTTGTGCTGCCCTGATAGACCCAAGGGAGCCCTACAAACTGACATCAGGAACCTGGACTGCTGAGTTTTCTTTCCCAGGGAAAATGGAAAAAGGATGTGCCATGGGGCCCCTGGCCCTGGGCTGGGGCCTCACTACAAAAAATCCTTATATCGAAGGATGGACCCCACACCAAAGTTGTCCCCACCTCAAACTTGTGCTGCCCTGATAGACCCAAGGGAGCCCTACAAACTGACATCAGGAACCTGGACTGCTGAGTTTTCTTTCCCAGGGAAAATGGAAAAAGGATGTGCCCAGGGGCCCCTGGCCCTGACTGCAAAGAATCCTTATATCGAAGGATGGACCCCACACCGAAGTTGTCCCCACCTCAAACTTGTGCTGCCCTGATAGACCCAAGGGAGCCCTACAAACTGACATCAGGAACCTGGACTGCTGAGTTTTCTTTCCCAGGGAAAATGGAAAAAGGATGTGCCCAGGGGCCCCTGGCCCTGACTGCAAAAAATCCTTATATCGAAGGATGGACCCCAGACCGAAGTTGTCCCCACCTCAAACTTGTGCTGCCCTGATAGACCCAAGGGAGCCCTACAAACTGACATCAGGAACCTGGACTGCTGAGTTTTCTTTCCCAGGGAAAATGGAAAAAGGATGTGCCATGGGGCCCCTGGCCCTGGGCTGGGGCCTCACTACAAAAAATCCTTTTATCGAAGGATGGAGCCCACACCGAAGTTGTCCCCACCTCAAACTTGTGCTGCCCTGATAGACCCAAGGGAGCCCTACAAACTGACATCAGGAACCTGGACTGCTGAGTTTTCTTTCCCAGGGAAAATGGAAAAAGGATGTGCCCAGGGTTCCCTGGCCATGGGCTGGGGCCACACTGCAAAAAATCCTTATATCGAAGGATGGACCCCACACCGAAGTTGTCCCCACCTCAAACTTGTGCTGCCCTGATAGACCCAAGGGAGCCCTACAAACTGACATCAGGAACCTGGACTGCTGAGTTTTCTTTCCCAGGGAAAATGGAAAAAGGATGGGGCCAGTGGCCCCTGGCCCTGACTGCAAAAAATCCTTATATCAAAGGATGGACCCCACACCGAAGTTGTCCCCACCTCAAACTTGTGCTGCCCTGATAGACCCAAGGGAGCCCTACAAACTGACATCAGGAACCTGGACTGCTGAGTTTTCTTTCCCAGGGAAAATGGAAAAAGGATGTGCCATGGGGCCCCTGGCCCTGGGCTGGGGCCTCACTACAAAAAATCCTTATATCGAAGGATGGAGGCCACACCGAAGTTGTCCCCACCTCAAACTTGTGCTGCCCTGATAGACCCAAGGGAGCCCTACAAACTGACATCAGGAACCTGGACTGCTGAGTTTTCTTTCCCAGGGAAAATGGAAAAAGGTTGTGCCCAGGGGCCCCTGGCCCTGACTGCAAAAAATCCTTATATCGAAGGATGGACCCCACACCGAAGTTGTCCCCACCTCAAACTTGTGCTGCCCTGATAGACCCAAGGGAGCCCTACAAACTGACATCAGGAACCTGGACTGCTGAGTTTTCTTTCCCAGGGAAAATGGAAAAAGGATGTGCCCAGGGGCCCCTGGCCCTGACTGTAATAAATCCTTATATCGAAGGATGGACCCCACACCGAAGTTGTCCCCACCTCAAACTTGTGCTGCCCTGATAGACCCAAGGGAGCCCTACAAACTGACATCAGGAACCTGGACTGCTGAGTTTTCTTTCCCAGGGAAAATGGAAAAAGGTTGTGCCCAGGGGCCCCTGGCCCTGGGCTGGGGCCTCACTGCAAAGAATCCTTATATCGAAGGATGGACCCCAGACCGAAGTTGTCCCCACCTCAAACTTGTGCTGCCCTGATAGACCCAAGGGAGCCCTACAAACTGACATCAGGAACCTGGACTGCTGAGTTTTCTTTCTCAGGGAAAATGGAAAAAGGATGTGCCCAGGGACCCCTGGCCCTGACTGCAAAAAATCCTTATATCGAAGGATGGACCCCACACCGAAGTTGTCCCCACCTCAAACTTGTGCTGCCCTAATAGACCCAAGGGAGCCCTACAAACTGACATCAGGAACCTGGACTGCTGAGTTTTCTTTCCCAGGGAAAATGGAAAAAGGATGTGCCCAGGGGCCCCTGGCCCTGACTGCAAAAAATCCTTATATCGAAGGATGGACCCCACACCAAAGTTGTCCCCACCTCAAACTTGTGCTGCCCTGATAGACCCAAGGGAGCCCTACAAACTGACATCAGGAACCTGGACTGCTGAGTTTTCTTTCCCAGGGAAAATGGAAAAAGGATGTGCCCAGGGGCCCCTGGCCCTGACTGCAAAAAATCCTTATATCGAAGGATGGACCCCAGACCGAAGTTGTCCCCACCTCAAACTTGTGCTGCCCTGATAGACCCAAGGGAGCCCTACAAACTGACATCAGGAACCTGGACTGCTGAGTTTTCTTTCCCAGGGAAAATGGAAAAAGGTTGTGCCTAGGGGCCCCTGGCCCTGGGCTGGGGCATCACTGCAAAAAATCCTTATATCGAAGGATGGACCCCACACCGAAGTTGTCCCCACCTCAAACTTGTGCTGCCCTGATAGACCCAAGGGAGCCCTACAAACTGACATCAGGAACCTGGACTGCTGAGTTTTCTTTCCCAGGGAAAATGGAAAAAGGATGTGCCCAGGGGCCCCTGGCCCTGACTGCAAAAAATCCTTATATCGAAGGATGGAGCCCACACCAAATTTGTCCCCACCTCATACTTGTGCTGCCCTGATAGACCCAAGGGAGCCCTACAAACTGACATCAGGAACCTGGACTGCTGAGTTTTCTTTCCCAGGGAAAATGGAAAAAGGATGTGCCATGGGGCCCCTGGCCCTGGGCTGGGGCCTCACTACAAAAAATCCTTATATCGAAGGATGGACCCCACACCAAAGTTGTCCCCACCTCAAACTTGTGCTGCCCTGATAGACCCAAGGGAGCCCTACAAACTGACATCAGGAACCTGGACTGCTGAGTTTTCTTTCCCAGGGAAAATGGAAAAAGGATGTGCCCAGGGGCCCCTGGCCCTGACTGCAAAGAATCCTTATATCGAAGGATGGACCCCACACCGAAGTTGTCCCCACCTCAAACTTGTGCTGCCCTGATAGACCCAAGGGAGCCCTACAAACTGACATCAGGAACCTGGACTGCTGAGTTTTCTTTCCCAGGGAAAATGGAAAAAGGATGTGCCCAGGGGCCCCTGGCCCTGACTGCAAAAAATCCTTATATCGAAGGATGGACCCCACACCGAAGTTGTCCCCACCTCAAACTTGTGCTGCCCTGATAGACCCAAGGGAGCCCTACAAACTGACATCAGGAACCTGGACTGCTGAGTTTTCTTTCCCAGGGAAAATGGAAAAAGGATGTGCCCAGGGGCCCCTGGCCCTGGGCCCCATACCCTGACTGCAAAAAATCCTTATATCAAAGGATGGACCCCACACCTAAGTTGTCCCCACCTCAAACTTGTGCTGCCCTGATAGACCCAAGGGAGCCCTACAAACTGACATCAGGAACCTGGACTGCTGAGTTTTCTTTCCCAGGGAAAATGGAAAAAGGATGTGCCCAGGGGCCCCTGGCCATGGGCTGGCACCACACTGCAAAGAATCCTTATATCGAAGGATGGACCCCACACCGAAGTTGTCCCCACCTCAAACTTGTGCTGCCCTGATAGACCCAAGGGAGCCCTACAAACTGACATCAGGAACCTGGACTGCTGAGTTTTCTTTCCCAGGGAAAATGGAAAAAGGATGTGCCCAGGGGCCCCTGGCCCTGACTGCAAAAAATCCTTATATCGAAGGATGGACCCCACACCGAAGTTGTCCCCACCTCAAACATGTGCTGCCCTGATAGACCCAAGGGAGCCCTACAAACTGACATCAGGAACCTGGACTGCTGAGTTTTCTTTCCCAGGGAAAATGGAAAAAGGATGTGCCCAGGGGCCCCTGGCCCTGGGCTGGGGACTCACTACAAAAAATCCTTATATCGAAGGATGGAGCCCACACCGAAGTTGTCCCCACCTCAAACTTGTGCTGCCCTGATAGACCCAAGGGAGCCCTACAAACTGACATCAGGAACCTGGACTGCTGAGTTTTCTTTCCCAGGGAAAATGGAAAAAGGATGTGCCCAGGGGCCCCTGGCCCTGACTGCAAAAATTCCTTATATCGAAGGATGGACCCCACACCGAAGTTGTCCCCACCTCAAACTTGTGCTGCCCTGATAGACCCAAGGGAGCCCTACAAACTGACATCAGGAACCTGGACTGCTGAGTTTTCTTTCCCAGGGAAATTGGAAAAAAAATGTGCCCAGGGGCCCCTGGCCCTGGGCTGGGGCCTCACTACAAAAAATCCTTATATCGAAGGATGGAGCCCACACCGAAGTTGTCCCCACCTCAAACTTGTGCTGCCCTGATAGACCCAAGGGAGCCCTACAAACTGACATCAGGAACCTGGACTGCTGAGTTTTCTTTCCCAGGGAAAATGGAAAAAGGATGTGCCCAGGGTTCCCTGGCCATGGGCTGGGGCCTCACTGCAAAAAATCCTTATATCGAAGGATGGACCCCACACCGAAGTTGTCCCCACCTCAAACTTGTGCTGCCCTGATAGACCCAAGGGAGCCCTACAAACTGACATCAGGAACCTGGACTGCTGAGTTTTCTTTCCCAGGGAAAATGGAAAAAGGATGTGCCCAGGGGCCCCTGGCCCTGACTGCAAAAAATCCTTATATCAAAGGATGGACCCCACACCAAATTTGTCCCCACCTCATACTTGTGCTGCCCTGATAGACCCAAGGGAGCCCTACAAACTGACATCAGGAACCTGGACTGCTGAGTTTTCTTTCCCAGGGAAAATGGAAAAAGGATGTGCCATGGGGCCCCTGGCCCTGGGCTGGGGCCTCACTACAAAAAATCCTTATATCGAAGGATGGAGCCCACACCGAAGTTGTCCCCACCTCAAACTTGTGCTGCCCTGATAGACCCAAGGGAGCCCTACAAACTGACATCAGGAACCTGGACTGCTGAGTTTTCTTTCCCAGGGAAAATGGAAAAAGGATGTGCACAGGGGCACCTGGCCCTGACTGCAAAAAATCCTTATATCGAAGGATGGACCCCACACCAAAGTTGTCCCCACCTCAAACTTGTGCTGCCCTGATAGACCCAAGGGAGCCCTACAAACTGACATCAGGAACCTGGACTGCTGAGTTTTCTTTCCCAGGGAAAATGGAAAAAGGATGTGCCCAGGGGCCCCTGGCCCTGACTGTAAAAAATCCTTATATCGAAGGATGGACCCCACACCGAAGTTGTCCCCACCTCAAACTTGTGCTGCCCTGATAGACCCAAGGGAGCCCTACAAACTGACATCAGGAACCTGGACTGCTGAGTTTTCTTTCCCAGGGAAAATGGAAAAAGGTTGTGCCCAGGGGCCCCTGGCCTTGGGCTGGGGCCTCACTGCAAAGAATCCTTATATCGAAGGATGGACCCCACACCGAAGTTGTTCCCATCTCAAACTTGTGCTGCCCTAATAGACCCAAGGGAGCCCTACAAACTGACATCAGGAACCTGGACTGCTGAGTTTTCTTTCCCAGGGAAAATGGAAAAAGGATATGGCCAGGGGCCCCCGACCCTGACTGCAAAAAATCCTTATATCGAAGAACGGACCCCACACCGAAGTTGTCCCCACCTCAATCTTGTGCTGCCCTGATAGACCCAAGGGAGCCCTACAAACTGACATCAGGAACCTGGACTGCTGAGTTTTCTTTCCCAGGGAAAATGGAAAAAGGATGTGCCCAGGGGCCCCTGGCCCTGACTGCAAAAAATCCTTATATCGAAGGATGGACCCCACACCAAAGTTGTCCCCACCTCAAACTTGTGCTGCCCTGATAGACCCAAGGGAGCCCTACAAACTGACATCAGGAACCTGGACTGCTGAGTTTTCTTTCCCAGGGAAAATGGAAAAAGGATGTGCCCAGGGGCCCCTGGCCCTGACTGCAAAAAATCCTTATATCGAAGGATGGACCCCACACCGAAGTTGTCCCCACCTCAGACTTGTGCTGCCCTGATAGACCCAAGGGAGCCCTACAAACTGACATCAGGAACCTGGACTGCTGAGTTTTCTTTCCCAGGGAAAATGGAAAAAGGTTGTGCCCAGGGGCCCCTGGCCCTGGGCTGGGGCCTCCCTGCAAAAAATCCTTATATCGAAGGATGGACCCCACACCGAAGTTGTCCCCACCTCAAACTTGTGCTGCCCTGATAGACCCAAGGGAGCCCTACAAACTGACATCAGGAACCTGGACTGCTGAGTTTTCTTTCCCAGGGAAAATGGAAAAAGGATATGGCCAGGGGCCCCTGACCCTGACTGCAAAAAATCCTTATATCGAAGGACGGACCCCACACCGAAGTTGTCCCCACCTCAAACTTGTGCTGCCCTGATAGACCCAAGGGAGCCCTACAAACTGACATCAGGAACCTGGACTGCTGAGTTTTCTTTCCCAGGGAAAATGGAAAAAGGATGTGCCATGGGGCCCCTGGCCCTGACTGCAAAAAATCCTTATATCGAAGGATGGAGCCCACACCGAAGTTGTCCCCACCTCAAACTTGTGCTGCCCTGATAGACCCAAGGGAGCCCTACAAACTGACATCAGGAACCTGGACTGCTGAGTTTTCTTTCCCAGGGAAAATGGAAAAAGGTTGTGCCCAGGGGCCCCTGGCCCTGGGCTGGGGCCTCACTACAAAGAATCCTTATATCGAAGGATGGAGCCCACACCGAAGTTGTCCCCACCTCAAACTTGTGCTGCCCTGATAGACCCAAGGGAGCCCTACAAACTGACATCAGGAACCTGGACTGCTGAGTTTTCTTTCCCAGGGAAAATGGAAAAAGGATGTGCCCAGGGGCCCCGGGCCCTGACTGCAAAAAATCCTTATATCGAAGGATGGACCCCACACCAAAGTTGTCCCCACCTCAAACTTGTGCTGCCCTGATAGACCCAAGGGAGCCCTACAAACTGACATCAGGAACCTGGACTGCTGAGTTTTCTTTCCCAGGGAAAATGGAAAAAGGATGTGCCCAGGGGCCCCTGGCCCTGACTGCAAAAAATCCTTATATCGAAGGATGGACCCCACACCGAAGTTGTCCCCACCTCAAACTTGTGCTGCCCTGATAGACCCAAGGGAGCCCTACAAACTGACATCAGGAACCTGGACTGCTGAGTTTTCTTTCCCAGGGAAAATGGAAAAAGGATGTGCCCAGGGGACCCTGGCCCTGGGCTTCGGCCTCACTACAAAAAATCCTTATATCGAAGGATGGACCCCACACCGAAGTTGTCCCCACCTCAAACTTGTGCTGCCCTGATAGACCCAAGGGAGCCCTACAAACTGACATCAGGAACCTGGACTGCTGAGTTTTCTTTCCCAGGGAAAATGGAGAAAGGATGTGCCCAGGGGACCCTGGCCCTGGGCCCCATACCCTGACTGCAAAAAATCCTTATATCGAAGGATGGACCCCACACCGAAGTTGTCCCCACCTCAAACTTGTGCTGCCCTGATAGACCCAAGGGAGCCCTACAAACTGACATCAGGAACCTGGACTGCTGAGTTTTCTTTCCCAGGGAAAATGGAAAAAGGATGTGCCCAGGGGCCCCTGGCCCTGACTGCAAAAAATCCTTATATCGAAGGATGGACCCCACACCGAAGTTGTCCCCACCTCAAACTTGTGCTGCCCTGATAGACCCAATGGAGCCCTACAAACTGACATCAGGAACCTGGACTGCTGAGTTTTCTTTCCCAGGGAAAATGGAAAAAGGATGTGCCCAGGGGCCCCTGGACCTGGGCTGGGGCCTCACTACAAAAAATCCTTATATCGAAGGATGGAGCCCAAACCGAAGTTGTCCCCACCTCAAACTTGTGCTGCCCTGATAGACCCAAGGGAGCCCTACAAACTGACATCAGGAACCTGGACTGCTGTGTTTTCTTTCCCAGGGAAAATGGAAAAAGGATGTGCCCAGGGTTCTTTGGCCATGGGCTGGGGCCACACTGCAAAAAATCCTTATATCGAAGGATGGACCCCACACCAAAGTTGTCCCCACCTCAAACTTGTGCTGCCCTGATAGACCCAAGGGAGCCCTACAAACTGACATCAGGAACCTGGACTGCTGAGTTTTCTTTCCCAGGGAAAATGGAAAAAGGATGTGCCCAGGGGCCCCTGGCCCTGGGCTGGGGCCTCACTACAAAAAATCCTTATATCGAAGGATGGACCCCACGCCGAAGTTGTCCCCACCTCAAACTTGTGCTGCCCTGATGGACCCAAGGGAGCCCTACAAACTGACATCAGGAACCTGGACTGCTGAGTTTTCTTTCCCAGGGAAAATGGAAAAAGGATGTGCCCAGGGGACCCTGGCCCTGGGCCCCGTACCCTGACTGCAAAAAATCCTTATATCGAAGGATGGAGCCCACACCAAAGTTGTCCCCACCTCAAACTTGTGCTGCCCTGATAGACCCAAGGGAGCCCTACAAACTGACATCAGGAACCTGGACTGCTGAGTTTTCTTTCCCAGGGAAAATGGAAAAAGGATGTGCCCAGGGGCCCCTGGCCCTGACTGCAAAAAATCCTTATATCGAAGGATGGAGCCCACACCAAATTTGTCCCCACCTCATACTTGTGCTGCCCTGATAGACCCAAGGGAGCCCTACAAACTGACATCAGGAACCTGGACTGCTGAGTTTTCTTTCCCAGGGAAAATGGAAAAAGGATGTGCCATGGGGCCCCTGGCCCTGGGCTGGGGCCTCACTACAAAAAATCCTTATATCGAAGGATGGACCCCACACCAAAGTTGTCCCCACCTCAAACTTGTGCTGCCCTGATAGACCCAAGGGAGCCCTACAAACTGACATCAGGAACCTGGACTGCTGAGTTTTCTTTCCCAGGGAAAATGGAAAAAGGATGTGCCCAGGGGCCCCTGGCCCTGACTGCAAAGAATCCTTATATCGAAGGATGGACCCCACACCGAAGTTGTCCCCACCTCAAACTTGTGCTGCCCTGATAGACCCAAGGGAGCCCTACAAACTGACATCAGGAACCTGGACTGCTGAGTTTTCTTTCCCAGGGAAAATGGAAAAAGGATGTGCCCAGGGGCCCCTGGCCCTGACTGCAAAAAATCCTTATATCGAAGGATGGACCCCACACCGAAGTTGTCCCCACCTCAAACTTGTGCTGCCCTGATAGACCCAAGGGAGCCCTACAAACTGACATCAGGAACCTGGACTGCTGAGTTTTCTTTCCCAGGGAAAATGGAAAAAGGATGTGCCCAGGGGCCCCTGGCCCTGGGCCCCATACCCTGACTGCAAAAAATCCTTATATCAAAGGATGGACCCCACACCTAAGTTGTCCCCACCTCAAACTTGTGCTGCCCTGATAGACCCAAGGGAGCCCTACAAACTGACATCAGGAACCTGGACTGCTGAGTTTTCTTTCCCAGGGAAAATGGAAAAAGGATGTGCCCAGGGGCCCCTGGCCATGGGCTGGCACCACACTGCAAAGAATCCTTATATCGAAGGATGGACCCCACACCGAAGTTGTCCCCACCTCAAACTTGTGCTGCCCTGATAGACCCAAGGGAGCCCTACAAACTGACATCAGGAACCTGGACTGCTGAGTTTTCTTTCCCAGGGAAAATGGAAAAAGGATGTGCCCAGGGGCCCCTGGCCCTGACTGCAAAAAATCCTTATATCGAAGGATGGACCCCACACCGAAGTTGTCCCCACCTCAAACATGTGCTGCCCTGATAGACCCAAGGGAGCCCTACAAACTGACATCAGGAACCTGGACTGCTGAGTTTTCTTTCCCAGGGAAAATGGAAAAAGGATGTGCCCAGGGGCCCCTGGCCCTGGGCTGGGGACTCACTACAAAAAATCCTTATATCGAAGGATGGAGCCCACACCGAAGTTGTCCCCACCTCAAACTTGTGCTGCCCTGATAGACCCAAGGGAGCCCTACAAACTGACATCAGGAACCTGGACTGCTGAGTTTTCTTTCCCAGGGAAAATGGAAAAAGGATGTGCCCAGGGGCCCCTGGCCCTGACTGCAAAAATTCCTTATATCGAAGGATGGACCCCACACCGAAGTTGTCCCCACCTCAAACTTGTGCTGCCCTGATAGACCCAAGGGAGCCCTACAAACTGACATCAGGAACCTGGACTGCTGAGTTTTCTTTCCCAGGGAAATTGGAAAAAAAATGTGCCCAGGGGCCCCTGGCCCTGGGCTGGGGCCTCACTACAAAAAATCCTTATATCGAAGGATGGAGCCCACACCGAAGTTGTCCCCACCTCAAACTTGTGCTGCCCTGATAGACCCAAGGGAGCCCTACAAACTGACATCAGGAACCTGGACTGCTGAGTTTTCTTTCCCAGGGAAAATGGAAAAAGGATGTGCCCAGGGTTCCCTGGCCATGGGCTGGGGCCTCACTGCAAAAAATCCTTATATCGAAGGATGGACCCCACACCGAAGTTGTCCCCACCTCAAACTTGTGCTGCCCTGATAGACCCAAGGGAGCCCTACAAACTGACATCAGGAACCTGGACTGCTGAGTTTTCTTTCCCAGGGAAAATGGAAAAAGGATGTGCCCAGGGGCCCCTGGCCCTGACTGCAAAAAATCCTTATATCAAAGGATGGACCCCACACCAAATTTGTCCCCACCTCATACTTGTGCTGCCCTGATAGACCCAAGGGAGCCCTACAAACTGACATCAGGAACCTGGACTGCTGAGTTTTCTTTCCCAGGGAAAATGGAAAAAGGATGTGCCATGGGGCCCCTGGCCCTGGGCTGGGGCCTCACTACAAAAAATCCTTATATCGAAGGATGGAGCCCACACCGAAGTTGTCCCCACCTCAAACTTGTGCTGCCCTGATAGACCCAAGGGAGCCCTACAAACTGACATCAGGAACCTGGACTGCTGAGTTTTCTTTCCCAGGGAAAATGGAAAAAGGATGTGCACAGGGGCACCTGGCCCTGACTGCAAAAAATCCTTATATCGAAGGATGGACCCCACACCAAAGTTGTCCCCACCTCAAACTTGTGCTGCCCTGATAGACCCAAGGGAGCCCTACAAACTGACATCAGGAACCTGGACTGCTGAGTTTTCTTTCCCAGGGAAAATGGAAAAAGGATGTGCCCAGGGGCCCCTGGCCCTGACTGTAAAAAATCCTTATATCGAAGGATGGACCCCACACCGAAGTTGTCCCCACCTCAAACTTGTGCTGCCCTGATAGACCCAAGGGAGCCCTACAAACTGACATCAGGAACCTGGACTGCTGAGTTTTCTTTCCCAGGGAAAATGGAAAAAGGTTGTGCCCAGGGGCCCCTGGCCTTGGGCTGGGGCCTCACTGCAAAGAATCCTTATATCGAAGGATGGACCCCACACCGAAGTTGTTCCCATCTCAAACTTGTGCTGCCCTAATAGACCCAAGGGAGCCCTACAAACTGACATCAGGAACCTGGACTGCTGAGTTTTCTTTCCCAGGGAAAATGGAAAAAGGATATGGCCAGGGGCCCCCGACCCTGACTGCAAAAAATCCTTATATCGAAGAACGGACCCCACACCGAAGTTGTCCCCACCTCAATCTTGTGCTGCCCTGATAGACCCAAGGGAGCCCTACAAACTGACATCAGGAACCTGGACTGCTGAGTTTTCTTTCCCAGGGAAAATGGAAAAAGGATGTGCCCAGGGGCCCCTGGCCCTGACTGCAAAAAATCCTTATATCGAAGGATGGACCCCACACCAAAGTTGTCCCCACCTCAAACTTGTGCTGCCCTGATAGACCCAAGGGAGCCCTACAAACTGACATCAGGAACCTGGACTGCTGAGTTTTCTTTCCCAGGGAAAATGGAAAAAGGATGTGCCCAGGGGCCCCTGGCCCTGACTGCAAAAAATCCTTATATCGAAGGATGGACCCCACACCGAAGTTGTCCCCACCTCAGACTTGTGCTGCCCTGATAGACCCAAGGGAGCCCTACAAACTGACATCAGGAACCTGGACTGCTGAGTTTTCTTTCCCAGGGAAAATGGAAAAAGGTTGTGCCCAGGGGCCCCTGGCCCTGGGCTGGGGCCTCCCTGCAAAAAATCCTTATATCGAAGGATGGACCCCACACCGAAGTTGTCCCCACCTCAAACTTGTGCTGCCCTGATAGACCCAAGGGAGCCCTACAAACTGACATCAGGAACCTGGACTGCTGAGTTTTCTTTCCCAGGGAAAATGGAAAAAGGATATGGCCAGGGGCCCCTGACCCTGACTGCAAAAAATCCTTATATCGAAGGACGGACCCCACACCGAAGTTGTCCCCACCTCAAACTTGTGCTGCCCTGATAGACCCAAGGGAGCCCTACAAACTGACATCAGGAACCTGGACTGCTGAGTTTTCTTTCCCAGGGAAAATGGAAAAAGGATGTGCCATGGGGCCCCTGGCCCTGACTGCAAAAAATCCTTATATCGAAGGATGGAGCCCACACCGAAGTTGTCCCCACCTCAAACTTGTGCTGCCCTGATAGACCCAAGGGAGCCCTACAAACTGACATCAGGAACCTGGACTGCTGAGTTTTCTTTCCCAGGGAAAATGGAAAAAGGTTGTGCCCAGGGGCCCCTGGCCCTGGGCTGGGGCCTCACTACAAAGAATCCTTATATCGAAGGATGGAGCCCACACCGAAGTTGTCCCCACCTCAAACTTGTGCTGCCCTGATAGACCCAAGGGAGCCCTACAAACTGACATCAGGAACCTGGACTGCTGAGTTTTCTTTCCCAGGGAAAATGGAAAAAGGATGTGCCCAGGGGCCCCGGGCCCTGACTGCAAAAAATCCTTATATCGAAGGATGGACCCCACACCAAAGTTGTCCCCACCTCAAACTTGTGCTGCCCTGATAGACCCAAGGGAGCCCTACAAACTGACATCAGGAACCTGGACTGCTGAGTTTTCTTTCCCAGGGAAAATGGAAAAAGGATGTGCCCAGGGGCCCCTGGCCCTGACTGCAAAAAATCCTTATATCGAAGGATGGACCCCACACCGAAGTTGTCCCCACCTCAAACTTGTGCTGCCCTGATAGACCCAAGGGAGCCCTACAAACTGACATCAGGAACCTGGACTGCTGAGTTTTCTTTCCCAGGGAAAATGGAAAAAGGATGTGCCCAGGGGACCCTGGCCCTGGGCTTCGGCCTCACTACAAAAAATCCTTATATCGAAGGATGGACCCCACACCGAAGTTGTCCCCACCTCAAACTTGTGCTGCCCTGATAGACCCAAGGGAGCCCTACAAACTGACATCAGGAACCTGGACTGCTGAGTTTTCTTTCCCAGGGAAAATGGAGAAAGGATGTGCCCAGGGGACCCTGGCCCTGGGCCCCATACCCTGACTGCAAAAAATCCTTATATCGAAGGATGGACCCCACACCGAAGTTGTCCCCACCTCAAACTTGTGCTGCCCTGATAGACCCAAGGGAGCCCTACAAACTGACATCAGGAACCTGGACTGCTGAGTTTTCTTTCCCAGGGAAAATGGAAAAAGGATGTGCCCAGGGGCCCCTGGCCCTGACTGCAAAAAATCCTTATATCGAAGGATGGACCCCACACCGAAGTTGTCCCCACCTCAAACTTGTGCTGCCCTGATAGACCCAATGGAGCCCTACAAACTGACATCAGGAACCTGGACTGCTGAGTTTTCTTTCCCAGGGAAAATGGAAAAAGGATGTGCCCAGGGGCCCCTGGACCTGGGCTGGGGCCTCACTACAAAAAATCCTTATATCGAAGGATGGAGCCCAAACCGAAGTTGTCCCCACCTCAAACTTGTGCTGCCCTGATAGACCCAAGGGAGCCCTACAAACTGACATCAGGAACCTGGACTGCTGTGTTTTCTTTCCCAGGGAAAATGGAAAAAGGATGTGCCCAGGGTTCTTTGGCCATGGGCTGGGGCCACACTGCAAAAAATCCTTATATCGAAGGATGGACCCCACACCAAAGTTGTCCCCACCTCAAACTTGTGCTGCCCTGATAGACCCAAGGGAGCCCTACAAACTGACATCAGGAACCTGGACTGCTGAGTTTTCTTTCCCAGGGAAAATGGAAAAAGGATGTGCCCAGGGGCCCCTGGCCCTGGGCTGGGGCCTCACTACAAAAAATCCTTATATCGAAGGATGGACCCCACGCCGAAGTTGTCCCCACCTCAAACTTGTGCTGCCCTGATGGACCCAAGGGAGCCCTACAAACTGACATCAGGAACCTGGACTGCTGAGTTTTCTTTCCCAGGGAAAATGGAAAAAGGATGTGCCCAGGGGACCCTGGCCCTGGGCCCCGTACCCTGACTGCAAAAAATCCTTATATCGAAGGATGGAGCCCACACCAAAGTTGTCCCCACCTCAAACTTGTGCTGCCCTGATAGACCCAAGGGAGCCCTACAAACTGACATCAGGAACCTGGACTGCTGAGTTTTCTTTCCCAGGGAAAATGGAAAAAGGATGTGCCCACGGGCCCGTGGCCCTGGGCCCCTGGCCCTGACTGCAAAAATCCTTATATCGAAGGATGGACCCCACACCGAAGTTGTCCCCACCTCAAACTTGTGCTGCCCCGATAGACCCAAGGGAGCCCTACAAACTGACATCAGGAACCTGGACTGCTGAGTTTTCTTTCCCAGGGAAAATGGAAAAAGGATGTGCCATGGGGCCCCTGGCCCTGGGCTGGGGCCTCACTACAAAAAATCCTTATATCGAAGGATGGACCCCACACCGAAGTTGTCCCCACCTCAAACTTGTGCTGCCCTGATAGACCCAAGGGAGCCCTACAAACTGACATCAGGAACCTGGACTGCTGAGTTTTCTTTCCCAGGGAAAATGGAAAAAGGATGTGCCCAGGGGCCCCTGGCCCTGACTGCAAAAAATCCTTATATCGAAGGATGGAGCCCACACCAAATTTGTCCCCACCTCAAACTTGTGCTGCCCTGATAGACCCAAGGGAGCCCTACAAACTGACATCAGGAACCTGGACTGCTGAGTTTTCTTTCCCAGGGAAAATGGAAAAAGGGTGTGCCCAGGGGCCCCTGGCCCTGGGCTGAGGCCTCACTACTAAAAATCCTTATATCGAAGGATGGACCCCACACCGAAGTTGTCCCCACCTCAAACTTGTGCTGCCCTGATAGACCCAAGGGAGCCCTACAAACTGACATCAGGAACCTGGACTGCTGAGTTTTCTTTCCCAGGGAAAATGGAAAAAGGATGTGCCCAGGGGCACCTGGCCCTGACTGCAAAAAATCCTTATATCGAAGGATGGACCCCACACCGAAGTTGTCCCCATCTCAAACTTGTGCTGCCCTGATAGACCCAAGGGAGCCCTACAAACTGACATCAGGAACCTGGACTGCTGAGTTTTCTTTCCCAGGGAAAATGGAAAAAGGATATGGCCAGGGGCCCCTGACCCTGACTGCAAAAACTCCTTATATCGAAGGACGGACCCCACACCGAAGTTGTCCCCACCTCAAACTTGTGCTGCCCTGATAGACCCAAGGGAGCCCTACAAACTGACATCAGGAACCTGGACTGCTGAGTTTTCTTTCCCAGGGAAAATGGAAAAAGGATGTGCCCAGGGGCCCCTGGCCCTGACTGCAAAAAATCCTTATATCGAAGGATGGAGCCCAAACCGAAGTTGTCCCCACCTCAAACTTGTGCTGCCCTGATAGACCCAAGGGAGCCCTACAAACTGACATCAGGAACCTGGACTGCTGAGTTTTCTTTCCCAGGGAAAATGGAAAAAGGTTGTGACCAGGGGCCCCTGGCCCTGGGCTGGGGCCTCACTGCAAAAAATCCTTATATCGAAGGATGGACCCCACACCGAAATTGTCCCCACCTCAAACTTGTACTGCCCTGATAGACCCAAGGGAGCCCTACAAACTGACATCAGGAACCTGGACTGCTGAGTTTTCTTTCCCAGGGAAAATGGAAAAAGTATGTGCCCAGGGGCCCCTGGCCCTGACTGCAAAAAATCCTTATATCGAAGGATGGGCCCCACACCAATGTTGTCCCCTCCTCAAACTTGTGCTGCCCTGATAGACCCAAGGGAGCCCTACAAACTGACATCAGGAACCTGGACTGCTGAGTTTTCTTTCCCAGGGATAATGGAAAAAGGATGTGCCCAGGGGCCCCTGGCCCTGGGCCCCATACCCTGACTGCAAAAAATCCTTATATCAAAGGATGGACCCCACACCGAAGTTGTCCCCACCTCAAACTTGTGCTGCCCTGATAGACCCAATGGAGCCCTACAAACTGACATCAGGAACCTGGACTGCTGAGTTTTCTTTCCCAGGGAAAATGGAAAAAGGATGTGCCCAGGGGCCCCTGGCCCTGGGCTGGGGCCTCACTACAAAAAATCCTTATATCGAAGGATGGACCCCACACCGAAGTTGTCCCCACCTCAAACTTGTGCTGCCCTGATAGACCCAAGGGAGCCCTACAAACTGACATCAGGAACCTGGACTGCTGAGTTTTCTTTCCCAGGGAAAATGGAAAAAGGATGTGCCCCGGGGCCCCTGGCCCTGACTGCAAAAAATCCTTATATCGAAGGATGGACCCCACACCAGAGTTGTCCCCACCTCAAACTTGTGCTGCCCTGATAGACCCAAGGGAGCCCTACAAACTGACATCAGGAACCTGGACTGCTGAGTTTTCTTTCCCAGGGAAAATGGAAAAAGGATGTGCCCACGGGCCCGTGGCCTTGGGCCCCTGGCCCTGACTGCAAAAAATCCTTGTATCGAAGGATGGACCCCACACCGAAGTTGTCCCCACCTCAAACTTGTGCTGCCCCGATAGACCCAAGGGAGCCCTACAAACTGACATCAGGAACCTGGACTGCTGAGTTTTCTTTCCCAGGGAAAATGGAAAAAGGATATGCCCAGGGGCCCCTGGCCCTGACTGCAAAAAATCCTTATATCGAATGATGGACCCCACACCGAAGTTGTCCCCACCTCAAACTTGTACTGCCCTGATAGACCCAAGGGAGCCCTACAAACTGAAATCAGGAACCTGGACTGCTGAGTTTTCTTTCCCAGGGAAAATGGAAAAGGGTATGCCCAGGGGCCCCTGGCCCTGACTGCAAAAAATCCTTATATCGAAGGATGGACCCCACATCAAAGTTGTCCCCACCTCAAACTTGTGCTGCCCTGATAGACCCAAGGGAGCCCTACAAACTGACATCAGGAACCTGGACTGCTGAGTTTTCTTTCCCAGGGAAAATGGAAAAAGGATGTGCCCAGGGGCCCCTGGCCCTGACTGCAAAAAATCCTTATATCGAAGGATGGACCCCACACCGAAGTTGTCCCCACCTCAAACTTGTGCTGCCCTGATAGACCCAAGGGAGCCCTACAAACTGACATCAGGAACCTGGACTGCTGAGTTTTCTTTCCCAGGGAAAATAGAAAAAGGATGTGCCCAGGAGCCCCTGGCCCTGGGCTGGGGCCTCACTACAAAAAATCCTTATATCGAAGGATGGAGCCCACACCGAAGTTGTCCCCACCTCAAACTTGTGCTGCCCTGATAGACCCAAGGGAGCCCTACAAACTGACATCAGGAACCTGGACTGCTGAGTTTTCTTTCCCAGGGAAAATGGAAAAAGGATGTGCCCAGGGTTCCCTGGCCATGGGCTGGGGCCACACTGCAAAAAATCCTTATATCGAAGGATGGACCCCACACCGAAGTTGTCCCCACCTCAAACTTGTGCTGCCCTGATAGACCCAAGGGAGCCCTACAAACTGACATCAGGAACCTGGACTGCTGAGTTTTCTTTCCCAGGGAAAATGGAAAAAGGATGTGCCCAGGGGCCCCTGGCCCTGACTGCAAAAAATCCTTATATCGAAGGATGGACCCCACACCGAAGTTGTCCCCACCTCAAACTTGTGCTGCCCTGATAGACCCAAGGGAGCCCTACAAACTGACATCAGGAACCTGGACTGCTGAGTTTTCTTTCCCAGGGAAAATGGAAAAAGGATGTGCCCAGGGGCCCCTGGCCCTGGGCTGGGGCCTCACTACAAAAAATCCTTATATCGAAGGATGGAGCCCACACCGAAGTTGTCCCCACCTCAAACTTGTGCTGCCCTGATAGACCCAAGGGAGCCCTACAAACTGACATCAGGAACCTGGACTGCTGAGTTTTCTTTCCCAGGGAAAATGGAAAAAGGATGTGCCCAGGGGCCCCTGGCCCTGACTGCAAAAAATCCTTATATCGAAGGATGGAGCCCACACCAAATTTGTCCCCACCTCAAACTTGTGCTGCCCTGATAGACCCAAGGGAGCCCTACAAACTGACATCAGGAACCTGGACTGCTGAGTTTTCTTTCCCAGGGAAAATGGAAAAAGGATGTGCCCAGGGGCCCCTGGCCCTGGGCTGGGGCCTCACTACAAAAAATCCTTATATCGAAGGATGGACCCCACACCGAAGTTGTCCCCACCTCAAACTTGTGCTGCCCTGATAGACCCAAGGGAGCCCTACAAACTGACATCAGGAACCTGGACTGCTGAGTTTTCTTTCCCAGGGAAAATGGAAAAAGGATGTGCCCAGGGGCACCTGGCCCTGACTGCAAAAAATCCTTATATCGAAGGATGGAGCCCACACCGAAGTTGTCCCCACCTCAAACTTGTGCTGCCCTGATAGACCCAAGGGAGCCCTACAAACTGACATCAGGAACCTGGACTGCTGAGTTTTCTTTCCCAGGGAAAATGGAAAAAGGATGTGCCCAGGGGCCCCTGGCCCTGACTGCAAAAAATCCTTATATCGAAGGATGGACCCCACACCAAAATTGTCCCCACCTCAAACTTGTGCTGCCCTGATAGACCCAAGGGAGCCCTACAAACTGACATCAGGAACCTGGACTGCTGAGTTTTCTTTCCCAGGGAAAATGGAAAAAGGATGTGCCCAGGGGACCCTGGCCCTGTGCAGGGACCTCACAGCAAAAAATCCTTATATCGAAGGATGGAGCCCACACCAAAGTTGTCCCCACCTCAAACTTGTGCTGCCCTGATAGACCCAAGGGAGCCCTACAAACTGACATCAGGAACCTGGACTGCTGAGTTTTCTTTCCCAGGGAAAATGGAAAAGGGTATGCCCAGGGGCCCGTGGCCCTGACTGCAAAAAATCCTTATATCGAAGGATGGACCCCACATCAAAGTTGTCCCCACCTCAAACTTGTGCTGCCCTGATACACCCAAGGGAGCCCTACAAACTGACATCAGGAACCTGGACTGCTGAGTTTTCTTTCCCAGGGAAAATGGAAAAAGGATGTGCCCAGGGGCCCCTGGCCATGGGCTGGGGCCACACTTCAAAGAATCCTTATATCGAAGGATGGAGCCCACACCGAAGTTGTCCCCACCTCAAACTTGTGCTGCCCTGATAGACCCAAGGGAGCCCTACAAACTGACATCAGGAACCTGGACTGCTGAGTTTTCTTTCCCAGGGAAAATGGAAAAAGGGTGTGCCCAGGGGCCCCTGGCCCTGACTGAAAAAAATCCTTATATCGAAGGATGGACCCCACACCGAAGTTGTCCCCATCTCAAACTTGTGCTGCCCTGATAGACCCAAGGGAGCCCTACAAACTGACATCAGGAACCTGGACTGCTGAGTTTTCTTTCCCAGGGAAAATGGAAAAAGGATGTGCCCAGGGGCCCCTGGCCCTGACTGCAAAAAATCCTTATATCGAAGGATGGACCCCACACCGAAGTTGTCCCCACCTCAAACTTGTGCTGCCCTGATAGACCCAAGGGAGCCCTACAAACTGACATCAGGAACCTGGACTGCTGAGTTTTCTTTCCCAGGGAAAATAGAAAAAGGATGTGCCCAGGAGCCCCTGGCCCTGGGCTGGGGCCTCACTACAAAAAATCCTTATATCGAAGGATGGAGCCCACACCGAAGTTGTCCCCACCTCAAACTTGTGCTGCCCTGATAGACCCAAGGGAGCCCTACAAACTGACATCAGGAACCTGGACTGCTGAGTTTTCTTTCCCAGGGAAAATGGAAAAAGGATGTGCCCAGGGTTCCCTGGCCATGGGCTGGGGCCACACTGCAAAAAATCCTTATATCGAAGGATGGACCCCACACCGAAGTTGTCCCCACCTCAAACTTGTGCTGCCCTGATACACCCAAGGGAACCCTACAAACTGACATCAGGAACCTGGACTGCTGAGTTTTCTTTCCCAGGGAAAATGGAAAAAGGATGTGCCCAGGGGCCCCTGGCCCTGACTGCAAAAAATCCTTATATCGAAGGATGGACCCCACACCGAAGTTGTCCCCACCTCAAACTTGTGCTGCCCTGATAGACCCAAGGGAGCCCTACAAACTGACATCAGGAACCTGGACTGCTGAGTTTTCTTTCCCAGGGAAAATGGAAAAAGGATGTGCCATGGGGCCCCTGGCCCTGGGCTGGGGCCTCACTACAAAAAATCCTTATATCGAAGGATGGAGCCCACACCGAAGTTGTCCCCACCTCAAACTTCTGCTGCCCTGATAGACCCAAGGGAGCCCTACAAACTGACATCAGGAACCTGGACTGCTGAGTTTTCTTTCCCAGGGAAAATGGAAAAAGGATGTGCCCAGGGGCCCCTGGCCCTGACTGCAAAAAATCCTTATATCGAAGGATGGAGCCCACACCAAATTTGTCCCCACCTCAAACTTGTGCTGCCCTGATAGACCCAAGGGAGCCCTACAAACTGACATCAGGAACCTGGACTGCTGAGTTTTCTTTCCCAGGGAAAATGGAAAAAGGATGTGCCCAGGGGCCCCTGGCCCTGGGCTGGGGCCTCACTACAAAAAATCCTTATATCGAAGGATGGACCTCACACCTAAGTTGTCCCCACCTCAAATTTGTGCTGCCCTGATAGACCCAAGGGAGCCCTACAAACTGACATCAGGAACCTGGACTGCTGAGTTTTCTTTCCCAGGGAAAATGGAAAAAGGATGTGCCCAGGGGCACCTGGCCCTGACTGCAAAAAATCCTTATATCGAAGGATGGACCCCACACCGAAGTTGTCCCCACCTCAAACTTGTGCTGCCCTGATAGACCCAAGGGAGCCCTACAAACTGACATCAGGAACCTGGACTGCTGAGTTTTCTTTCCCAGGGAAAATGGAAAAAGGATGTGCCCAGGGGCCCCTGGCCCTGACTGCAAAAAATCCTTATATCGAAGGATGGACCCCACACCGAAGTTGTCCCCATCTCAAACTTGTGCTGCCCTGACAGACCCAAGGGAGCCCTACAAACTGACATCAGGAACCTGGACTGCTGAGTTTTCTTTCCCAGGGAAAATGGAAAAAGGATATGGCCAGGGGCCCCTGACCCTGACTGCAAAAAATCCTTATATCGAAGGACGGACCCCACACCGAAGTTGTCCCCACCTCAAACTTGTGCTGCCCTGATAGACCCAAGGGAGCCCTACAAACTGACATCAGGAACCTGGACTGCTGAGTTTTCTTTCCCAGGGAAAATGGAAAAAGGATGTGCCCAGGGGCCCCTGGCCCTGACTGCAAAGAACCCTTATATCGAATGATGGACCCCACACCAAAGTGTTCCCCACCTCAAACTTGTGCTGCCCTGATAGACCCAAGGGAGCCCTACAAACTGACATCAGGAACCTGGACTGCTGAGTTTTCTTTCCCATGGAAAATGGAAAAAGGTTGTGCCCAGGGGCCCCTGGCCCTGGGCCCCATAACCTGACTGCAAAAAATCCTTATATCGAAGGATGGACCCCAAACCGAAGTTGTCCCCACCTCAAACTTGTGCTGCCCTGATAGACCCAAGGGAGCCCTACAAACTGACATCAGGAACCTGGACTGCTGAGTTTTCTTTCCCAGGGAAAATGGAAAAAGGATGTGCCCAGGGGCCCCTGGCCCTGGGCCCCATACCCTGACTGCAAAAAATCCTTATATCAAAGGATGGACCCCACACCGAAGTTGTCCCCACCTCAAACTTGTGCTGCCCTGATAGACCCAATGGAGCCCTACAAACTGACATCAGGAACCTGGACTGCTGAGTTTTCTTTCCCAGGGAAAATGGAAAAAGGATGTGCCCAGGGGCCCCTGGCCCTGGGCTGGGGCCTCACTACAAAAAATCCTTATATCGAAGGATGGAGCCCACACCGAAGTTGTCCCCACCTCAAACTTGTGCTGCCCTGATAGACCCAAGGGAGCCCTACAAACTGACATCAGGAACCTGGACTGCTGAGTTTTCTTTCCCAGGGAAAATGGAAAAAGGATGTGCCCAGGGGCCCCTGGCCCTGACTGCAAAAAATCCTTATATCGAAGGATGGACCCCACACCAAAGTTGTCCCCACCTCAAACTTGTGCTGCCCTGATAGACCCAAGGGAGCCCTACAAACTGACATCAGGAACCTGGACTGCTGAGTTTTCTTTCCCAGGGAAAATGGAAAAAGGTTGTGCCCAGGGGCCCCTGGCCCTGGGCTGGAACCTCACTGCAAAAAATCCTTATATCGAAGGATGGACCCCACACCGAAGTTGTCCCCACCTCAAACTTGTGCTGCCCTGATAGACCCAAGGGAGCCCTACAAACTGACATCAGGAACCTGGACTGCTGAGTTTTCTTTCCCAGGGAAAATGGAAAAAGGATGTGCCCAGGGGCCCCTGGCCCTGACTGCAAAAAATCCTTATATCGAAGGATGGACCCCACACCAAAGTTGTCCCCACCTCAAACTTGTGCTGCCCTGATAGACCCAAGGGAGCCATACAAACTGACATCAGGAACCTGGACTGCTGAGTTTTCTTTCCCAGGGAAAATGGAAAAAGGATGTGCCATGGGGCCCCTGGCCCTGACTGCAAAAAATCCTTATATCGAAGGATGGACCCCACATTAAAGTTGTCCCCACCTCAAAATTGTGCTGCCCTGATACACCCAAGGGAACCCTACAAACTGACATCAGGAACCTGGACTGCTGAGTTTTCTTTCCCAGGGAAAATTGAAAAAGGATGTGCCCAGGGGCCCCTGGCCATGGGCTGGGGCCACACTGCAAAGAATCCTTATATCGAAGGATGGACCCCACACCGAAGTTGTCCCCACCTCAAACTTGTGCTGCCCTGATACACCCAAGGGAGCCCTACAAACTGACATCAGGAACCTGGACTGCTGACTTTTCTTTCCCAGGGAAAATGGAAAAAGGATGTGCCCAGGGGCCCCTGGCCCTGACTGCAAAAAATCCTTATATCGAAGGATGGACCCCACACCGAAGTTGTCCCCACCTCAAACTTGTGCTGCCCTGATACACCCAAGGGAGCCCTACAAACTGACATCAGGAACCTGGACTGCTGAGTTTTCTTTCCCAGGGAAAATGGAAAAAGGATGTGCCCAGGGGCCCCTGGTCCTGGGTTGGGGCCTCACTACAAAAAATCCTTATATCGAAGGATGGAGCCCACACCGAAGTTGTCCCCACCTCAAACTTGTGCTGCCCTGATAGACCCAAGGGAGCCCTACAAACTGACATCAGGAACCTGTACTGCTGAGTTTTCTTTCCCAGGGAAAATGGAAAAAGGATGTGCCCAGGGGCCCCTGGCCCTGACTGCAAAAAATCTTTATATCGAAGGATGGACCCCACACCGAAGTTGTCCCCACCTCAAACTTGTGCTGCCCTGATAGACCCAAGGGAGCCCTACAAACTGACATCAGGAACCTGGACTGCTGAGTTTTCTTTCCCAGGGAAAATGGAAAAAGGATGTGCCCAGGCGCCCCTGGCCCTGGGCCCCATACCCTGACTGCAAAAAATCCTTATATCGAAGGATGGAGCCCACACCGAAGTTGTCCCCACCTCAAACTTGTGCTGCCCTGATAGACCCAAGGGAGCCCTACAAACTGACATCAGGAACCTGGACTGCTGAGTTTTCTTTCCCAGGGAAAATGGAAAAAGGATGTGCCCAGGGGCCCCTGGCCATGGGCTGGGGCCACACTGCAAAGAATCCATATATCGAAGGATGGAGCCCACACCGAAGTTGTCCCCACCTCAAACTTGTGCTGCCCAGATAGACCCAAGGGAGCCCTACAAACTGACATCAGGAACCTGGACTGCTGAGTTTTCTTTCCCAGGGAAAATGGAAAAGGGGTGTGCCCAGGGGCCCCTGGCCCTGACTGCAAAAAATCCTTATATCGAAGGATGGACCCCACACCGAAGTTGTCCCCACCTCAAACTTGTGCTGCCCTGATAGACCCAAGGGAGCCCTACAAACTGACATCAGGAACCTGGACTGCTGAGTTTTCTTTCCCAGGGAAAATGGAAAAAGGATGTGCCCAGGGGCCCCTGGCCCTGACTGCAAAAAATCCTTATATCGAAGGATGGACCCCACATTAAAGTTGTCCCCACCTCAAAATTGTGCTGCCCTGATACACCCAAGGGAACCCTACAAACTGACATCAGGAACCTGGACTGCTGAGTTTTCTTTCCCAGGGAAAATGGAAAAAGGATGTGCCCAGGGGCCCCTGGCCCTGACTGCAAAAAATCCTTATATCGAAGGATGGACCCCACACCGAAGTTGTCCCCACCTCAAACTTGTGCTGCCCTGATAGACCCAAGGGAGCCCTACAAACTGACATCAGGAACCTGGACTGCTGAGTTTTCTTTCCCAGGGAAAATGGAAAAAGGATGTGCCATGGGGCCCCTGGCCCTGGGCTGGGGCCTCACTACAAAAAATCCTTATATCGAAGGATGGAGCCCACACCGAAGTTGTCCCCACCTCAAACTTGTGCTGCCCTGATAGACCCAAGGGAGCCCTACAAACTGACATCAGGAACCTGGACTGCTGAGTTTTCTTTCCCAGGGAAAATGGAAAAAGGATGTGCCCAGGGGCCCCTGGCCCTGACTGCAAAAAATCCTTATATCGAAGGATGGAGCCCACACCAAATTTGTCCCCACCTCAAACTTGTGCTGCCCTGATAGACCCAAGGGAGCCCTACAAACTGACATCAGGAACCTGGACTGCTGAGTTTTCTTTCCCAGGGAAAATGGAAAAAGGATGTGCCCAGGGGCCCCTGGCCCTGGGCTGGGGCCTCGCTACAAAAAATCCTTATATCGAAGGATGGACCTCACACCTAAGTTGTCCCCACCTCAAACTTGTGCTGCCCTGATAGACCCAAGGGAGCCCTACAAACTGACATCAGGAACCTGGACTGCTGAGTTTTCTTTCCCAGGGAAAATGGAAAAAGGATGTGCCCAGGGGCACCTGGCCCTGACTGCAAAAAATCCTTATATCGAAGGATGGAGCCCACACCGAAGTTGTCCCCACCTCAAACTTGTGCTGCCCTGATAGACCCAAGGGAGCCCTACAAACTGACATCAGGAACCTGGACTGCTGAGTTTTCTTTCCCAGGGAAAATGGAAAAAGGATGTGCCCAGGGGCCCCTGGCCCTGACTGTAAAAAATCCTTATATCGAAGGATGGACCCCACACCGAAGTTGTCCCCACCTCAAACTTGTGCTGCCCTGATAGACCCAAGGGAGCCCTACAAACTGACATCAGGAACCTGGACTGCTGAGTTTTCTTTCCCAGGGAAAATGGAAAAAGGATGTGCCCAGGGGCCCCTGGCCCTGACTGCAAAAAATCCTTATATCGAAGGATGGACCCCACACCGAAGTTGTCCCCATCTCAAACTTGTGCTGCCCTGATAGACCCAAGGGAGCCCTACAAACTGACATCAGGAACCTGGACTGCTGAGTTTTCTTTCCCAGGGAAAATGGAAAAAGGATATGGCCAGGGGCCCCTGACCCTGACTGCAAAAAATCCTTATATCGAAGGACGGACCCCACACCGAAGTTGTCCCCACCTCAAACTTGTGCTGCCCTGATAGACCCAAGGGAGCCCTACAAACTGACATCAGGAACCTGGACTGCTGAGTTTTCTTTCCCAGGGAAAATGGAAAAAGGATGTGCCCAGGGGCCCCTGGCCCTGACTGCAAAGAATCCTTATATCGAAGGATGGACCCCACACCGAAGTTGTCCCCACCTCAAACTTGTGCTGCCCTGATAGACCCAAGGGAGCCCTACAAACTGACATCAGGAACCTGGACTGCTGAGTTTTCTTTCCCAGGGAAAATGGAAAAAGGATGTGCCCAGGGGCCCCTGGCCCTGACTGCAAAGAACCCTTATATCGAAGGATGGACCCCACACCAAAGTATTCCCCACCTCAAACTTGTGCTGCCCTGATAGACCCAAGGGAGCCCTACAAACTGACATCAGGAACCTGGACTGCTGAGTTTTCTTTCCCAGGGAAAATGGAAAAAGGTTGTGACCAGGGGCCTCTGGCCCTGGGCTGGGGCCTCACTGCAAAAAATCCTTATATCGAAGGATGGACCCCACACCGAAATTGTCCCCACCTCAAACTTGTACTGCCCTGATAGACCCAAGGGAGCCCTACAAACTGACATCAGGAACCTGGACTGCTGAGTTTTCTTTCCCAGGGAAAATGGAAAAAGGATGTGCCCAGGGGCACCTGGCCCTGACTGCAAAAAATCCTTATATCGAAGGATGGAGCCCACACCGAAGTTGTCCCCACCTCAAACTTGTGCTGCCCTGATAGACCCAAGGGAGCCCTACAAACTGACATCAGGAACCTGGACTGCTGAGTTTTCTTTCCCAGGGAAAATGGAAAAAGGATGTGCCCAGGGGCCCCTGGCCCTGACTGTAAAAAATCCTTATATCGAAGGATGGACCCCACACCGAAGTTGTCCCCACCTCAAACTTGTGCTGCCCTGATAGACCCAAGGGAGCCCTACAAACTGACATCAGGAACCTGGACTGCTGAGTTTTCTTTCCCAGGGAAAATGGAAAAAGGATGTGCCCAGGGGCCCCTGGCCCTGACTGCAAAAAATCCTTATATCGAAGGATGGACCCCACACCGAAGTTGTCCCCATCTCAAACTTGTGCTGCCCTGATAGACCCAAGGGAGCCCTACAAACTGACATCAGGAACCTGGACTGCTGAGTTTTCTTTCCCAGGGAAAATGGAAAAAGGATATGGCCAGGGGCCCCTGACCCTGACTGCAAAAAATCCTTATATCGAAGGACGGACCCCACACCGAAGTTGTCCCCACCTCAAACTTGTGCTGCCCTGATAGACCCAAGGGAGCCCTACAAACTGACATCAGGAACCTGGACTGCTGAGTTTTCTTTCCCAGGGAAAATGGAAAAAGGATGTGCCCAGGGGCCCCTGGCCCTGACTGCAAAGAATCCTTATATCGAAGGATGGACCCCACACCGAAGTTGTCCCCACCTCAAACTTGTGCTGCCCTGATAGACCCAAGGGAGCCCTACAAACTGACATCAGGAACCTGGACTGCTGAGTTTTCTTTCCCAGGGAAAATGGAAAAAGGATGTGCCCAGGGGCCCCTGGCCCTGACTGCAAAGAACCCTTATATCGAAGGATGGACCCCACACCAAAGTATTCCCCACCTCAAACTTGTGCTGCCCTGATAGACCCAAGGGAGCCCTACAAACTGACATCAGGAACCTGGACTGCTGAGTTTTCTTTCCCAGGGAAAATGGAAAAAGGTTGTGACCAGGGGCCTCTGGCCCTGGGCTGGGGCCTCACTGCAAAAAATCCTTATATCGAAGGATGGACCCCACACCGAAATTGTCCCCACCTCAAACTTGTACTGCCCTGATAGACCCAAGGGAGCCCTACAAACTGACATCAGGAACCTGGACTGCTGAGTCTTCTTTCCCAGGGAAAATGGAAAAAGTATGTGCCCAGGGGCCCCTGGCCCTGACTGCAAAAAATCCTTATATCGAAGGATGGGCCCCACACCAATGTTGTCCCCTCCTCAAACTTGTGCTGCCCTGATAGACCCAAGGGAGCCCTACAAACTGACATCAGGAACCTGGACTGCTGAGTTTTCTTTCCCAGGGAAAATGGAAAAAGGTTGTGCCCAGGGGCCCCTGGCCCTGGGCCCCATAACCTGACTGCAAAAAATCCTTATATCGAAGGATGGACCCCAAACCGAAGTTGTCCCCACCTCAAACTTGTGCTGCCCTGATAGACCCAAGGGAGCCCTACAAACTGACATCAGGAACCTGGACTGCTGAGTTTTCTTTCCCAGGGAAAATGGAAAAAGGATGTGCCCAGGGGCCCCTGGCCCTGGGCTGGGGCCTCACTACAAAAAATCCTTATATCGAAGGATGGAGCCCACACCGAAGTTGTCCCCACCTCAAACTTGTGCTGCCCTGATAGACCCAAGGGAGCCCTACAAACTGACATCAGGAACCTGGACTGCTGAGTTTTCTTTCCCAGGGAAAATGGAAAAAGGATGTGCCCAGGGGCCCCTGGCCCTGACTGCAAAAAATCCTTATATCGAAGGATGGACCCCACACCGAAGTTGTCCCCACCTCAAACTTGTGCTGCCCTGATAGACCCAAGGGAGCCCTACAAACTGACATCAGGAACCTGGACTGCTGAGTTTTCTTTCCCAGGGAAAATGGAAAAAGGTTGTGCCCAGGGGCCCCTGGCCCTGGGCTGGGGCCTCACTGCAAAAAATCCTTATATCGAAGGATGGACCCCACACCGAAGTTGTCCCCACCTCAAACTTGTGCTGCCCTGATAGACCCAAGGGAGCCCTACAAACTGACATCAGGAACCTGGACTGCTGAGTTTTCTTTCCCAGGGAAAATGGAAAAAGGATGTGCCCAGGGGCCCCTGGCCCTGACTGCAAAAAATCCTTATATCGAAGGATGGACCCCACACCAAAGTTGTCCCCACCTCAAACTTGTGCTGCCCTGATAGACCCAAGGGAGCCATACAAACTGACATCAGGAACCTGGACTGCTGAGTTTTCTTTCCCAGGGAAAATGGAAAAAGGATGTGCCCAGGGGCCCCTGGCCCTGACTGCAAAAAATCCTTATATCGAAGGATGGACCCCACACCGAAGTTGTCCCCACCTCAAACTTGTGCTGCCCTGATACACCCAAGGGAGCCCTACAAACTGACATCAGGAACCTGGACTGCTGAGTTTTCTTTCCCAGGGAAAATGGAAAAAGGATGTGCCCAGGGGCCCGTGGCCCTGGGCCCCTGGCCCTGACTGCAAAAAATCCTTATATCCAAGGATGGACCCCACACCGAAGTTGTCCCCACCTCAAACTTGTGCTGCCCTGATAGACCCAAGGGAGCCCTACAAACTGACATCAGGAACCTGGACTGCTGAGTTTTCTTTCCCAGGGAAAATGGAAAAAGGATGTGCCCAGGGGCCCCTGGCCCTGACTGCAAAAAATCTTTATATCGAAGGATGGACCCCACACCGAAGTTGTCCCCACCTCAAACTTGTGCTGCCCTGATAGACCCAAGGGAGCCCTACAAACTGACATCAGGAACCTGGACTGCTGAGTTTTCTTTCCCAGGGAAAATGGAAAAAGGATGTGCCCAGGCGCCAATGGCCCTGGGCCCCATACCCTGACTGCAAAAAATCCTTATATCGAAGGATGGAGCCCACACCGAAGTTGTCCCCACCTCAAACTTGTGCTGCCCTGATAGACCCAAGGGAGCCCTACAAACTGACATCAGGAACCTGGACTGCTGAGTTTTCTTTCCCAGGGAAAATGGAAAAAGGATGTGCCCAGGGGCCCCTGGCCATGGGCTGGGGCCACACTGCAAAGAATCCATATATCGAAGGATGGAGCCCACACCGAAGTTGTCCCCACCTCAAACTTGTGCTGCCCAGATAGACCCAAGGGAGCCCTACAAACTGACATCAGGAACCTGGACTGCTGAGTTTTCTTTCCCAGGGAAAATGGAAAAGGGGTGTGCCCAGGGGCCCCTGGCCCTGACTGCAAAAAATCCTTATATCGAAGGATGGACCCCACACCGAAGTTGTCCCCACATCAAACTTGTGCTGCCCTGATAGACCCAAGGGAGCCCTACAAACTGACATCAGGAACCTGGACTGCTGAGTTTTCTTTCCCAGGGAAAATGGAAAAAGGATGTGCCCAGGGGCCCCTGGCCCTGACTGCAAAAAATCCTTATATCGAAGGATGGACCCCACATTAAAGTTGTCCCCACCTCAAAATTGTGCTGCCCTGATACACCCAAGGGAACCCTACAAACTGACATCAGGAACCTGGACTGCTGAGTTTTCTTTCCCAGGGAAAATGAAAAAAGGATGTGCCCAGGGGCCCCTGGCCATGGGCTGGGGCCACACTGCAAAGAATCCTTATATCGAAGGATGGACCCCACACCGAAGTTGTCCCCACCTCAAACTTGTGCTGCCCTGATAGACCCAAGGGAACCCTACAAACTGACATCAGGAACCTGGACTGCTGAGTTTTCTTTCCCAGGGAAAATGGAAAAAGGATGTGCCCAGGGGCCCCTGGCCCTGACTGCAAAAAATCGTTATATCGAAGGATGGACCCCACACCGAAGTTGTCCCCACCTCAAAATTGTGCTGCCCTGATACACCCAAGGGAACCCTACAAACTGACATCAGGAACCTGGACTGCTGAGTTTTCTTTCCCAGGGAAAATGGAAAAAGGATGTGCCCAGGGGCGCCTGGTCCTGGGCTGGGGCCTCACTACAAAAAATCCTTATATCGAAGGATGGACCCCACACCGAAGTTGTCCCCACCTCAAACTTGTGCTGCCCTGATAGACCCAAGGGAGCCCTACAAACTGACATCAGGAACCTGGACTGCTGAGTTTTCTTTCCCAGGGAAAATGGAAAAAGGATGTGCCCAGGGGCCCCTGGCCCTGACTGCAAAAAATCCTTATATCGAAGGATGGAGCCCACACCGAAGTTGTCCCCACCTCAAACTTGTGCTGCCCTGATAGACCCAAGGGAGCCCTACAAACTGACATCAGGAACCTGGACTGCTGAGTTTTCTTTCCCAGGGAAAATGGAAAAAGGATGTGCCCAGGGGCCCCTGGACCTGACTGCAAAAAATCCTTATATCGAAGGATGGACCCCACACCGAAGTTGTCCCCACCTCAAACTTGTGCTGCTCTGATACACCCAAGGGAGCCCTACAAAGTGACATCAGGAACCTGGACTGCTGAGTTTTCTTTCCCAGGGAAAATGGAAAAAGGATGTGCCCAGGGGCCCCTGGCCCTGACTGCAAAAAATCCTTATATCGAAGGATGGACCCCACACCGAAGATGTCCCCACCTCAAACTTGTGCTGCCCTGATACACCCAAGGGAGCCCTACAAACTGACATCAGGAACCTGGACTGCTGAGTTTTCTTTCCCAGGGAAAATGGAAAAAGGATGTGCCCAGGGGCCCCTGGCCCTGACTGCAAAAAATCCTTATATCGAAGGATGGAGCCCACACCGAAGTTGTCCCCACCTCAAACTTGTGCTGCCCTGATAGACCCAAGGGAGCCCTACAAACTGACATCAGGAACCTGGACTGCTGAGTTTTCTTTCCCAGGGAAAATGGAAAAAGGTTGTGCCCAGGGGCCCCTGGCCCTGACTGCAAATATCCTTATATCGAAGGATGGACCCCACACCGAAGTTGTCCCCACCTCAAACTTGTGCTGCCCTGATAGACCCATGGGAGCCCTACAAACTGACATCAGGAACCTGGACTGCTGAGTTTTCTTTCCCAGGGAAAATGGAAAAAGGATGTGCCCAGGGGCCCCTGGCCCTGACTGCAAAAAATCCTTATATCGAAGGATGGACCCCACACTGAATTTGTCCCCACCTCAAACTTGTGCTGCCCTGATAGACCCAAGGGAGCCCTACAAAGTGACATCAGGAACCTGGACTGCTGAGTTTTCTTTCCCAGGGAAAATGGAAAAAGGATGTGCACAGGGGCCCCTGGACCTGGGCTGGGGCCTCACTGCAAAGAATCCTTATATCGAAGGATGGACCCCACACCGAAGATGTCCCCACCTCAAACTTGTGCTGCCCTGATAGACCCAAGGGAGCCCTACAAACTGACATCAGGAACCTGGACTGCTGAGTTTTCTTTCCCAGGGAAAATGGAAAAAGGATGTGCCCAGGGGCCCCTGGCCCTGGGCAGGGCCATCACTGCAAAAAATCCTTATATCCAAGGATGGACCCCACACCGAAGTTGTCCCCACCTCAAACTTGTGCTGCCCTGATAGACCCAAGGGAGCCCTACAAACTGACATCAGGAACCTGGACTGCTGAGTTTTCTTTCCCAGGGAAAATGGAAAAAGGATGTGCCCAGGGGCCCCTGGCCCTGACTGCAAAAAATCCTTATATCGAAGGATGGACCCCACACCGAAGTTGTCCCCACCTCAAACTTGTGCTGCCCTGATACACCCAAGGGAGCCCTACAAACTGACATCAGGAACCTGGACTGCTGAGTTTTCTTTCCCAGGGAAAATGGAAAAAGGATGTGCCAGGGGCCCCTGGACCTGGGCTGGGGCCTCACTGCAAAGAATCCTTATATCGAAGGATGGACCCCACACCGAAGTTGGCCCCAACTCAAACTTGTGCAGCCCTGATAGACCCAAGGGAGCCCTACAAACTGACATCAGGAACCTGGACTGCTGAGTTTTCTTTCCCAGGGAAAATGGAAAAAGGATGTGCCCAGGGGCCCCTGGCCCTGACTGCAAAAAATCCTTATATCGAAGGATGGAGCCCACAATCAATTTGTCCCCACCTCAAACTTGTGCTGCCCTGATAGACCCAAGGGAGCCCTACAAAGTGACATCAGGAACCTGGACTGCTGAGTTTTCTTTCCCAGGGAAAATGGAAAAGGGGTGTGCCCAGGGGCCCCTGGCCCTGACTGCAAAAAATCCTTATATCGAAGGATGGAGCCCACACCGAAGTTGTCCCCACCTCAAACTTGTGCTGCCCTGATAGACCCAAGGGAGCCCTACAAACTGACATCAGGAACCTGGACTGCTGAGTTTTCTTTCCCAGGGAAAATGGAAAAAGGATGTGCCCAGGGGCCCCTGGCCCTGACTGCAAAAAATCCTTATATCGAAGGATGGACCCCACATTAAAGTTGTCCCCACCTCAAAATTGTGCTGCCCTGATAGACCCAAGGGAGCCCTACAAAGTGACATCAGGAACCTGGACTGCTGAGTTTTCTTTCCCAGGGAAAATGGAAAAAGGATGTGCCCAGGGGCCCCTGGCCCTGACTGCAAAAAATCCTTATATCGAAGGATGGAGCCCACACAGAAGTTGTCCCCACCTCAAACTTGTGCTGCCCTGATAGACCCAAGGGAGCCCTACAAAGTGACATCAGGAACCTGGACTGCTGAGTTTTCTTTCCCAGGGAAAATGGAAAAAGGATGTGCCCAGGGGCCCCTGGACCTGCGCTGGGGCCTCACTGCAAAGAATCCTTATATCGAAGGATGGACCCCACACCGAAGATGTCCCCACCTCAAACTTGTGCTGCCCTGATAGACCCAAGGGAGCCCTACAAACTGACATCAGGAACCTGGACTGCTGAGTTTTCTTTCCCAGGGAAAATGGAAAAAGGATGTGCCCAGGGGCCCCTGGCCCTGGGCAGGGCCATCACTGCAAAAAATCCTTATATCCAAGGATGGACCCCACACCGAAGTTGTCCCCACCTCAAACTTGTGCTGCCCTGATAGACCCAAGGGAGCCCTACAAACTGACATCAGGAACCTGGACTGCTGAGTTTTCTTTCCCAGGGAAAATGGAAAAAGGATGTGCCCAGGGGCCCCTGGCCCTGACTGCAAAAAATCCTTATATCGAAGGATAGACCCCACACCGAAGTTGTCCCCACCTCAAACTTGTGCTGCCCTGATAGACCCAAGGGAGCCCTACAAACTGACATCAGGAACCTGGACTGCTGAGTTTTCTTTCCCAGGGAAAATGGAAAAAGGATGTGCACAGGGGCCCCTGGCCCTGGGCCCCTGGCCCTGACTCCAAAAACTCCTTATATCGAAGGATGGACCCCACACCGAAGTTGTCCCCACCTCAAACTTGTGCTGCTCTGATAGACCCAAGGGAGCCCTACAAACTGACATCAGGAACCTGGACTGCTGAGTTTTCTTTCCCAGGGAAAATGGAAAAAGGATGTGCCAGGGGCCCCTGGACCTGGGCTGGGGCCTCACTGCAAAGAATCCTTATATCGAAGGATGGACCCCACACCGAAGTTGTCCCCACCTCAAACTTGTGCTGCCCTGATAGACCCAAGGGAGCCCTACAAACTGACATCAGGAACCTGGACTGCTGAGTTTTCTTTCCCAGGGAAAATGGAAAAAGGATGTGCCCAGGGGCCCCTGGCCCTGACTGCAAAAAATCCTTATATCGAAGGATGGAGCCCACAATGAATTTGTCCCCACCTCAAACTTGTGCTGCCCTGATAGACCCAAGGGAGCCCTACAAAGTGACATCAGGAACCTGGACTGCTGAGTTTTCTTTCCCAGGGAAAATGGAAAAGGGGTGTGCCCAATGGCCCCTGGCCCTGACTGCAAAAAATCCTTATATCGAAGGATGGACCCCACACCGAAGTTGTCCCCACCTCAAACTTGTGCTGCCCTGATAGACCCAAGGGAGCCCTACAAACTGACATCAGGAACCTGGACTGCTGAGTTTTCTTTCCCAGGGAAAATGGAAAAAGGATGTGCCCAGGGGCCCCTGGCCCTGACTGCAAAAAATCCTTATATCGAAGGATGGACCCCACATTAAAGTTGTCCCCACCTCAAAATTGTGCTGCCCTGATACACCCAAGGGAACCCTACAAACTGACATCAGGAACCTGGACTGCTGAGTTTTCTTTCCCAGGGAAAATGGAAAAAGGATGTGCCCAGGGGCGCCTGGTCCTGGGCTGGGGCCTCACTACAAAAAATCCTTATATCGAAGGATGGACCCCACACCGAAGTTGTCCCCACCTCAAACTTGTGCTGCCCTGATAGAGCCAAGGGAGCCCTACAAACTGACATCAGGAACCTGGACTGCTGAGTTTTCTTTCCCAGGGAAAATGGAAAAAGGATGTGCCCAGGGGCCCCTGGCCATGGGCTGGGGCCACACTGCAAAAAATCCTTATATCGAAGGATGGACCCCACACCGAAGTTGTCCCCACCTCAAACTTGTGCTGCCCTGATAGACCCAAGGGAGCCCTACAAACTGACATCAGGAACCTGGACTGCTGAGTTTTCTTTCCCAGGGAAAATGGAAAAAGGATGTGCCCAGGGGCCCCTGGCCCTGACTGCAAAAAATCCTTATATCGAAGGATGGAGCCCACAATGAATTTGTCCCCACCTCAAACTTGTGCTGCCCTGATAGACCCAAGGGAGCCCTACAAAGTGACATCAGGAACCTGGACTGCTGAGTTTTCTTTCCCAGGGAAAATGGAAAAGGGGTGTGCCCAATGGCCCCTGGCCCTGACTGCAAAAAATCCTTATATCGAAGGATGGACCCCACACCGAAGTTGTCCCCACCTCAAACTTGTGCTGCCCTGATAGACCCAAGGGAGCCCTACAAACTGACATCAGGAACCTGGACTGCTGAGTTTTCTTTCCCAGGGAAAATGGAAAAAGGATGTGCCCAGGGGCCCCTGGCCCTGACTGCAAAAAATCCTTATATCGAAGGATGGACCCCACATTAAAGTTGTCCCCACCTCAAAATTGTGCTGCCCTGATACACCCAAGGGAACCCTACAAACTGACATCAGGAACCTGGACTGCTGAGTTTTCTTTCCCAGGGAAAATGGAAAAAGGATGTGCCCAGGGGCGCCTGGTCCTGGGCTGGGGCCTCACTACAAAAAATCCTTATATCGAAGGATGGACCCCACACCGAAGTTGTCCCCACCTCAAACTTGTGCTGCCCTGATAGACCCAAGGGAGCCCTACAAACTGACATCAGGAACCTGGACTGCTGAGTTTTCTTTCCCAGGGAAAATGGAAAAAGGATGTGCCCAGGGGCCCCTGGCCCTGACTGCAAAAAATCCTTATATCGAAGGATGGAGCCCACACCGAAGTTGTCCCCACCTCAAACTTGTGCTGCCCTGATAGACCCAAGGGAGCCCTACAAACTGACATCAGGAACCTGGACTGCTGAGTTTTCTTTCCCAGGGAAAATGGAAAAAGGATGTGCCCAGGGGCCCCTGGCCATGGGCTGGGGCCACACTGCAAAAAATCCTTATATCGAAGGATGGACCTCACACCGAAGTTGTCCCCACCTCAAACTTGTGCTGCCCTGATACACCCAAGGGAGCCCTACAAACTGACATCAGGAACCTGGACTGCTGAGTTTTCTTTCCCAGGGAAAATGGAAAAAGGATGTGCCCAGGGGCCCCTGGCCCTGACTGCAAAAAATCCTTATATCGAAGGATGGAGCCCACACCGAAGTTGTCCCCACCTCAAACTTGTGCTGCCCTGATAGACCCAAGGGAGCCCTACAAACTGACATCAGGAACCTGGACTGCTGAGTTTTCTTTCCCAGGGAAAATGGAAAAAGGATGTGCCCAGGGGCCCCTGGCCCTGACTGCAAAAAATCCTTATATCGAAGGATGGAGCCCACACCGAAGTTGTCCCCACCTCAAACTTGTGCTGCCCTGATAGACCCAAGGGAGCCCTACAAACTGACATCAGGAACCTGGACTGCTGAGTTTTCTTTCCCAGGGAAAATGGAAAAAGGATGTGCCCAGGGGCCCCTGGCCCTGACTGCAAAAAATCCTTATATCGAAGGATGGAGCCCACATTAAAGTTGTCCCCACCTCAAAATTGTGCTGCCCTGATACACCCAAGGGAACCCTACAAACTGACATCAGGAACCTGGACTGCTGAGTTTTCTTTCCCAGGGAAAATGGAAAAAGGATGTGCCCAGGGGCGCCTGGTCCTGGGCTGGGGCCTCACTACAAAAAATCCTTATATCGAAGGATGGACCCCACACCGAAGTTGTCCCCACCTCAAACTTGTGCTGCCCTGATAGACCCAAGGGAGCCCTACAAACTGACATCAGGAACCTGGACTGCTGAGTTTTCTTTCCCAGGGAAAATGGAAAAAGGATGTGCCCAGGGGCCCCTGGCCCTGACTGCAAAAAATCCTTATATCGAAGGATGGAGCCCACACCGAAGTTGTCCCCACCTCAAACTTGTGCTGCCCTGATAGACCCAAGGGAGCCCTACAAACTGACATCAGGAACCTGGACTGCTGAGTTTTCTTTCCCAGGGAAAATGGAAAAAGGATGTGCCCAGGGGCCCCTGGCCATGGGCTGGGGCCACACTGCAAAAAATCCTTATATCGAAGGATGGACCTCACACCGAAGTTGTCCCCACCTCAAACTTGTGCTGCCCTGATACACCCAAGGGAGCCCTACAAACTGACATCAGGAACCTGGACTGCTGAGTTTTCTTTCCCAGGGAAAATGGAAAAAGGATGTGCCCAGGGGCCCCTGGCCCTGACTGCAAAAAATCCTTATATCGAAGGATGGAGCCCACACCGAAGTTGTCCCCACCTCAAACTTGTGCTGCCCTGATAGACCCAAGGGAGCCCTACAAACTGACATCAGGAACCTGGACTGCTGAGTTTTCTTTCCCAGGGAAAATGGAAAAAGGATGTGCCCAGGGGCCCCTGGCCCTGACTGCAAAAAATCCTTATATCGAAGGATGGAGCCCACACCGAAGTTGTCCCCACCTCAAACTTGTGCTGCCCTGATAGACCCAAGGGAGCCCTACAAAGTGACATCAGGAACCTGGACTGCTGAGTTTTCTTTCCCAGGGAAAATGGAAAAAGGATGTGCCCAGGGGCCCCTGGCCCTGGGCAGGGCCATCACTTCAAAAAATCCTTATATCCAAGGATGGACCCCACACTGAAGTTGTCCCCACCTCAAACTTGTGCTGCTCTGATAGACCCAAGGGAGCCCTACAAACTGACATCAGGAACCTGGACTGCTGAGTTTTCTTTCCCAGGGAAAATGGAAAAAGGATGTGCCCAGGGGCCCCTGGCCCTGGGCCCCTGGCCCTGACTGCAAAAAATCCTTATATCGAAGGATGGACCCCACACCGAAGTTGTCCCCACCTCAAACTTGTGCTGCCCTGATAGACCCAAGGGAGCCCTACAAACTGACATCAGGAACCTGGACTGCTGAGTTTTCTTTCCCAGGGAAAATGGAAAAAGGATGTGCCCAGGGGCCCCTGGCCCTGACTGCAAAAAATCCTTATATCGAACGATAGACCCCACACCGAAGTTGTCCCCACCTCAAACTTGTGCTGCCCTGATAGACCCAAGGGAGCCCTACAAAGTGACATCAGGAACCTGGACTGCTGAGTTTTCTTTCCCAGGGAAAATGGAAAAAGGATGTGCACAGGGGCCCCTGGCCCTGGTCTGGGCCTCACTGCAAAAAATCCTTATATCGAAGGATGGACCCCACACCAAAGTTGTTGCAACCTCAAACTTGTGCTGCCCTGATACACCCAAGGGAGCCCTACAAACTGACATCAGGAACCTGGACTGCTGAGTTTTCTTTCCCAGGGAAAATGGAAAAAGGATGTGCCCAGGGGCCCCTGGCCCTGACTGCAAAAAATCCTTATATCGAAGGATGGACCCCACACCGAAGTTGTCCCCACCTCAAACTTGTGCTGCTCTGATACACCCAAGGGAGCCCTACAAACTGACATCAGGAACCTGGACTGCTGAGTTTTCTTTCCCAGGGAAAATGGAAAAAGGATGTGCCCAGGGGCCCCTGGCCCTGACTGCAAAAAATCCTTATATCGAAGGATGGACCCCACACCGAAGATGTCCCCACCTCAAACTTGTGCTGCCCTGATAGACCCAAGGGAGCCCTACAAACTGACATCAGGAACCTGGACTGCTGAGTTTTCTTTCCCAGGGAAAATGGAAAAAGGATGTGCCCAGGGGCCCCTGGCCCTGACTGCAAAAAATCCTTATATCGAAGGATGGAGCCCACACCGAAGTTGTCCCCACCTCAAACTTGTGCTGCCCTGATAGACCCAAGGGAGCCCTACAAACTGACATCAGGAACCTGGACTGCTGAGTTTTCTTTCCCAGGGAAAATGGAAAAAGGATGTGCCCAGGGGCCCCTGGCCCTGGGCCCCTGGCCCTGACTGCAAAAAATCCTTATATCGAAGGATGGACCCCACACCGAAGTTGTCCCCACCTCAAACTTGTGCTGCCCTGATAGACCCAAGGGAGCCCTACAAACTGACATCAGGAACCTGGACTGCTGAGTTTTCTTTCCCAGGGAAAATGGAAAAAGGATGTGCCCAGGGGCCCCTGGCCCTGACTGCAAAAAATCCTTATATCGAAGGATGGACCCCACACCGAAGTTGTCCCCACCTCAAACTTGTGCTGCCCTGATAGACCCAAGGGAGCCCTACAAACTGACATCAGGAACCTGGACTGCTGAGTTTTCTTTCCCAGGGAAAATGGAAAAAGGATGTGCCCAGGGGCCCCTGGCCCTGGGCAGGGACATCACTGCAAAAAATCCTTATATCCAAGGATGGACCCCACACCGAAGTTGTCCCCACCTCAAACTTGTGCTGCCCTGATAGACCCAAGGGAGCCCTACAAACTGACATCAGGAACCTGGACTGCTGAGTTTTCTTTCCCAGGGAAAATGGAAAAAGGATGTGCCCAGGGGCCCCTGGCCATGGGCCCCTGGCCCTCACTGCAAAGAATCCTTATATCGAAGGATGGACCCCACACCGAAGTTGTCCCCACCTCAAACTTGTGCTGCCCAGATAGACCCAGGGGAGCCCTACAAACTGACATCAGGAACCTGGACTGCTGAGTTTTCTTTCCCAGGGAAAATGGAAAAAGGATGTGCCCAGGGGACCCTGGCCCTGACTGCAAAAAATCCTTATATCGAAGGATGGACCCCACACCGAAGTTGTCCCCACCTCAAACTTGTGCTGCCCTGATAGACCCAAGGGAGCCCTACAAACTGACATCAGGAACCTGGACTGCTGAGTTTTCTTTCCCAGGGAAAATGGAAAAAGGATGTGCCCAGGGGCCCCTGGCCCTGACTGCAAAGAATCCTTATATCGAACGATAGACCCCACACCGAAGTTGTCCCCACCTCAAACTTGTGCTGCCCTGATAGACCCAAGGGAGCCCTACAAACTGACATCAGGAACCTGGACTGCTGAGTTTTCTTTCCCAGGGAAAATGGAAAAAGGATGTGCACAGGGGCCCCTGGCCCTGGGCTGGGGCCTCACTGCAAAAAATCCTTATATCGAAGGATGGACCCCACACCAAAGTTGTTGCAACCTCAAACTTGTGCTGCCCTGATACACCCAAGGGAGCCCTACAAACTGACATCAGGAACCTGGACTGCTGAGTTTTCTTTCCCAGAGAAAATGGCCAAAGGTTGTGCCCAGGGGCCCCTGGCCCTGACTGCAAAAAATCCTTATATCGAAGGATGGACCCCACACCGAAGTTGTCCCCACCTCAAACTTGTGCTGCCCTGATAGACCCAAGGGAGCCCTACAAACTGACATCAGGAACCTGGACTGCTGAGTTTTCTTTCCCAGGGAAAATGGAAAAAGGATGTGCCAGGGGCCCCTGGATCTGGGCTGGGGCCTCACTGCAAAGAATCCTTATATCGAAGGATGGACCCCACACCGAAGTTGTCCCCACCTCAAACTTGTGCTGCCCTGATAGACCCAAGGGAGCCCTACAAACTGACATCAGGAACCTGGACTGCTGAGTTTTCTTTCCCAGGGAAAATGGAAAAAGGATGTGCCCAGGGGCCCCTGGCCCTGACTGCAAAAAATCCTTATATCGAAGGATGGACCCCACACCGAAGTTGTCCCCACCTCAAACTTGTGCTGCCCTGATACACCCAAGGGAACCCTACAAACTGATATCAGGAACCTGGACTGCTGAGTTTTCTTTCCCAGGGAAAATGGAAAAAGGATGTGCCCAGGGGCGCCTGGTCCTGGGCTGGGGCCTCACTACAAAAAATCCTTATATCGAAGGATGGACCCCACACCGAAGTTGTCCCCACCTCAAACTTGTGCTGCCCTGATAGACCCAAGGGAGCCCTACAAACTGACATCAGGAACCTGGACTGCTGAGTTTTCTTTCCCAGAGAAAATGGCCAAAGGTTGTGCCCAGGGGCCCCTGGCCATGGGCTGGGGCCACACTGCAAAAAATCCTTATATCGAAGGATGGACCCCACACCGAAGATGTCCCCACCTCAAACTTGTGCTGCCCTGATAGACCCAAGGGAGCCCTACAAACTGACATCAGGAACCTGGACTGCTGAGTTTTCTTTCCCAGGGAAAATGGAAAAAGGATGTGCCCAGGGGCCCCTGGCCCTGACTGCAAAAAATCCTTATATCGAAGGATGGAGCCCACACCGAAGTTGTCCCCACCTCAAACTTGTGCTGCCCTGATAGACCCAAGGGAGCCCTACAAACTGACATCAGGAACCTGGACTGCTGAGTTTTCTTTCCCAGGGAAAATGGAAAAAGGATGTGCCCAGGGGCCCCTGGCCCTGGGCCCCTGGCCCTGACTCCAAAAACTCCTTATATCGAAGGATGGACCCCACACCGAAGTTGTCCCCACCTCAAACTTGTGCTGCCCTGATAGACCCAAGGGAGCCCTACAAACTGACATCAGGAACCTGGACTGCTGAGTTTTCTTTCCCAGGGAAAATGGAAAAAGGATGTGCCCAGGGGCCCCTGGCCCTGACTGCAAAAAATCCTTATATCGAAGGATGGACCCCACACTGAATTTGTCCTCACCTCAAACTTGTGCTGCCCTGATAGACCCAAGGGAGCCCTACAAACTGACATCAGGAACCTGGACTGCTGAGTTTTCTTTCCCAGGGAAAATGGAAAAAGGATGTGCCCAGGGGCCCCTGGCCATGGGCTGGGGCCACACTGCAAAGAATCCTTATATCGAAGGATGGACCCCACACCGAAGATGTCCCCACCTCAAACTTGTGCTGCCCTGATAGACCCAAGGGAAGCCTACAAACTGACATCAGGAACCTGGACTGCTGAGTTTTCTTTCCCAGGGAAAATGGAAAAAGGATGTGCCCAGGGGCCCCTGGCCCTGGGCCCCATACCCTGACTGCAAAAAATCCTTATATCGAAGGATGGAGCCCACACCAAAGTTGTCCCCACCTCAAACTTGTGCTGCCCTGATAGACCCAAGGGAGCCCTACAAACTGACATCAGGAACCTGGACTGCTGAGTTTTCTTTCCCAGGGAAAATGGAAAAAGGATGTGCCCAGGGGCCCCTGGCCCTGACTGCAAATATCCTTATATCGAAGGATGGACCCCACACCGAAGTTGTCCCCACCTCAAACTTGTGCTGCCCTGATAGACCCATGGGAGCCCTACAAACTGACATCAGGAACCTGGACTGCTGAGTTTTCTTTCCCAGGGAAAATGGAAAAAGGATGTGCCCAGGGGCCCCTGGCCCTGGGCCCCTGGCCCTGACTGCAAAAAATCCTTATATTGAAGGATGGACCCCACACCGAAGTTGTCCCCACCTCAAACTTGTGGTGCCCTGATAGACCCAAGGGAGCCCTACAAACTGACATCAGGAACCTGGACTGCTGAGTTTTCTTTCCCAGGGAAAATGGAAAAAGGATGTGCCCAGGGGCCCCTGGCCCTGACTGCAAAAAATCCTTATATCGAAGGATGGAGCCCACACCGAAGTTGTCCCCACCTCAAACTTGTGCTGCCCTGATAGACCCAAGGGAGCCCTACAAACTGACATCAGGAACCTGGACTGCTGAGTTTTCTTTCCCAGGGAAAATGGAAAAAGGATGTGCCCAGGGGCCCCTGGCCCTGACTGCAAAAAATCCTTATATCGAAGGATGGAGCCCACACTGAATTTGTCCCCACCTCAAACTTGTGCTGCCCTGATAGACCCAAGGGAGCCCTACAAAGTGACATCAGGAACCTGGACTGCTGAGTTTTCTTTCCCAGGGAAAATGGAAAAAGGATGTGCCCAGGGGACCCTGGACCTGGGCTGGGGCCTCACTGCAAAGAATCCATATATCGAAGGATGGACCCCACACCGAAGATGTCCCCACCTCAAACTTGTGCTGCCCTGATAGACCCAAGGGAGCCCTACAAACTGACATCAGGAACCTGGACTGCTGAGTTTTCTTTCCCAGGGAAAATGGAAAAAGGATGTGCCCAGGGGCCCCTGGCCCTGACTGCAAAAAATCCTTATATCGAAGGATGGACCCCACACCGAAGTTGTCCCCACCTCAAACTTGTGCTGCCCTGATAGACCCAAGGGAGCCCTACAAACTGACATCAGGAACCTGGACTGCTGAGTTTTCTTTCCCAGGGAAAATGGAAAAAGGATGTGCCCAGGGGCCCCTGGCCCTGACTGCAAAGAATCCTTATATCGAACGATAGACCCCACACCGAAGTTGTCCCCACCTCAAACTTGTGCTGCCCTGATAGACCCAAGGGAGCCCTACAAACTGACATCAGGAACCTGGACTGCTGAGTTTTCTTTCCCAGGGAAAATGGAAAAAGGATGTGCACAGGGGCCCCTGGCCCTGGGCTGGGCCTCACTGCAAAAAATCCTTATATCGAAGGATGGACCCCACACCAAAGTTGTTGCAACCTCAAACTTGTGCTGCCCTGATACACCCAAGGGAGCCCTACAAACTGACATCAGGAACCTGGACTGCTGAGTTTTCTTTCCCAGAGAAAATGGCCAAAGGTTGTGCCCAGGGGCCCCTGGCCCTGACTGCAAAAAATCCTTATATCGAAGGATGGACCCCACACCGAAGTGTTCCCCACCTCAAACTTGTACTGCCCTGATAGACCCAAGGGAGCCCTACAAACTGACATCAGGAACCTGGACTGCTGAGTTTTCTTTCCCAGGGAAAATGGAAAAAGGATGTGCCCAGGGGCCCCTGGCCCTGACTGCAAAAAATCCTTATATCGAAGGATGGACCCCACACCGAAGTTGTCCCCACCTCAAACTTGTGCTGCCCTGATACACCCAAGGGAACCCTACAAACTGATATCAGGAACCTGGACTGCTGAGTTTTCTTTCCCAGGGAAAATGGAAAAAGGATGTGCCCAGGGGCGCCTGGTCCTGGGCTGGGGCCTCACTACAAAAAATCCTTATATCGAAGGATGGACCCCACACCGAAGTTGTCCCCACCTCAAACTTGTGCTGCCCTGATACACCCAAGGGAGCCCTACAAACTGACATCAGGAACCTGGACTGCTGACTTTTCTTTCCCAGAGAAAATGGCCAAAGGTTGTGCCCAGGGGCCCCTGGCCATGGGCTGGGGCCACACTGCAAAAAATCCTTATATCGAAGGATGGACCCCACACCGAAGATGTCCCCACCTCAAACTTGTGCTGCCCTGATAGACCCAAGGGAGCCCTACAAACTGACATCAGGAACCTGGACTGCTGAGTTTTCTTTCCCAGGGAAAATGGAAAAAGGATGTGCCCAGGGGCCCCTGGCCCTGACTGCAAAAAATCCTTATATCGAAGGATGGAGCCCACACCGAAGTTGTCCCCACCTCAAACTTGTGCTGCCCTGATAGACCCAAGGGAGCCCTACAAACTGACATCAGGAACCTGGACTGCTGAGTTTTCTTTCCCAGGGAAAATGGAAAAAGGATGTGCCCAGGGGCCCCTGGCCCTGGGCCCCTGGCCCTGACTCCAAAAACTCCTTATATCGAAGGATGGACCCCACACCGAAGTTGTCCCCACCTCAAACTTGTGCTGCCCTGATAGACCCAAGGGAGCCCTAGAAACTGACATCAGGAACCTGGACTGCTGAGTTTTCTTTCCCAGGGAAAATGGAAAAAGGATGTGCCCAGGGGCCCCTGGCCCTGACTGCAAAAAATCCTTATATCGAAGGATGGACCCCACACCAAAGTTGTCCCCACCTCAAACTTGTGCTGCCCTGATAGACCCAAGGGAGCCCTACAAACTGACATCAGGAACCTGGACTGCTGAGTTTTCTTTCCCAGGGAAAATGGAAAAAGGATGTGCCCAGGGGCCCCTGGCCATGGGCTGGGGCCACACTGCAAAGAATCCTTATATCGAAGGATGGACCCCACACCGAAGATGTCCCCACCTCAAACTTGTGCTGCCCTGATAGACCCAAGGGAAGCCTACAAACTGACATCAGGAACCTGGACTGCTGAGTTTTCTTTCCCAGGGAAAATGGAAAAAGGATGTGCCCAGGGGCCCCTGGCCCTGACTGCAAATATCCTTATATCGAAGGATGGACCCCACACCGAAGTTGTCCCCACCTCAAACTTGTGCTGCCCTGATAGACCCATGGGAGCCCTACAAACTGACATCAGGAACCTGGACTGCTGAGTTTTCTTTCCCAGGGAAAATGGAAAAAGGATGTGCCCAGGGGCCCCTGGCCCTGGGCCCCTGGCCCTGACTGCAAAAAATCCTTATATTGAAGGATGGACCCCACACCGAAGTTGTCCCCACCTCAAACTTGTGGTGCCCTGATAGACCCAAGGGAGCCCTACAAACTGACATCAGGAACCTGGACTGCTGAGTTTTCTTTCCCAGGGAAAATGGAAAAAGGATGTGCCCAGGGGCCCCTGGCCCTGGGCCCCTGGCCCTGACTCCAAAAACTCCTTATATCGAAGGATGGACCCCACACCGAAGTTGTCCCCACCTCAAACTTGTGCTGCCCTGATAGACCCAAGGGAGCCCTAGAAACTGACATCAGGAACCTGGACTGCTGAGTTTTCTTTCCCAGGGAAAATGGAAAAAGGATGTGCCCAGGGGCCCCTGGCCCTGACTGCAAAAAATCCTTATATCGAAGGATGGACCCCACACCAAAGTTGTCCCCACCTCAAACTTGTGCTGCCCTGATAGACCCAAGGGAGCCCTACAAACTGACATCAGGAACCTGGACTGCTGAGTTTTCTTTCCCAGGGAAAATGGAAAAAGGATGTGCCCAGGGGCCCCTGGCCATGGGCTGGGGCCACACTGCAAAGAATCCTTATATCGAAGGATGGACCCCACACCGAAGATGTCCCCACCTCAAACTTGTGCTGCCCTGATAGACCCAAGGGAAGCCTACAAACTGACATCAGGAACCTGGACTGCTGAGTTTTCTTTCCCAGGGAAAATGGAAAAAGGATGTGCCCAGGGGCCCCTGGCCCTGACTGCAAATATCCTTATATCGAAGGATGGACCCCACACCGAAGTTGTCCCCACCTCAAACTTGTGCTGCCCTGATAGACCCATGGGAGCCCTACAAACTGACATCAGGAACCTGGACTGCTGAGTTTTCTTTCCCAGGGAAAATGGAAAAAGGATGTGCCCAGGGGCCCCTGGCCCTGGGCCCCTGGCCCTGACTGCAAAAAATCCTTATATTGAAGGATGGACCCCACACCGAAGTTGTCCCCACCTCAAACTTGTGGTGCCCTGATAGACCCAAGGGAGCCCTACAAACTGACATCAGGAACCTGGACTGCTGAGTTTTCTTTCCCAGGGAAAATGGAAAAAGGATGTGCCCAGGGGCCCCTGGACCTGGGCTGGGGCCTCACTGCAAAGAATCCTTATATCGAAGGATGGACCCCACACCGAAGATGTCCCCACCTCAAACTTGTGCTGCCCTGATAGACCCAAGGGAGCCCTACAAACTGACATCAGGAACCTGGACTGCTGAGTTTTCTTTCCCAGGGAAAATGGAAAAAGGATGTGCCCAGGGGCCCCTGGCCCTGGGCCCCTGGCCCTGACTCCAAAAACTCCTTATATCGAAGGATGGACCCCACACCAAAGTTGTCCCCACCTCAAACTTGTGCTGCCCTGATAGACCCAAGGGAGCCCTACAAACTGACATCAGGAACCTGGACTGCTGAGTTTTCTTTCCCAGGGAAAATGGAAAAAGGATGTGCCCAGGGGCCCCTGGCCCTGACTGCAAAAAATCGTTATATCGAAGGATGGACCCCACACCGAAGTTGTCCCCACCTCAAACTTGTGCTGCCCTGATAGACCCAAGGGAGCCCTACAAACTGACATCAGGAACCTGGACTGCTGAGTTTTCTTTCCCAGGGAAAATGGAAAAAGGATGTGCACAGGGGCCCCTGGCCCTGGGCTGGGCCTCACTGCAAAAAATCCTTATATCGAAGGATGGACCCCACACCAAAGTTGTTGCAACCTCAAACTTGTGCTGCCCTGATACACCCAAGGGAGCCCTACAAACTGACATCAGGAACCTGGACTGCTGAGTTTTCTTTCCCAGAGAAAATGGCCAAAGGTTGTGCCCAGGGGCCCCTGGCCCTGACTGCAAAAAATCCTTATATCGAAGGATGGACCCCACACCGAAGTTGTCCCCACCTCAAACTTGTGCTGCCCTGATAGACCCAAGGGAGCCCTACAAACTGACATCAGGAACCTGGACTGCTGAGTTTTCTTTCCCAGGGAAAATGGAAAAAGGATGTGCCCAGGGGCCCCTGGCCCTGACTGCAAAAAATCCTTATATCGAAGGATGGACCCCACACCGAAGTTGTCCCCACCTCAAACTTGTGCTGCCCTGATACACCCAAGGGAGCCCTACAAACTGACATCAGGAACCTGGACTGCTGAGTTTTCTTTCCCAGGGAAAATGGAAAAAGGATGTGCCAGGGGCCCCTGGACCTGGGCTGGGGCCTCACTGCAAAGAATCCTTATATCGAAGGATGGACCCCACACCGAAGTTGTCCCCACCTCAAACTTGTGCTGCCCTGATAGACCCAAGGGAGCCCTACAAACTGACATCAGGAACCTGGACTGCTGAGTTTTCTTTCCCAGGGAAAATGGAAAAAGGATGTGCCCAGGGGCCCCTGGCCCTGGGCCCCTGGCCCTGACTCCAAAAACTCCTTATATCGAAGGATGGACCCCACACCGAAGTTGTCCCCACCTCAAAGTTGTGCTGCCCAGATAGACCCAGGGGAGCCCTACAAACTGACATCAGGAACCTGGACTGCTGAGTTTTCTTTCCCAGGGAAAATGGAAAAAGGATGTGCCCAGGGGCCCCTGGCCCTGGGCTGCGCCTCACTGCAAAAAATCCTTATATCGAAGGATGGACCCCACACGAAAGTTGTTGCAACCTCAAACTTGTGCTGCCCTGATACACCCAAGGGAGCCCTACAAACTGACATCAGGAACCTGGACTGCTGAGTTTTCTTTCCCAGAGAAAATGGCCAAAGGTTGTGCCCAGGGGCCCCTGGCCCTGACTGCAAAAAATCCTTATATCGAAGGATGGACCCCACACCGAAGTTGTCCCCACCTCAAACTTGTGCTGCCCTGATAGACCCAAGGGAGCCCTACAAACTGACATCAGGAACCTGGACTGCTGAGTTTTCTTTCCCAGGGAAAATGGAAAAAGGATGTGCCCAGGGGCCCCTGGCCCTGACTGCAAAAACTCCTTATATCGAAGGATGGAGCCCACAATGAATTTGTCCCCACCTCAAACTTGTGCTGCCCTGATAGACCCAAGGGAGCCCTACAAAGTGACATCAGGAACCTGGACTGCTGAGTTTTCTTTCCCAGGGAAAATGGAAAAGGGTGTGCCCAGGGGCCCCTGGCCCTGACTGCAAAAAATCCTTATATCGAAGGATGGACCCCACACCGAAGTTGTCCCCACCTCAAACTTGTGCTGCCCTGATAGACCCAAGGGAACCCTACAAACTGACATCAGGAACCTGGACTGCTGAGTTTTCTTTCCCAGGGAAAATGGAAAAAGGATGTGCCCAGGGGCGCCTGGTCCTGGGCTGGGGCCTCACTACAAAAAATCCTTATATCGAAGGATGGACCCCACACCGAAGTTGTCCCCACCTCAAACTTGTGCTGCCCTGATAGACCCAAGGGAGCCCTACAAACTGACATCAGGAACCTGGACTGCTGAGTTTTCTTTCCCAGGGAAAATGGAAAAAGGATGTGCCCAGGGGCCCCTGGCCCTGGGCTGGGGCCTCACTGCAAAGAATCCTTATATCGAAGGATGGACCCCACACCGAAGTTGTCCCCACCTCAAACTTGTGCTGCCCTGATAGACCCAAGGGAGCCCTACAAACTGACATCAGGAACCTGGACTGCTGAGTTTTCTTTCCCAGGGAAAATGGAAAAAGGATGTGCCCAGGGGCCCCTGGCCCTGGGCTGGGGCCTCACTGCAAAGAATCCTTATATCGAAGGATGGACCCCACACCGAAGTTGCCCCCACCTCAAACTTGTGCTGCCCTGATAGACCCAAGGGAGCCCTACAAACTGACATCAGGAACTTGGACTGATGAGTTTCCTTTCACAGATAAAATGGCCAAAGGTTTGCCCAGGGGCCCCTAGCCCTGACTGCAAAAAATCCTTATATCGAAGGATGGAGCCCACACCGAAGTTGTCCCCTCCTCAAACTTGTGCTGCCCTGATAGACCCAAGGGAGCCCTACAAACTGACATCAGGAACCTGGACTGCTGAGTTTTCTTTCCCAGGGAAAATGGAAAAAGGATGTGCCCAGGGGCCCCTGGCCCTGACTGCAAAGAATCCTTATATCGAAGGATGGACCCCACACCGAAGTTGTCCCCACCTCAAACTTGTGCTGCCCTGATAGACCCAAGGGAGCCCTACAAATTGACATCAGGAACCTGGACTGCTGACTTTTCTTTCCCAGGGAAAATGGAAAAAGGATGTGCCCAGGGAACCCTGGCCCTGACTGCCAAAAATTCTTATATCGAAGAATGGACCCCACACCGAAGTTGTCCCCACCTCAAACTTGTGCTGCCCTGATAGACCCAAGGGAGCCCTACAAACTGACATCAGGAACCTGGACTGCTGAGTTTTCTTTCCCAGGGAAAATGGAAAAAGGATGTGCCCGGGGGCCCCTGGCCCTGACTGCAAAGAATCCTTATATCGAAGGATGGACCCCACACCGAAGATGTCCCCACCTCAAACTTGTGCTGCCCTGATAGACCCAAGGGAGCCCTACAAACTGACATCAGGAACCTGGACTGCTGAGTTTTCTTTCCCAGGGATAATGGAAAAAGGATGTGCCCAGGGGCCCCTGGCCCTGACTGCAATAAATCCTTATAACGAAGGATGGACCCCACACCGAAGTTGTCCCCACCTCAAACTTGTGCTGCCCTGATAGACCCAAGGGAGCCCTACAAACTGACATCAGGAACCTGGACTGCTGAGTTTTCTTTCCCAGGGAAAATGGAAAAAGGATGTGCCCAGGGGCCCCTGGCCCTGACTGCAAAGAATCCTTATATCGAAGGATGGACCCCACACCGAAGTTGTCCCCACCTCAAACTTGTGCTGCCCTGATAGACCCAAGGGAGCCCTACAAACTGACATCAGGAACCTGGACTGCTGAGTTTTCTTTCCCAGGGAAAATGGAAAAAGGATGTGCCCGGGGGCCCCTGGCCCTGACTGCAAAGAATCCTTATATCGAAGGATGGACCCCACACCGAAGATGTCCCCACCTCAAACTTGTGCTGCCCTGATAGACCCAAGGGAGCCCTACAAACTGACATCAGGAACCTGGACTGCTGAGTTTTCTTTCCCAGGGATAATGGAAAAAGGATGTGCCCAGGGGCCCCTGGCCCTGACTGCAATAAATCCTTATAATGAAGGATGGACCCCACACCGAAGTTGTCCCCACCTCAAACTTGTGCTGCCCTGATAGACCCAAGGGAGCCCTACAAACTGACATCAGGAACCTGGACTGCTGAGTTTTCTTTCCCAGGGAAAATGGAAAAAGGATGTGCCCAGGGGCCCCTGGCCCTGACTGCAAAGAATCCTTATATCGAAGGATGGACCCCACACCGAAGTTGTCCCCACCTCAAACTTGTGCTGCCCTGATAGACCCAAGGGAGCCCTACAAACTGACATCAGGAACCTGGACTGCTGAGTTTTCTTTCCCAGGGAAAATGGAAAAAGGAGTTGTCCAGGGGCCCCTGGCCCTGACTGCAAAAAATCCTTATATCGAAGGATGGACCCCACACTGAAGTTGTCCCCACCCCAAACTTGCGCCGCCCTGATAGACCCAAGGGAGCCCTACAAACTGACATCAGGAACCTGGACTGCTGAGTTTTCTTTCCCAGGGAAAATGGAAAAAGGATGTGCCCAGGGGCCCCTGGCCCTGACTGCAGAAAATCCTTATATCGAAGGATGGAGCCCACACTGAATTTGTCCCCACCTCAAACTTGTGCTGCCCTGATAGACCCAAGGGAGCCCTACAAACTGACATCAGGAACCTGGACTGCTGAGTTTTCTTTCCCAGGGAAAATGGAAAAAGGATGTGCCCAGGGGCCCCTGGCCCAGGGGCCCCTGGCCCTGACTGCAAAAAATCCTTATATCGAAGGATGGACCCCACACCGAAGTTGTCCCCACCTCAAACTTGTGCTGCCCTGATAGACCCAAGGGAGCCCTACAAACTGACATCAGGAACCTGGACTGCTGAGTTTTCTTTCCCAGGGAAAATGGAAAAAGGATGTGCCCGAGGGGCCTCACTGCAAAGAATCCTTATATCGAAGGATGGACCCAACACCGAAATTGTCCCCACCTCAAACTTGTGCTGCCCTGATAGACCCAAGGGAGCCCTACAAACTGACATCAGGAACCTGGACTGCTGAGTTTTCTTTCCCAGGGAAAATGGAAAAAGCATGTGCCCAGGGGCCCCTGACTGCAAAAAATCCGTATATCGAAGGATGGACCCCACACCGAAGATGTCCCCACCTCAAACTTGTGCTGCCCTGATAGACCCAAGGGAGCCCTACAAACTGACATCAGGAACCTGGACTGCTGAGTTTTCTTTCCCAGGGAAAATGGAAAAAGGATGTGCCCAGGGGCCCCTGGCCCTGACTGCAAAGAATCCTTATATCGAAGGATGGACCCCACACCGAAGTTGTCCCCACCTCAAACTTGTGCTGCCCTGATAGACCCAAGGGAGCCCTACAAACTGACATCAGGAACCTGGACTGCTGAGTTTTCTTTCCCAGGGAAAATGGAAAAAGGATGTGCCCGGGGGCCCCTGGCCCTGACTGCAAAAAATCGTTATATCGAAGGATGGACCCCACACCGAAGTTGTCCCCACCTCAAACTTGTGCTGCCCTGATAGACCCAAGGGAGCCCTACAAACTGACATCAGGAACCTGGACTGCTGAGTTTTCTTTCCCAGGGAAAATGGAAAAAGGATGTGCCCGGGGGCCCCTGGCCCTGACTGCAAAAAATCCTTATATCGAAGGATGGACCCCACACCGAAGTTGTCCCCACCTCAAACTTGTGCTGCCCTGATAGACCCAAGGGAGCCCTACAAACTGACATCAGGAACTTGGACTGCTGAGTTTTCTTTCCCAGGGAAAATGGAAAAAGGATGTGCCCGGGGGGCCCTTGCCCTGACAGCAAAAAATCCTTATATCGAAGGATGGACCCCACACCGAAGTTGTCCCCACCTCAAACATGTGCTGCCCTGATAGACCGAAGGGAGCCCTACAAACTGACATCAGGAACCTGGACTGCTGAGTTTTCTTTCCCAGGGAAAATGGAAAAAGGATGTGCCCAGGGGCCCCTGGCCTGGACTGCAAAAAATCATTATATCGAAGGATGGAGCACACACGAAAGTTGTGCCCACCTCAAACTTGTGCTGCCCTGATAGACCCAAGGGAGCCCTACAAACTGACATCAGGAACCTGGACTGCTGAGTTTTCTTTCCCAGGGAAAATGGAAAAAGGATGTGCCCGGGGGCCCCTGGCCCTGACTGCACAAAATCCTTATATCGAAGGATGGACCCCACACCGAATTTGTCCCCACCTCAAACTTGTGCTGCCCTGATAGACCCAAGGGAGCCCTACAAACTGACATCAGGAACCTGGACTGCTGAGTTTTCTTTCCCAGGGAAAATGGAAAAAGGATGTGCCCGGGGGCCCCTGGCCCTGACTGCAAAAAATCCTTATATCGAAGGATGGACCCCACACCGAAGTTGTCCCCACCTCAAACTTGTGCTGCCCTGATAGACCCAAGGGAGCCCTACAAACTGACATCAGGAACCTGGACTGCTGAGTTTTCTTTCCCAGGGAAAATGGAAAAAGGATGTGCCCGGGGGCCCCTGGCACTTGGCAGGAACCTCACTGCAAAAAATCCTTATATCGAAGGATGCACCCCACACCCAAGTTGTCCCCACCTTAAAACTGTGCTGCCCTGATAGACCCAAGGGAGCCCTACAAACTGACATCAGGAACTTGGACTGATGAGTTTCCTTTCACAGATAAAATGGCCAAAGGTTGTGCCCAGGGGCCCCTAGCCCTGACTGCAAAAAATCCTTATAACGAAGGATGGACCCCAGACCGAAGTTGTCCCCACCTCAAACTTGTGCTGCCCTGATACACCCAAGGGAGCCCTACAAACTGACATCAGGAACCTGGACTGCTGAGTTTTCTTTCCCAGGGAAAATGGAAAAAGGATGTGCCCAGGGGCCCCTGGCCCTGACTGCAAAGAATCCTTATATCGAAGGATGGACCCCACACCGAAGTTGTCCCCACCTCAAACATGTGCTGCCCTGATAGACCGAAGGGAGCCCTACAAACTGACATCAGGAACCTGGACTGCTGAGTTTTCTTTCCCAGGGAAAATGGAAAAAGGATGTGCCCAGGGGCCCCTGGCCTGGACTGCAAAAAATCATTATATCGAAGGATGGACCCCACACGAAAGTTGTGCCCACCTCAAACTTGTGCTGCCCTGATAGACCCAAGGGAGCCCTACAAACTGACATCAGGAACCTGGACTGCTGAGTTTTCTTTCCCAGGGAAAATGGCCAAAGGATGTGCCCAGGGGCCCCTGGCACTTGGCAGGAACCTCACTGCAAGAAATCCTTATATCGAAGGATGCACCCCACACCCAAGTTGTCCCCACCTTAAAACTGTGCTGCCCTGATAGACCCAAGGGAGCCCTACAAACTGACATCAGGAACTTGGACTGATGAGTTTCCTTTCACAGATAAAATGGCCAAAGGTTGTGCCCAGGGGCCCCTAGCCCTGACTGCAAAAAATCCTTATAACGAAGGATGGACCCCAGACCGAAGTTGTCCCCACCTCAAACTTGTGCTGCCCTGATAGACCCAAGGGAGCCCTACAAACTGACATCAGGAACCTGGACTGCTGAGTTTTCTTTCCCAGGGAAAATGGAAAAAGGATGTGCCCAGGGGCCCCTGGCCCTGACTGCAAAGAATCCTTATATCGAAGGATGCACCCCACACCGAAGTTGTCCCCACCTCAAACTTGTGCTGCCCTGATACACCCAAGGGAGCCCTACAAACTGACATCAGGAACCTGGACTGCTGACTTTTCTTTCCCAGGGAAAATGGAAAAAGGATGTGCCCAGGGAACCCTGGACCTGACTGCCAAAAATTCTTATATCGAAGGATGGACCCCACACCGAAGTTGTCCCCACCTCAAACTTTTGCTGCCCTGATAGACCCAAGGGAGCCCTACAAACTGACATCAGGAACCTGGACTGCTGAGTTTTCTTTCCCAGGGAAAATGGAAAAAGGATGTGCCCAGGGGCCCCTGGCCCTGACTGCAAAGAATCCTTATAACGAAGGATGGACCTCACACCGAAGTTGTCCCCACCTTAAACTTGTGCTGCCCTGATAGACCCAAGGGAGCCCTACAAACTGACATCAGGAACCTGGACTGCTGAGTTTTCTTTCCCAGGGAAAATGGAAAAAGGATGTGCCCAGGGGCCCCTGGCCCTGGGCTGGGGCCTCACTGCAAAGAATCCTTATATCGAAGGATGGACCCCACACCGAAGTTGTCCCCACCTCAAACTTGTGCTGCCCTGATAGACCCAAGGGAGCCCTACAAACTGACATCAGGAACCTGGACTGCTGAGTTTTCTTTCCCAGGGAAAATGGAAAAAGGATGTGCCCAGGGGCCCCTGGACATGGGCTGGGGCCTCACTGCAAAGAATCCTTATATCGAAGGATGGACCCCACACCAAAGTTGTCCCCACCTCAAACTTGTGCTGCCCTGATAGACCCAAGGGAACCCTACAAACTGACATCAGGAACCTGGACTGCTGAGTTTTCTTTCCCAGGGAAAATGGAAAAAGGATGTGCCCAGGGGCCCCTGGCCCTGGGCTGGGGCCTCACTGCAAAGAATCCTTATATCGAAGGATGGACCCCACACCGAAGTTGCCCCCACCTCAAACTTGTGCTGCCCTGATAGACCCAAGGGAGCCCTACAAACTGACATCAGGAACCTGGACTGCTGAGTTTTCTTTCCCAGGGAAAATGGAAAAAGGATGTGCCCAGGGGCCCCTGGCCCTGACTGCAAAGAATCCTTATATCGAAGGATGGACCCCACACCGAAGTTGTCCCCACCTCAAACTTGTGCTGCCCTGATAGACCCAAGGGAGCCCTACAAACTGACATCAGGAACCTGGACTGCTGAGTTTTCTTTCCCAGGGAAAATGGAAAAAGGATGTGCCCGGGGGCCCCTGGCCCTGACTGCAAAAAATCCTTATATCGAAGGATGGACCCCACACCGAAGTTGTCCCCACCTCAAACTTGTGCTGCCCTGATAGACCCAAGGGAGCCCTACAAACTGACATCAGGAACCTGGACTGCTGAGTTTTCTTTCCCAGGGAAAATGGAAAAAGGATGTGCCCAGGGGCCCCTGGCCCTGACTGCAAAAAATCCTTATATCGAAGGATGGACCCCACACCGAAGTTGTCCCCACCTCAAACTTGTGCTGCCCTGATAGACCCAAGGGAGCCCTACAAACTGACATCAGGAACCTGGACTGCTGAGTTTTCTTTCCCAGGGAAAATGGAAAAAGGATGTGCCCGGGGGCCCCTGGCCCTGACTGCAAAAAATCATTATATCGAAGGATGGAGCCCACACGAAAGTTGTGCCCACCTCAAACTTGTGCTGCCCTGATAGACCCAAGGGAGCCCTACAAACTGACATCAGGAACCTGGACTGCTGAGTTTTCTTTCCCAGGGAAAATGGAAAAAGGATGTGCCCAGGGGCCCCTGGCCCTGACTGCAAAAAATCCTTATATCGAAGGATGCACCCCACACCGAAGTTGTCCCCACCTCAAACTTGTGCTGCCCTGATAGACCCAAGGGAGCCCTACAAACTGACATCAGGAACCTGGACTGCTGAGTTTTCTTTCCCAGGGAAAATGGAAAAAGGATGTGCCTGGGGGCCCCTGGCCCTGACTGCAAAAAATCCTTATATCGAAGGATGCACCCCACACCGAAGTTGTCCCCACCTCAAACTTGTGCTGCCCTGATAGACCCAAGGGAGCCCTACAAACTGACATCAGGAACCTGGACTGCTGAGTTTTCTTTCCCAGGGAAAATGGAAAAAGGATGTGCCTGGGGGCCCCTGGCCCTGACTGCAAAAAATCCTTATATCGAAGGATGGAGCCCACACCGAAGTTGTCCCCACCTCAAACTTGTGCTGCCCTGATAGACCCAAGGGAGCCCTACAAACTGACATCAGGAACCTGGACTGCTGAGTTTTCTTTCCCAGGGAAAATGGAAAAAGGATGTGCCCGGGGGCCCCTGCCCCTGACTGCAAAAAATCCTTATATCGAAGGATGGACTCCAGACCGAAGTTGTCCCCACCTCAAACTTGTGCTGCCCTGATAGACCCAAGGGAGCCCTACAAACTGACATCAGGAACCTGGACTGCTGAGTTTTCTTTCCCAGGGAAAATGGAAAAAGGATGTGCCCAGGGGCCCCTGGCCCTGGGCAGGGGCCTCACTGCAAAAAATCCTTATATCGAAGGATGGACCCCAGACCGAAGTTGTCCCCACCTCAAACTTGTGCTGCCCTGATAGACCCAAGGGAGCCCTACAAACTGACATCAGGAACCTGGATTGCTGAGTTTTCTTTCCCAGGGAAAATGGAAAAAGGATGTGCCCGGGGGCCCCTGGCCCTGACTGCAAAAAATCCTTATATCGAAGGATGGACCCCACACCAAAGTTGTCCCCACCTCAAACTTGTGCTGCCCTGATAGACCCAAGGGAGCCCTACAAACTGACATCAGGAACCTGGACTGCTGAGTTTTCTTTCCCAGGGAAAATGGCAAAAGGATGTGCCCGGGGGGCCCTGGCCCTGACAGCAAAAAATCCTTATATCGAAGGATGGACCCCACACCGAAGTTGTCCCCACCTCAAACTTGTGCTGCCCTGATAGACCCAAGGGAGCCCTACAAACTGACATCAGGAACCTGGACTGCTGAGTTTTCTTTCCCAGGGAAAATGGAAAAAGGATGTGCCCGGGGGCCCCTGGCCCTGACTGCAAAAAATACTTATATCGAAGGATGGACCCCACACCAAAGTTGTCCCCACCTCAAACTTGTGCTGCCCTGATAGACCGAAGGGAGCCCTACAAACTGACATCAGGAACCTGGACTGCTGAGTTTTCTTTCCCAGGGAAAATGGAAAAAGGATGTGCCCAGGGGCCCCTGGCCTGGACTGCAAAAAATCATTATATCGAAGGATGGAGCCCACACGAAAGTTGTGCCCACCTCAAACTTGTGCTGCCCTGATAGACCCAAGGGAGCCCTACAAACTGACATCAGGAACCTGGACTGCTGAGTTTTCTTTCCCAGGGAAAATGGAAAAAGGATGTGCCCGGGGGCCCCTGGCCCTGGGCCCCTGGCCCTGACTGCACAAAATCCTTATATCGAAGGATGGACCCCACACCGAATTTGTCCCCACCTCAAACTTGTGCTGCCCTGATAGACCCAAGGGAGCCCTACAAACTGACATCAGGAACCTGGACTGCTGAGTTTTCTTTCCCAGGGAAAATGGAAAAAGGATGTGCCCGGGGGCCCCTGGCCCTGACTGCAAAAAATCCTTATATCGAAGGATGGACCCCACACCGAAGTTGTCCCCACCTCAAACTTGTGCTGCCCTGATAGACCCAAGGGAGCCCTACAAACTGACATCAGGAACCTGGACTGCTGAGTTTTCTTTCCCAGGGAAAATGGAAAAAGGATGTGCACAGGGGCCCCTGGCCTGGACTGCAAAAAATCATTATATCGAAGGATGGACCCCACACCGAAGTTGTCCCCACCTCAAACTTGTGCTGCCCTGATAGACCCAAGGGAGCCCTACAAACTGACATCAGGAACCTGGACTGCTGAGTTTTCTTTCCCAGGGAAAATGGCCAAAGGATGTGCCCAGGGGCCCCTGGCACTTGGCAGGAACCTCACTGCAAAAAATCCTTATATCGAAGGATGCACCCCACACCCAAGTTGTCCCCACCTTAAAACTGTGCTGCCCTGATAGACCCAAGGGAGCCCTACAAACTGACATCAGGAACTTGGACTGATGAGTTTCCTTTCACAGATAAAATGGCCAAAGGTTGTGCCCAGGGGCCCCTAGCCCTGACTGCAAAAAATCCTTATATCGAAGGATGGACCCCAGACCGAAGTTGTCCCCACCTCAAACTTGTGCTGCCCTGATAGACCCAAGGGAGCCCTACAAACTGACATCAGGAACCTGGACTGCTGAGTTTTCTTTCCCAGGGAAAATGGAAAAAGGATGTGCCCAGGGGCCCCTGGCCCTGACTGCAAAGAATCCTTATAACGAAGGATGGACCTCACACCGAAGTTGTCCCCACCTTAAACTTGTGCTGCCCTGATAGACCCAAGGGAGCCCTACAAACTGACATCAGGAACCTGGACTGCTGAGTTTTCTTTCCCAGGGAAAATGGAAAAAGGATGTGCCCAGGGGCCCCTGGCCCTGGGCTGGGGCCTCACTGCAAAGAATCCTTATATCGAAGGATGGACCCCACACCGAAGTTGCCCCCACCTCAAACTTGTGCTGCCCTGATAGACCCAAGGGAGCCCTACAAACTGACATCAGGAACTTGGACTGATGAGTTTCCTTTCACAGATAAAATGGCCAAAGGTTTGCCCAGGGGCCCCTAGCCCTGACTGCAAAAAATCCTTATATCGAAGGATGGAGCCCACACCGAAGTTGTCCCCTCCTCAAACTTGTGCTGCCCTGATAGACCCAAGGGAGCCCTACAAACTGACATCAGGAACCTGGACTGCTGAGTTTTCTTTCCCAGGGAAAATGGAAAAAGGATGTGCCCAGGGGCCCCTGGCCCTGACTGCAAAAAATCCTTATATCGAAGCATGGACCCCACACCGAAGTTGTCCCCACCTCAAACTTGTGCTGCCCTGATAGACCCAAGGGAGCCCTACAAACTGACATCAGGAACCTGGACTGCTGAGTTTTCTTTCCCAGGGAAAATGGCCAAAGGATGTGCCCAGGGGCCCCTGGCCCTGGGCTGGGGCCTCACTGCAAAGAATCCTTATATCGAAGGATGGACCCCACACCGAAGTTGTCCCCACCTCAAACTTGTGCTGCCCTGATAGACCCAAGGGAGCCCTACAAACTGACATCAGGAACCTGGACTGCTGAGTTTTCTTTCCCAGGGAAAATGGAAAAAGGATGTGCCCAGGGAACCCTGGCCCTGACTGCCAAAAATTCTTATATCGAAGAATGGACCCCACACCGAAGTTGTCCCCACCTCAAACTTGTGCTGCCCTGATAGACGCAAGGGAGCCCTACAAACTGACATCAGGAACCTGGACTGCTGAGTTTTCTTTCCCAGGGAAAATGGAAAAAGGATGTGCCCGGGGGCCCCTGGCCCTGACTGCAAAGAATCCTTATATCGAAGGATGGACCCCACACCGAAGATGTCCCCACCTCAAACTTGTGCTGCCCTGATAGACCCAAGGGAGCCCTACAAACTGACATCAGGAACCTGGACTGCTGAGTTTTCTTTCCCAGGGAAAATGGAAAAAGGATGTGCCCAGGGGCCCCTGGCCCTGACTGCAAAGAATCCTTATATCGAAGGATGGACCCCACACCGAAGTTGTCCCCACCTCAAACTTGTGCTGCCCTGATAGACCCAAGGGAGCCCTACAAATTGACATCAGGAACCTGGACTGCTGAGTTTTCTTTCCCAGGGAAAATGGCCAAAGGATGTGCCCAGGGGACCCTGGCCCTGACTGCAAAAAATCCTTATATCGAAGGATGGACCCCAGACGGAAGTTGTCCCCTCCTCAAACTTGTGCTGCCCTGATAGACCCAAGGGAGCCCTACAAACTGACATCAGGAACCTGGACTGCTGAGTTTTCTTTCCCAGGGAAAATGGAAAAAGGATGTGCCCAGGGGCCCCTGGCCCTGACTGCAAAAAATCCTTATATCGAAGGATGGACCCCACACCAAAGTTGTCCCCACCTCAAACTTGTGCTGCCCTGATAGACCCAAGGGAGCCCTACAAACTGACATCAGGAACCTGGACTGCTGAGTTTTCTTTCCCAGGGAAAATGGAAAAAGGATGTGCCCAGGGGCCCCTGGCCCTGACTGCAAAAAATCCTTATATCGAAGGATGGACCCCACACCGAAGTTGTCCCCACCTCAAACTTGTGCTGCCCTGATAGACCCAAGGGAGCCCTACAAACTGACATCAGGAACCTGGACTGCTGAGTTTTCTTTCCCAGGGAAAATGGAAAAAGGATGTGCCCAGGGGCCCCTGGCCCTGACTGCAAAAAATCCTTATATCGAAGGATGGACCCCACACCGAAGTTGTCCCCACCTCAAACTTGTGCTGCCCTGATAGACCCAAGGCAGCCCTACAAACTGACATCAGGAACCTGGACTGCTGAGTTTTCTTTCCCAGGGAAAATGGAAAAAGGATGTGCCCAGGGGCCCCTGGCCCTGACTGCAAAGAATCCTTATATCGAAGGATGGACCCCACACCGAAGTTGTCCCCACCTCAAACTTGTGCTGCCCTGATAGACCCAAGGGAGCCCTACAAACTGACATCAGGAACCTGGACTGCTGAGTTTTCTTTCCCAGGGAAAATGGAAAAAGGATGTGCCCAGGGGCCCCTGGCCCAGGGGCCCCTGGCCCTGACTGCAAAAAATCCTTATATCGAAGGATGGACCCCACACCGAAGTTGTCCCCACCTCAAACTTGTGCTGCCCTGATAGACCCAAGGGAGCCCTACAAACTGACATCAGGAACCTGGACTGCTGAGTTTTCTTTCCCAGGGAAAATGGAAAAAGGATGTGCCCAGGGGCCTCACTGCAAAGAATCCTTATATCGAAGGATGGACCCAACACCGAAATTGTCCCCACCTCAAACTTGTGCTGCCCTGATAGACCCAAGGGAGCCCTACAAACTGACATCAGGAACCTGGACTGCTGAGTTTTCTTTCCCAGGGAAAATGGAAAAAGCATGTGCCCAGGGGCCCCTGGCCCTGACTGCAAAGAATCCTTATATCGAAGGATGGACCCCACACCGAAGTTGTCCCCACCTCAAACTTGTGCTGCCCTGATAGACCCAAGGGAGCCCTACAAACTGACATCAGGAACCTGGACTGCTGAGTTTTCTTTCCCAGGGAAAATGGAAAAAGGATGTGCCCGGGGGCCCCTGGCCCTGACTGCAAAAAATCCTTATATCGAAGGATGGACCCCACACCGAAGTTGTCCCCACCTCAAACTTGTGCTGCCCTGATAGACCCAAGGGAGCCCTACAAACTGACATCAGGAACCTGGACTGCTGAGTTTTCTTTCCCAGGGAAAATGGAAAAAGGATGTGCCCAGGGGCCCCTGGCCTGGACTGCAAAAAATCATTATATCGAAGGATGGAGCCCACACCGAAGTTGTCCCCACCTCAAACTTGTGCTGCCCTGATAGACCCAAGGGAGCCCTACAGACTGACATCAGGAACCTGGACTGCTGACTTTTCTTTCCCAGGGAAAATGGCCAAAGGATGTGCCCAGGGGCCCCTGGCCCTGGGACCCTGGCCCTGACTGCAAAGAATCCTTATATCGAAGGATGGACCCCACACCGAAGTTGTCCCCACCTCAAACTTGTGCTGCCCTGATAGACCCAAGGGAGCCCTACAAACTGACATCAGGAACCTGGACTGCTGAGTTTTCTTTCCCAGGGAAAATGGAAAAAGGATGTGCCCAGGGGCCCCTGGCCCTGACTGCAAAAAATCCTTATATCGAAGGATGGACCCCACACCGAAGATGTCCCCACCTCAAACTTGTGCTGCCCTCATACACCCAAGGGAGCCCTACAAACTGACATCAGGAACCTGGACTGCTGAGTTTTCTTTCCCAGGGAAAATGGAAAAAGGATGTGCCCAGGGGCCCCTGGACATGGGCTGGGGGCACACTGCAAAGAATCCTTATATCGAAGGATGGACCCCACACCAAAGTTGTCCCCACCTCAAACTTGTGCTGCCCTGATAGACCCAAGGGAGCCCTACAAACTGACATCAGGAACCTGGACTGCTGAGTTTTCTTTCCCAGGGAAAATGGAAAAAGGATGTGCCCAGGGGCCCCTGGCCCTGACTGCAAAGAATCCTTATAACGAAGGATGGACCCCACACCGAAGTTGTCCCCACCTCAAACTTGTGCTGCCCTGATAGACCCAAGGGAGCCCTACAGACTGACATCAGGAACCTGGACTGCTGACTTTTCTTTCCCAGGGAAAATGGAAAAAGGATGTGCCCAGGGGCCCCTGGCCCTGGGCTGGGGCCTCACTGCAAAGAATCCTTTTATCGAAGGATGGACCCCACACCGAAGTTGTCCCCACCTCAAACTTGTGCTGCCCTGATAGACCCAAGGGAGCCCTACAAACTGACATCAGGAACCTGGACTGCTGAGTTTTCTTTCCCAGGGAAAATGGAAAAAGGATGTGCCCAGGGGCCCCTGGCCCTGACTGCAAAAAATCCTTATATCGAAGGATGGACCCCACACCGAAGTTGTCCCCACCTCAAACTTGTGCTGCCCTGATAGACCCAAGGGAGCCCTACAAACTGACATCAGGAACCTGGACTGCTGAGTTTTCTTTCCCAGGGAAAATGGCCAAAGGATGTGCCCAGGGGCCCCTGGCCCTGACTGCAAAGAATCCTTATATCGAAGGATGGACCCCACACCAAAGTTGTCCCCACCTCAAACTTGTGCTGCCCTGATAGACCCAAGGGAGCCCTACAAACTGACATCAGGAACCTGGACTGCTGAGTTTTCTTTCCCAGGGAAAATGGAAAAAGGATGTGCCCAGGGGCCCCTGGACATGGGCTGGGGCCTCACTGCAAAGAATCCTTATATTGAAGGATGGACCCCACACCGAAGTTGTCCCCACCTCAAACTTGTGCTGCCCTGATAGACCCAAGGGAGCCCTACAAACTGACATCAGGAACCTGGACTGCTGAGTTTTCTTTCCCAGGGAAAATGGAAAAAGGATGTGCCCAGGGGCCCCTGGCCCTGGGACCCTGGCCCTGACTGCAAAAAATCCTTATATCGAAGGATGGACCCCACACCGAAGTTGTCCCCACCTCAAACTTGTGCTGCCCTGATAGACCCAAGGGAACCCTACAAACTGACATCAGGAACCTGGACTGCTGACTTTTCTTTCCCAGGGAAAATGGAAAAAGGATGTGCCCAGGGGCCCCTGGCCCTGACTGCAAAGAATCCTTATAACGAAGGATGGACCCCACACCGAAGTTGTCCCCACCTCAAACTTGTGCTGCCCTGATAGACCCAAGGGAGCCCTACAAACTGACATCAGGAACCTGGACTGCTGAGTTTTCTTTCCCAGGGAAAATGGAAAAAGGATGTGCCCAGGGGCCCCTGGCCCTGACTGCAAAAAATACTTTTATCAAAGGATGGACCCCAGACCGAAGTTGTCCCCACCTCAAACTTGTGCTGCCCTGATAGACCCAAGGGAGCCCTACAAACTGACATCAGGAACCTGGACTGCTGAGTTTTCTTTCCCAGGAAAAATGGAAAAAGGATGTGCCCAGGGGCCCCTGGCCCTGACTGCAAAAAATCCTTATATCGAAGGATGGACCCCACACCGAAGTTGTCCCCACCTCAAACTTGTGCTGCCTTGATAGACCCAAGGGAGCCCTACAAACTGACATCAGGAACCTGGACTGCTGAGTTTTCTTTCCCAGGGAAAATGGAAAAAGGATGTGCCCAGGGGCCCCTGGCCCTGGGACCCTGGCCCTGACTGCAAAGAATCCTTATAACGAAGGATGGACCCCACACCGAAGTTGTCCCCACCTCAAACTTGTGCTGCCCTGATAGACCCAAGGGAGCCCTACAGACTGACATCAGGAACCTGGACTGCTGACTTTTCTTTCCCAGGGAAAATGGAAAAAGGATGTGCCCAGGGGCCCCTGGCCCTGGGCTGGGGCCTCACTGCAAAGAATCCTTTTATCGAAGGATGGACCCCACACCGAAGTTGTCCCCACCTCAAACTTGTGCTGCCCTGATAGACCCAAGGGAGCCCTACAAACTGACATCAGGAACCTGGACTGCTGAGTTTTCTTTCCCAGGGAAAATGGAAAAAGGATGTGCCCAGGGGCCCCTGGCCCTGACTGCAAAAAATCCTTATATCGAAGGATGGACCCCACACCGAAGTTGTCCCCACCTCAAACTTGTGCTGCCCTGATAGACCCAAGGGAGCCCTACAAACTGACATCAGGAACCTGGACTGCTGAGTTTTCTTTCCCAGGGAAAATGGCCAAAGGATGTGCCCAGGGGCCCCTGGCCCTGACTGCAAAGAATCCTTATATCGAAGGATGGACCCCACACCAAAGTTGTCCCCACCTCAAACTTGTGCTGCCCTGATAGACCCAAGGGAGCCCTACAAACTGACATCAGGAACCTGGACTGCTGAGTTTTCTTTCCCAGGGAAAATGGAAAAAGGATGTGCCCAGGGGCCCCTGGACATGGGCTGGGGCCTCACTGCAAAGAATCCTTATATTGAAGGATGGACCCCACACCGAAGTTGTCCCCACCTCAAACTTGTGCTGCCCTGATAGACCCAAGGGAGCCCTACAAACTGACATCAGGAACCTGGACTGCTGAGTTTTCTTTCCCAGGGAAAATGGAAAAAGGATGTGCCCAGGGGCCCCTGGCCCTGGGACCCTGGCCCTGACTGCAAAAAATCCTTATATCGAAGGATGGACCCCACACCGAAGTTGTCCCCACCTCAAACTTGTGCTGCCCTGATAGACCCAAGGGAACCCTACAAACTGACATCAGGAACCTGGACTGCTGACTTTTCTTTCCCAGGGAAAATGGAAAAAGGATGTGCCCAGGGGCCCCTGGCCCTGACTGCAAAGAATCCTTATAACGAAGGATGGACCCCACACCGAAGTTGTCCCCACCTCAAACTTGTGCTGCCCTGATAGACCCAAGGGAGCCCTACAAACTGACATCAGGAACCTGGACTGCTGAGTTTTCTTTCCCAGGGAAAATGGAAAAAGGATGTGCCCAGGGGCCCCTGGCCCTGACTGCAAAAAATACTTTTATCAAAGGATGGACCCCAGACCGAAGTTGTCCCCACCTCAAACTTGTGCTGCCCTGATAGACCCAAGGGAGCCCTACAAACTGACATCAGGAACCTGGACTGCTGAGTTTTCTTTCCCAGGAAAAATGGAAAAAGGATGTGCCCAGGGGCCCCTGGCCCTGACTGCAAAAAATCCTTATATCGAAGGATGGACCCCACACCGAAGTTGTCCCCACCTCAAACTTGTGCTGCCTTGATAGACCCAAGGGAGCCCTACAAACTGACATCAGGAACCTGGACTGCTGAGTTTTCTTTCCCAGGGAAAATGGAAAAAGGATGTGCCCAGGGGCCCCTGGCCCTGGGACCCTGGCCCTGACTGCAAAGAATCCTTATATCGAAGGATGGACCCCACACCGAAGTTGTCCCCACCTCAAACTTGTGCTGCCCTGATAGACCCAAGGGAGCCCTACAAACTGACATCAGGAACCTGGACTGCTGAGTTTTCTTTCCCAGGGAAAATGGAAAAAGGATGTGCCCAGGGGCCCCTGGCCCTGACTGCAAAAAATCCTTATATCGAAGGATGGACCCCACACCGAAGATGTCCCCACCTCAAACTTGTGCTGCCCTCATACACCCAAGGGAGCCCTACAAACTGACATCAGGAACCTGGACTGCTGAGTTTTCTTTCCCAGGGAAAATGGAAAAAGGATGTGCCCAGGGGCCCCTGGCCCTGACTGCAAAAAATCCTTATAACGAAGGATGGACCCCACACCGAAGTTGTCCCCACCTCAAACTTGTGCTGCCCTGATAGACCCAAGGGAGCCCTACAAACTGACATCAGGAACCTGGACTGCTGAGTTTTCTTTCCCAGGGAAAATGGAAAAAGGATGTGCCCAGGGGCCCCTGGCCCTGGGCTGGGGCCTCACTGCAAAGAATCCTTATATCGAAGGATGGACCCCACACCGAAGTTGTCCCCACCTCAAACTTGTGCTGCCCTGATAGACCCAAGGGAACCCTACAAACTGACATCAGGAACCTGGACTGCTGAGTTTTCTTTCCCAGGGAAAATGGAAAAAGGATGTGCCCAGGGGCCCCTGGCCCTGACTGCAAAGAATCTTTATAACGAAGGATGGACCCCACACCGAAGTTGTCCCCACCTCCAACTTTTGCTGCCCTGATCGATCCAAGGGAGCCCTACAAACTGACATCAGGAACCTGGATTGCTGAGTTTTCTTTCCCAGGGAAAATGGAAAAAGGATGTGCCCACGGGCCTCTGGACATGGGCTGGGGCCTCACTGCAAAGAATCCTTATATCGAAGGATGGACCCCACACCGAAGATGTCCCCACCTCAAACTTGTGCTGCCCTGATAGACCCAAGGGAGCGCTACAAACTGACATCAGGAACCTGGACTGCTGAGTTTTCTTTCCCAGGGAAAATGGAAAAAGGATGTGCCCAGGGGCCCCTGGCCCTGACTGCAAAAAATCCTTATATCGAAGGATGGACCCCACACCAAAGTTGTCCCCACCTCAAACTTGTGCTGCCCTGATAGACCCAAGGGAGCCCTACAAACTGACATCAGGAACCTGGACTGCTGAGTTTTCTTTCCCAGGGAAAATGGAAAAAGGATGTGCCCAGGGGCCCCTGGCCCTGGGCCCCTGGCCCTGACTGCAAAAAATCCTTATATCGAAGGATGGACCCCACACCAAAGTTGTTGCAACCTCAAACTTGTGCTGCCCTGATAGACCCAAGGGAGCCCTACAAACTGACATCAGGAACCTGGACTGCTGAGTTTTCTTTCCCAGGGAAAATGGAAAAAGGATGTGCCCAGGGGCCCCTGGCCCTGACTGCAAAAAATCCTTATATCGAAGGATGGACCCCACACCGAAGCTGTCCCCGCCACAAACTTGTGCTGCCCTGATAGACCCAAGGGAGCCCTACAAACTGACATCAGGAACCTGGACTGCTGAGTTTTCTTTCCCAGGGAAAATGGAAAAAGGATGTGCCCAGGGGCCCCTGGCCCTGGGAGCCTGGCCCTGACTCCAAAAACTCCTTATATCGAAGGATGGACCCCACACCGAAGTTGTCCCCACCTCAAACTTGTGCTGCCCTGATAGACCCAAGGGAGCCCTACAAACTGACATCAGCAACCTGGACTGCTGAGTTTTCTTTCCCAGGGAAAATGGAAAAAGGATGTGCCCAGGGGCCCCTGGCCCAGGGGCCCCTGGCCCTGACTGCAAAAAATCCTTATATCGAAGGATGAACCCCACACCGAAGTTGTCCCCACCTCAAACTTGTGCTGCCCTGATAGACCCAAGGGAGCCCTACAAACTGACATCAGGAACCTGGACTGCTGAGTTTTCTTTCCCAGGGAAAATGGAAAAAGGATGTGCCCAGGGGCCCCTGGCCCTGACTGCAAAAAATCCTTATATCGAAGGATGGACCCCACACCGAAATTGTCCCCACCTCAAACTTGTGCTGCCCTGATAGACCCAAGGGAGCCCTACAAACTGACATCAGGAACCTGGACTGCTGAGTTTTCTTTCCCAGGGAAAATGGAAAAAGGATGTGCCCAGGGGCCCCTGGCCCTGACTGCAAAGAATCCTTATAACGAAGGATGGACCCCACACCGAAGTTGTCTCCACCTCAAACTTGTGCTGCCCTGATAGACCCAAGGGAGCCCTACAAACTGACATCAGAAACCTGGATTGCTGAGTTTTCTTTCCCAGGGAAAATGGAAAAAGGATGTGCCCAGGGGCCCCTGGCCCTGGGCTGGGGCCTCACTGCAAAGAATCCTTATATCGAAGGATGGACCCCACACCGAAGTTGTCCCCACCTCAAACTTGTGCTGCCCTGATAGACCCAAGGGAGCCCTACAAACTGACATCAGGAACCTGGACTGCTGAGTTTTCTTTCCCAGGGAAAATGGAAAAAGGATGTGCCCAGGGGCCCCTGGCCCTGACTGCAAAGAATCCTTATATCGAAGGATGGACCCCACACCGAAGATGTCCCCACCTCAAACTTGTGCTGCCCTGATAGACCCAAGGGAGCCCTACAAACTGACATCAGGAACCTGGACTGCTGAGTTTTCTTTCCCAGGGAAAATGGAAAAAGGATGTGCCCAGGGGCCCCTGGACATGGGCTGGGGCCTCACTGCAAAGAATCCTTATATCGAAGGATGGACCCCACACCGAAGTTGTCCCCACCTCAAACTTGTGCTGCCCTGATAGACCCAAGGGAACCCTACAAACTGACATCAGGAACCTGGACTGCTGAGTTTTCTTTCCCAGGGAAAATGGAAAAAGGATGTGCCCAGGGGCCCCTGGCCCTGGGCTGGGGCCTCACTGCAAAGAATCCTTATATCGAAGGATGGACCCCACACCGAAGTTGCCCCCACCTCAAACTTGTGCTGCCCTGATAGACCCAAGGGAGCCCTACAAACTGACATCAGGAACTTGGACTGATGAGTTTCCTTTCACAGATAAAATGGCCAAAGGTTGTGCCCAGGGGCCCCTAGTCCTGACTGCAAAAAATCCTTATATCGAAGGATGGAGCCCACACCGAAGTTGTCCCCTCCTCAAACTTGTGCTGCCCTGATAGACCCAAGGGAGCCCTACAAACTGACATCAGGAACCTGGACTGCTGAGTTTTCTTTCCCAGGGAAAATGGAAAAAGGATGTGCCCAGGGGCCCCTGGCCCTGACTGCAAAAAATCCTTATATCGAAGGATGGACCCCACACCGAAGTTGTCCCCACCTCAAACTTGTGCTGCCCTGATAGACCCAAGGGAGCCCTACAAACTGACATCAGGAACCTGGACTGCTGAGTTTTCTTTCCCAGGGAAAATGGCCAAAGGATGTGCCCAGGGGCCCCTGGCCCTGGGCTGGGGCCTCACTGCAAAGAATCCTTATATCGAAGGATGGACCCCACACCGAAGTTGTCCCCACCTCAAACTTGTGCTGCCCTGATAGACCAAAGGGAGCCCTACAAACTGACATCAGGAACCTGGACTGCTGAGTTTTCTTTCCCAGGGAAAATGGAAAAAGGATGTGCCCAGGGAACCCTGGCCCTGACTGCCAAAAATTCTTATATCGAAGAATGGACCCCACACCGAAGTTGTCCCCACCTCAAACTTGTGCTGCCCTGATAGACGCAAGGGAGCCCTACAAACTGACATCAGGAACCTGGACTGCTGAGTTTTCTTTCCCAGGGAAAATGGAAAAAGGATGTGCCCGGGGGCCCCTGGCCCTGACTGCAAAGAATCCTTATATCGAAGCATGGACCCCACACCGAAGATGTCCCCACCTCAAACTTGTGCTGCCCTGATAGACCCAAGGGAGCCCTACAAACTGACATCAGGAACCTGGACTGCTGAGTTTTCTTTCCCAGGGAAAATGGAAAAAGGATGTGCCCAGGGGCCCCTGGCCCTGACTGCAAAGAATCCTTATATCGAAGGATGGACCCCACACCGAAGTTGTCCCCACCTCAAACTTGTGCTGCCCTGATAGACCCAAGGGAGCCCTACAAATTGACATCAGGAACCTGGACTGCTGAGTTTTCTTTCCCAGGGAAAATGGCCAAAGGATGTGCCCAGGGGACCCTGGCCCTGACTGCAAAAAATCCTTATATCGAAGGATGGACCCCAGACGGAAGTTGTCCCCTCCTCAAACTTGTGCTGCCCTGATAGACCCAAGGGAGCCCTACAAACTGACATCAGGAACCTGGACTGCTGAGTTTTCTTTCCCAGGGAAAATGGAAAAAGGATGTGCCCAGGGGCCCCTGGCCCTGACTGCAAAGAATCCTTATATCGAAGGATGGACCCCACACCGAAGTTGTCCCCACCTCAAACTTGTGCTGCCCTGATAGACCCAAGGGAGCCCTACAAACTGACATCAGGAACCTGGACTGCTGAGTTTTCTTTCCCAGGGAAAATGGAAAAAGGATGTGCCCAGGGGCCCCTGGCCCAGGGGCCCCTGGCCCTGACTGCAAAAAATCCTTATATCGAAGGATGAACCCCACACCGAAGTTGTCCCCACCTCAAACTTGTGCTGCCCTGATAGACCCAAGGGAGCCCTACAAACTGACATCAGGAACCTGGACTGCTGAGTTTTCTTTCCCAGGGAAAATGGAAAAAGGATGTGCCCAGGGGCCCCTGGCCCTGACTGCAAAGAATCCTTATATCGAAGGATGGACCCCACACCGAAATTGTCCCCACCTCAAACTTGTGCTGCCCTGATAGACCCAAGGGAGCCCTACAAACTGACATCAGGAACCTGGACTGCTGAGTTTTCTTTCCCAGGGAAAATGGAAAAAGGATGTGCCCAGGGGCCCCTGGCCCTGACTGCAAAGAATCCTTATAACGAAGGATGGACCCCACACCGAAGTTGTCTCCACCTCAAACTTGTGCTGCCCTGATAGACCCAAGGGAGCCCTACAAACTGACATCAGAAACCTGGATTGCTGAGTTTTCTTTCCCAGGGAAAATGGAAAAAGGATGTGCCCAGGGGCCCCTGGCCCTGGGCTGGGGCCTCACTGCAAAGAATCCTTATATCGAAGGATGGACCCCACACCGAAGTTGTCCCCACCTCAAACTTGTGCTGCCCTGATAGACCCAAGGGAGCCCTACAAACTGACATCAGGAACCTGGACTGCTGAGTTTTCTTTCCCAGGGAAAATGGAAAAAGGATGTGCCCAGGGGCCCCTGGCCCTGACTGCAAAGAATCCTTATATCGAAGGATGGACCCCACACCGAAGATGTCCCCACCTCAAACTTGTGCTGCCCTGATAGACCCAAGGGAGCCCTACAAACTGACATCAGGAACCTGGACTGCTGAGTTTTCTTTCCCAGGGAAAATGGAAAAAGGATGTGCCCAGGGGCCCCTGGCCCTGACTGCAAAGAATCCTTATATCGAAGGATGGACCCCACACCGAAATTGTCCCCACCTCAAACTTGTGCTGCCCTGATAGACCCAAGGGAGCCCTACAAACTGACATCAGGAACCTGGACTGCTGAGTTTTCTTTCCCAGGGAAAATGGAAAAAGGATGTGCCCAGGGGCCCCTGGCCCTGACTGCAAAGAATCCTTATAACGAAGGATGGACCCCACACCGAAGTTGTCTCCACCTCAAACTTGTGCTGCCCTGATAGACCCAAGGGAGCCCTACAAACTGACATCAGAAACCTGGATTGCTGAGTTTTCTTTCCCAGGGAAAATGGAAAAAGGATGTGCCCAGGGGCCCCTGGCCCTGGGCTGGGGCCTCACTGCAAAGAATCCTTATATCGAAGGATGGACCCCACACCGAAGTTGTCCCCACCTCAAACTTGTGCTGCCCTGATAGACCCAAGGGAGCCCTACAAACTGACATCAGGAACCTGGACTGCTGAGTTTTCTTTCCCAGGGAAAATGGAAAAAGGATGTGCCCAGGGGCCCCTGGCCCTGACTGCAAAGAATCCTTATATCGAAGGATGGACCCCACACCGAAGATGTCCCCACCTCAAACTTGTGCTGCCCTGATAGACCCAAGGGAGCCCTACAAACTGACATCAGGAACCTGGACTGCTGAGTTTTCTTTCCCAGGGAAAATGGAAAAAGGATGTGCCCAGGGGCCCCTGGACATGGGCTGGGGCCTCACTGCAAAGAATCCTTATATCGAAGGATGGACCCCACACCGAAGTTGTCCCCACCTCAAACTTGTGCTGCCCTGATAGACCCAAGGGAACCCTACAAACTGACATCAGGAACCTGGACTGCTGAGTTTTCTTTCCCAGGGAAAATGGAAAAAGGATGTGCCCAGGGGCCCCTGGCCCTGGGCTGGGGCCTCACTGCAAAGAATCCTTATATCGAAGGATGGACCCCACACCGAAGTTGCCCCCACCTCAAACTTGTGCTGCCCTGATAGACCCAAGGGAGCCCTACAAACTGACATCAGGAACTTGGACTGATGAGTTTCCTTTCACAGATAAAATGGCCAAAGGTTGTGCCCAGGGGCCCCTAGCCCTGACTGCAAAAAATCCTTATATCGAAGGATGGAGCCCACACCGAAGTTGTCCCCTCCTCAAACTTGTGCTGCCCTGATAGACCCAAGGGAGCCCTACAAACTGACATCAGGAACCTGGACTGCTGAGTTTTCTTTCCCAGGGAAAATGGAAAAAGGATGTGCCCAGGGGCCCCTGGCCCTGACTGCAAAGAATCCTTATATCGAAGGATGGACCCCACACCGAAGTTGTCCCCACCTCAAACTTGTGCTGCCCTGATAGACCCAAGGGAGCCCTACAAACTGACATCAGGAACCTGGACTGCTGAGTTTTCTTTCCCAGGGAAAATGGCCAAAGGATGTGCCCAGGGGCCCCTGGCCCTGGGCTGGGGCCTCACTGCAAAGAATCCTTATATCGAAGGATGGACCCCACACCGAAGTTGTCCCCACCTCAAACTTGTGCTGCCCTGATAGACCAAAGGGAGCCCTACAAACTGACATCAGGAACCTGGACTGCTGAGTTTTCTTTCCCAGGGAAAATGGAAAAAGGATGTGCCCAGGGAACCCTGGCCCTGACTGCCAAAAATTCTTATATCGAAGAATGGACCCCACACCGAAGTTGTCCCCACCTCAAACTTGTGCTGCCCTGATAGACGCAAGGGAGCCCTACAAACTGACATCAGGAACCTGGACTGCTGAGTTTTCTTTCCCAGGGAAAATGGAAAAAGGATGTGCCCGGGGGCCCCTGGCCCTGACTGCAAAGAATCCTTATATCGAAGCATGGACCCCACACCGAAGATGTCCCCACCTCAAACTTGTGCTGCCCTGATAGACCCAAGGGAGCCCTACAAACTGACATCAGGAACCTGGACTGCTGAGTTTTCTTTCCCAGGGAAAATGGAAAAAGGATGTGCCCAGGGGCCCCTGGCCCTGACTGCAAAGAATCCTTATATCGAAGGATGGACCCCACACCGAAGTTGTCCCCACCTCAAACTTGTGCTGCCCTGATAGACCCAAGGGAGCCCTACAAATTGACATCAGGAACCTGGACTGCTGAGTTTTCTTTCCCAGGGAAAATGGCCAAAGGATGTGCCCAGGGGACCCTGGCCCTGACTGCAAAAAATCCTTATATCGAAGGATGGACCCCAGACGGAAGTTGTCCCCTCCTCAAACTTGTGCTGCCCTGATAGACCCAAGGGAGCCCTACAAACTGACATCAGGAACCTGGACTGCTGAGTTTTCTTTCCCAGGGAAAATGGAAAAAGGATGTGCCCAGGGGCCCCTGGCCCTGACTGCAAAGAATCCTTATATCGAAGGATGGACCCCACACCAAAGTTGTCCCCACCTCAAACTTGTGCTGCCCTGATAGACCCAAGGGAGCCCTACAAACTGACATCAGGAACCTGGACTGCTGAGTTTTCTTTCCCAGGGAAAATGGAAAAAGGATGTGCCCAGGGGCCCCTGGCCCTGACTGCAAAAAATCCTTATATCGAAGGATGGACCCCACACCGAAGTTGTCCCCACCTCAAACTTGTGCTGCCCTGATAGACCCAAGGGAGCCCTACAAACTGACATCAGGAACCTGGACTGCTGAGTTTTCTTTCCCAGGGAAAATGGAAAAAGGATGTGCCCAGGGGCCCCTGGCCCTGACTGCAAAAAATCCTTATATCGAAGGATGGACCCCACACCGAAGTTGTCCCCACCTCAAACTTGTGCTGCCCTGATAGACCCAAGGCAGCCCTACAAACTGACATCAGGAACCTGGACTGCTGAGTTTTCTTTCCCAGGGAAAATGGAAAAAGGATGTGCCCAGGGGCCCCTGGCCCTGACTGCAAAGAATCCTTATATCGAAGGATGGACCCCACACCGAAGTTGTCCCCACCTCAAACTTGTGCTGCCCTGATAGACCCAAGGGAGCCCTACAAACTGACATCAGGAACCTGGACTGCTGAGTTTTCTTTCCCAGGGAAAATGGAAAAAGGATGTGCCCGGGGGCCCCTGGCCCTGACTGCAAAGAATCCTTATATCGAAGCATGGACCCCACACCGAAGATGTCCCCACCTCAAACTTGTGCTGCCCTGATAGACCCAAGGGAGCCCTACAAACTGACATCAGGAACCTGGACTGCTGAGTTTTCTTTCCCAGGGAAAATGGAAAAAGGATGTGCCCAGGGGCCCCTGGCCCTGACTGCAAAGAATCCTTATATCGAAGGATGGACCCCACACCGAAGTTGTCCCCACCTCAAACTTGTGCTGCCCTGATAGACCCAAGGGAGCCCTACAAATTGACATCAGGAACCTGGACTGCTGAGTTTTCTTTCCCAGGGAAAATGGCCAAAGGATGTGCCCAGGGGACCCTGGCCCTGACTGCAAAAAATCCTTATATCGAAGGATGGACCCCAGACGGAAGTTGTCCCCTCCTCAAACTTGTGCTGCCCTGATAGACCCAAGGGAGCCCTACAAACTGACATCAGGAACCTGGACTGCTGAGTTTTCTTTCCCAGGGAAAATGGAAAAAGGATGTGCCCAGGGGCCCCTGGCCCTGACTGCAAAGAATCCTTATATCGAAGGATGGACCCCACACCAAAGTTGTCCCCACCTCAAACTTGTGCTGCCCTGATAGACCCAAGGGAGCCCTACAAACTGACATCAGGAACCTGGACTGCTGAGTTTTCTTTCCCAGGGAAAATGGAAAAAGGATGTGCCCAGGGGCCCCTGGCCCTGACTGCAAAAAATCCTTATATCGAAGGATGGACCCCACACCGAAGTTGTCCCCACCTCAAACTTGTGCTGCCCTGATAGACCCAAGGGAGCCCTACAAACTGACATCAGGAACCTGGACTGCTGAGTTTTCTTTCCCAGGGAAAATGGAAAAAGGATGTGCCCAGGGGCCCCTGGCCCTGACTGCAAAAAATCCTTATATCGAAGGATGGACCCCACACCGAAGTTGTCCCCACCTCAAACTTGTGCTGCCCTGATAGACCCAAGGGAGCCCTACAAACTGACATCAGGAACCTGGACTGCTGAGTTTTCTTTCCCAGGGAAAATGGAAAAAGGATGTGCCCAGGGGCCCCTGGCCCAGGGGCCCCTGGCCCTGACTGCAAAAAATCCTTATATCGAAGGATGGACCCCACACCGAAGTTGTCCCCACCTCAAACTTGTGCTGCCCTGATAGACCCAAGGGAGCCCTACAAACTGACATCAGGAACCTGGACTGCTGAGTTTTCTTTCCCAGGGAAAATGGAAAAAGGATGTGCCCAGGGGCCTCACTGCAAAGAATCCTTATATCGAAGGATGGACCCAACACCGAAATTGTCCCCACCTCAAACTTGTGCTGCCCTGATAGACCCAAGGGAGCCCTACAAACTGACATCAGGAACCTGGACTGCTGAGTTTTCTTTCCCAGGGAAAATGGAAAAAGCATGTGCCCAGGGGCCCCTGACTGCAAAAAATCCGTATATCGAAGGATGGACCCCACACCGAAGATGTCCCCACCTCAAACTTGTGCTGCCCTGATAGACCCAAGGGAGCCCTACAAACTGACATCAGGAACCTGGACTGCTGAGTTTTCTTTCCCAGGGAAAATGGAAAAAGGATGTGCCCAGGGGCCCCTGGCCCTGACTGCAAAGAATCCTTATATCGAAGGATGGACCCCACACCGAAGTTGTCCCCACCTCAAACTTGTGCTGCCCTGATAGACCCAAGGGAGCCCTACAAACTGACATCAGGAACCTGGACTGCTGAGTTTTCTTTCCCAGGGAAAATGGAAAAAGGATGTGCCCGGGGGCCCCTGGCCCTGACTGCAAAAAATCCTTATATCGAAGGATGGACCCCACACCGAAGTTGTCCCCACCTCAAACTTGTGCTGCCCTGATAGACCCAAGGGAGCCCTACAAACTGACATCAGGAACCTGGACTGCTGAGTTTTCTTTCCCAGGGAAAATGGAAAAAGGATGTGCCCAGGGGCCCCTGGCCTGGACTGCAAAAAATCATTATATCGAAGGATGGAGCCCACACCGAAGTTGTCCCCACCTTAAAACTGTGCTGCCCTGATAGACCCAAGGGAGCCCTACAAACTGACATCAGGAACTTGGACTGATGAGTTTCCTTTCACAGATAAAATGGCCAAAGGTTGTGCCCAGGGGCCCCTAGCCCTGACTGCAAAAAATCCTTATATCGAAGGATGGAGCCCAGACCGAAGTTGTCCCCACCTCAAACTTGTGCTGCCCTGATAGACCCAAGGGAGCCCTACAAACTGACATCAGGAACCTGGACTGCTGAGTTTTCTTTCCCAGGGAAAATGGAAAAAGGATGTGCCCAGGGGCCCCTGGCCCTGACTGCAAAGAATCCTTATATCGAAGGATGCACCCCACACCGAAGTTGTCCCCACCTCAAACTTGTGCTGCCCTGATACACCCAAGGGAGCCCTACAAACTGACATCAGGAACCTGGACTGCTGACTTTTCTTTCCCAGGGAAAATGGAAAAAGGATGTGCCCAGGGGCCCCTGGCCCTGGGACCCTGGCCCTGACTGCAAAGAATCCTTATATCGAAGGATGGACCCCACACCGAAGTTGTCCCCACCTCAAACTTGTGCTGCCCTGATAGACCCAAGGGAGCCCTACAAACTGACATCAGGAACCTGGACTGCTGAGTTTTCTTTCCCAGGGAAAATGGAAAAAGGATGTGCCCAGGGGCCCCTGGCCTGGACTGCAAAAAATCATTATATCGAAGGATGGACCCCACACCGAAGATGTCCCCACCTCAAACTTGTGCTGCCCTCATACACCCAAGGGAGCCCTACAAACTGACATCAGGAACCTGGACTGCTGAGTTTTCTTTCCCAGGGAAAATGGAAAAAGGATGTGCCCAGGGGCCCCTGGCCCTGACTGCAAAGAATCCTTATATCGAAGGATGGACCCCACACCGAAGTTGTCCCCACCTCAAACTTGTGCTGCCCTGATAGACCCAAGGGAGCCCTACAAACTGACATCAGGAACCTGGACTGCTGAGCTTTCTTTCCCAGGGAAAATGGAAAAAGGATGTGCCCGGGGGCCCCTGGCCCTGACTGCAAAAAATCCTTATATCGAAGGATGGACCCCACACCGAAGTTGTCCCCACCTCAAACTTGTGCTGCCCTGATAGACCCAAGGGAGCCCTACAAACTGACATCAGGAACCTGGACTGCTGAGTTTTCTTTCCCAGGGAAAATGGAAAAAGGATGTGCCCAGGGGCCCCTGGCCTGGACTGCAAAAAATCATTATATCGAAGGATGGACCCCACACCGAAGTTGTCCCCACCTCAAACTTGTGCTGCCCTGATAGACCCAAGGGAGCCCTACAGACTGACATCAGGAACCTGGACTGCTGAGTTTTCTTTCCCAGGGAAAATGGCCAAAGGATGTGCCCAGGGGCCCCTGGCACTTGGCAGGAACCTCACTACAAAAAATCATTATATCGAAGGATGGACCCCACACCCAAGTTGTCCCCACCTTAAAACTGTGCTGCCCTGATAGACCCAAGGGAGCCCTACAAACTGACATCAGGAACTTGGACTGATGAGTTTCCTTTCACAGATAAAATGGCCAAAGGTTGTGCCCAGGGGCCCCTAGCCCTGACTGCAAAAAATCCTTATATCGAAGGATGGAGCCCAGACCGAAGTTGTCCCCACCTCAAACTTGTGCTGCCCTGATAGACCCAAGGGAGCCCTACAAACTGACATCAGGAACCTGGACTGCTGAGTTTTCTTTCCCAGGGAAAATGGAAAAAGGATGTGCCCAGGGGCCCCTGGCCCTGACTGCAAAGAATCCTTATATCGAAGGATGCACCCCACACCGAAGTTGTCCCCACCTCAAACTTGTGCTGCCCTGATACACCCAAGGGAGCCCTACAAACTGACATCAGGAACCTGGACTGCTGACTTTTCTTTCCCAGGGAAAATGGAAAAAGGATGTGCCCAGGGGCCCCTGGCCCTGGGACCCTGGCCCTGACTGCAAAGAATCCTTATATCGAAGGATGGACCCCACACCGAAGTTGTCCCCACCTCAAACTTGTGCTGCCCTGATAGACCCAAGGGAGCCCTACAAACTGACATCAGGAACCTGGACTGCTGAGTTTTCTTTCCCAGGGAAAATGGAAAAAGGATGTGCCCAGGGGCCCCTGGCCCTGACTGCAAAAAATCCTTATATCGAAGGATGGACCCCACACCGAAGATGTCCCCACCTCAAACTTGTGCTGCCCTCATACACCCAAGGGAGCCCTACAAACTGACATCAGGAACCTGGACTGCTGAGTTTTCTTTCCCAGGGAAAATGGAAAAAGGATGTGCCCAGGGGCCCCTGGACATGGGCTGGGGGCACACTGCAAAGAATCCTTATATCGAAGGATGGACCCCACACCGAAGTTGTCCCCACCTCAAACTTGTGCTGCCCTGATAGACCCAAGGGAGCCCTACAAACTGACATCAGGAACCTGGACTGCTGAGTTTTCTTTCCCAGGGAAAATGGAAAAAGGATGTGCCCAGGGGCCCCTGGCCCTGACTGCAAAGAATCCTTATAACGAAGGATGGACCCCACACCGAAGTTGTCCCCACCTCAAACTTGTGCTGCCCTGATAGACCCAAGGGAGCCCTACAGACTGACATCAGGAACCTGGACTGCTGACTTTTCTTTCCCAGGGAAAATGGAAAAAGGATGTGCCCAGGGGCCCCTGGCCCTGGGCTGGGGCCTCACTGCAAAGAATCCTTTTATCGAAGGATGGACCCCACACCGAAGTTGTCCCCACCTCAAACTTGTGCTGCCCTGATAGACCCAAGGGAGCCCTACAAACTGACATCAGGAACCTGGACTGCTGAGTTTTCTTTCCCAGGGAAAATGGAAAAAGGATGTGCCCAGGGGCCCCTGGCCCTGACTGCAAAAAATCCTTATATCGAAGGATGGACCCCACACCGAAGTTGTCCCCACCTCAAACTTGTGCTGCCCTGATAGACCCAAGGGAGCCCTACAAACTGACATCAGGAACCTGGACTGCTGAGTTTTCTTTCCCAGGGAAAATGGCCAAAGGATGTGCCCAGGGGCCCCTGGCCCTGACTGCAAAGAATCCTTATATCGAAGGATGGACCCCACACCAAAGTTGTCCCCACCTCAAACTTGTGCTGCCCTGATAGACCCAAGGGAGCCCTACAAACTGACATCAGGAACCTGGACTGCTGAGTTTTCTTTCCCAGGGAAAATGGAAAAAGGATGTGCCCAGGGGCCCCTGGACATGGGCTGGGGCCTCACTGCAAAGAATCCTTATATTGAAGGATGGACCCCACACCGAAGTTGTCCCCACCTCAAACTTGTGCTGCCCTGATAGACCCAAGGGAGCCCTACAAACTGACATCAGGAACCTGGACTGCTGAGTTTTCTTTCCCAGGGAAAATGGAAAAAGGATGTGCCCAGGGGCCCCTGGCCCTGACTGCAAAGAATCCTTATAACGAAGGATGGACCCCACACCGAAGTTGTCCCCACCTCCAACTTTTGCTGCCCTGATCGATCCAAGGGAGCCCTACAAACTGATATCAGGAACCTGGATTGCTGAGTTTTCTTTCCCAGGGAAAATGGAAAAAGGATGTGCCCACGGGCCTCTGGACATGGGCTGGGGCCTCACTGCAAAGAATCCTTATATCGAAGGATGGACCCCACACCGAAGATGTCCCCACCTCAAACTTGTGCTGCCCTGATAGACCCAAGGGAGCCCTACAAACTGACATCAGGAACCTGGACTGCTGAGTTTTCTTTCCCAGGGAAAATGGAAAAAGGATGTGCCCAGGGGCCCCTGGCCCTGACTGCAAAAAATCCTTATATCGAAGGATGGACCCCACACCGAAGTTGTCCCCACCTCAAACTTGTGCTGCCCTGATAGACCCAAGGCAGCCCTACAAACTGACATCAGGAACCTGGACTGCTGAGTTTTCTTTCCCAGGGAAAATGGAAAAAGGATGTGCCCAGGGGCCCCTGGCCCTGACTGCAAAGAATCCTTATATCGAAGGATGGACCCCACACCGAAGTTGTCCCCACCTCAAACTTGTGCTGCCCTGATAGACCCAAGGGAGCCCTACAAACTGACATCAGGAACCTGGACTGCTGAGTTTTCTTTCCCAGGGAAAATGGAAAAAGGATGTGCCCAGGGGCCCCTGGCCCAGGGGCCCCTGGCCCTGACTGCAAAAAATCCTTATATCGAAGGATGGACCCCACACCGAAGTTGTCCCCACCTCAAACTTGTGCTGCCCTGATAGACCCAAGGGAGCCCTACAAACTGACATCAGGAACCTGGACTGCTGAGTTTTCTTTCCCAGGGAAAATGGAAAAAGGATGTGCCCAGGGGCCTCACTGCAAAGAATCCTTATATCGAAGGATGGACCCAACACCGAAATTGTCCCCACCTCAAACTTGTGCTGCCCTGATAGACCCAAGGGAGCCCTACAAACTGACATCAGGAACCTGGACTGCTGAGTTTTCTTTCCCAGGGAAAATGGAAAAAGCATGTGCCCAGGGGCCCCTGACTGCAAAAAATCCGTATATCGAAGGATGGACCCCACACCGAAGATGTCCCCACCTCAAACTTGTGCTGCCCTGATAGACCCAAGGGAGCCCTACAAACTGACATCAGGAACCTGGACTGCTGAGTTTTCTTTCCCAGGGAAAATGGAAAAAGGATGTGCCCAGGGGCCCCTGGCCCTGACTGCAAAGAATCCTTATATCGAAGGATGGACCCCACACCGAAGTTGTCCCCACCTCAAACTTGTGCTGCCCTGATAGACCCAAGGGAGCCCTACAAACTGACATCAGGAACCTGGACTGCTGAGTTTTCTTTCCCAGGGAAAATGGAAAAAGGATGTGCCCGGGGGCCCCTGGCCCTGACTGCAAAAAATCCTTATATCGAAGGATGGACCCCACACCGAAGTTGTCCCCACCTCAAACTTGTGCTGCCCTGATAGACCCAAGGGAGCCCTACAAACTGACATCAGGAACCTGGACTGCTGAGTTTTCTTTCCCAGGGAAAATGGAAAAAGGATGTGCCCAGGGGCCCCTGGCCTGGACTGCAAAAAATCATTATATCGAAGGATGGAGCCCACACCGAAGTTGTCCCCACCTTAAAACTGTGCTGCCCTGATAGACCCAAGGGAGCCCTACAAACTGACATCAGGAACTTGGACTGATGAGTTTCCTTTCACAGATAAAATGGCCAAAGGTTGTGCCCAGGGGCCCCTAGCCCTGACTGCAAAAAATCCTTATATCGAAGGATGGAGCCCAGACCGAAGTTGTCCCCACCTCAAACTTGTGCTGCCCTGATAGACCCAAGGGAGCCCTACAAACTGACATCAGGAACCTGGACTGCTGAGTTTTCTTTCCCAGGGAAAATGGAAAAAGGATGTGCCCAGGGGCCCCTGGCCCTGACTGCAAAGAATCCTTATATCGAAGGATGCACCCCACACCGAAGTTGTCCCCACCTCAAACTTGTGCTGCCCTGATACACCCAAGGGAGCCCTACAAACTGACATCAGGAACCTGGACTGCTGACTTTTCTTTCCCAGGGAAAATGGAAAAAGGATGTGCCCAGGGGCCCCTGGCCCTGGGACCCTGGCCCTGACTGCAAAGAATCCTTATATCGAAGGATGGACCCCACACCGAAGTTGTCCCCACCTCAAACTTGTGCTGCCCTGATAGACCCAAGGGAGCCCTACAAACTGACATCAGGAACCTGGACTGCTGAGTTTTCTTTCCCAGGGAAAATGGAAAAAGGATGTGCCCAGGGGCCCCTGGCCTGGACTGCAAAAAATCATTATATCGAAGGATGGACCCCACACCGAAGATGTCCCCACCTCAAACTTGTGCTGCCCTCATACACCCAAGGGAGCCCTACAAACTGACATCAGGAACCTGGACTGCTGAGTTTTCTTTCCCAGGGAAAATGGAAAAAGGATGTGCCCAGGGGCCCCTGGCCCTGACTGCAAAGAATCCTTATATCGAAGGATGGACCCCACACCGAAGTTGTCCCCACCTCAAACTTGTGCTGCCCTGATAGACCCAAGGGAGCCCTACAAACTGACATCAGGAACCTGGACTGCTGAGCTTTCTTTCCCAGGGAAAATGGAAAAAGGATGTGCCCGGGGGCCCCTGGCCCTGACTGCAAAAAATCCTTATATCGAAGGATGGACCCCACACCGAAGTTGTCCCCACCTCAAACTTGTGCTGCCCTGATAGACCCAAGGGAGCCCTACAAACTGACATCAGGAACCTGGACTGCTGAGTTTTCTTTCCCAGGGAAAATGGAAAAAGGATGTGCCCAGGGGCCCCTGGCCTGGACTGCAAAAAATCATTATATCGAAGGATGGACCCCACACCGAAGTTGTCCCCACCTCAAACTTGTGCTGCCCTGATAGACCCAAGGGAGCCCTACAGACTGACATCAGGAACCTGGACTGCTGAGTTTTCTTTCCCAGGGAAAATGGCCAAAGGATGTGCCCAGGGGCCCCTGGCACTTGGCAGGAACCTCACTACAAAAAATCATTATATCGAAGGATGGACCCCACACCCAAGTTGTCCCCACCTTAAAACTGTGCTGCCCTGATAGACCCAAGGGAGCCCTACAAACTGACATCAGGAACTTGGACTGATGAGTTTCCTTTCACAGATAAAATGGCCAAAGGTTGTGCCCAGGGGCCCCTAGCCCTGACTGCAAAAAATCCTTATATCGAAGGATGGAGCCCAGACCGAAGTTGTCCCCACCTCAAACTTGTGCTGCCCTGATAGACCCAAGGGAGCCCTACAAACTGACATCAGGAACCTGGACTGCTGAGTTTTCTTTCCCAGGGAAAATGGAAAAAGGATGTGCCCAGGGGCCCCTGGCCCTGACTGCAAAAAATCCTTATATCGAAGGATGGACCCCACACCGAAGATGTCCCCACCTCAAACTTGTGCTGCCCTCATACACCCAAGGGAGCCCTACAAACTGACATCAGGAACCTGGACTGCTGAGTTTTCTTTCCCAGGGAAAATGGAAAAAGGATGTGCCCAGGGGCCCCTGGACATGGGCTGGGGGCACACTGCAAAGAATCCTTATATCGAAGGATGGACCCCACACCGAAGTTGTCCCCACCTCAAACTTGTGCTGCCCTGATAGACCCAAGGGAGCCCTACAAACTGACATCAGGAACCTGGACTGCTGAGTTTTCTTTCCCAGGGAAAATGGAAAAAGGATGTGCCCAGGGGCCCCTGGCCCTGACTGCAAAGAATCCTTATAACGAAGGATGGACCCCACACCGAAGTTGTCCCCACCTCAAACTTGTGCTGCCCTGATAGACCCAAGGGAGCCCTACAGACTGACATCAGGAACCTGGACTGCTGACTTTTCTTTCCCAGGGAAAATGGAAAAAGGATGTGCCCAGGGGCCCCTGGCCCTGGGCTGGGGCCTCACTGCAAAGAATCCTTTTATCGAAGGATGGACCCCACACCGAAGTTGTCCCCACCTCAAACTTGTGCTGCCCTGATAGACCCAAGGGAGCCCTACAAACTGACATCAGGAACCTGGACTGCTGAGTTTTCTTTCCCAGGGAAAATGGAAAAAGGATGTGCCCAGGGGCCCCTGGCCCTGACTGCAAAAAATCCTTATATCGAAGGATGGACCCCACACCGAAGTTGTCCCCACCTCAAACTTGTGCTGCCCTGATAGACCCAAGGGAGCCCTACAAACTGACATCAGGAACCTGGACTGCTGAGTTTTCTTTCCCAGGGAAAATGGCCAAAGGATGTGCCCAGGGGCCCCTGGCCCTGACTGCAAAGAATCCTTATATCGAAGGATGGACCCCACACCAAAGTTGTCCCCACCTCAAACTTGTGCTGCCCTGATAGACCCAAGGGAGCCCTACAAACTGACATCAGGAACCTGGACTGCTGAGTTTTCTTTCCCAGGGAAAATGGAAAAAGGATGTGCCCAGGGGCCCCTGGACATGGGCTGGGGCCTCACTGCAAAGAATCCTTATATTGAAGGATGGACCCCACACCGAAGTTGTCCCCACCTCAAACTTGTGCTGCCCTGATAGACCCAAGGGAGCCCTACAAACTGACATCAGGAACCTGGACTGCTGAGTTTTCTTTCCCAGGGAAAATGGAAAAAGGATGTGCCCAGGGGCCCCTGGCCCTGGGACCCTGGCCCTGACTGCAAAAAATCCTTATATCGAAGGATGGACCCCACACCGAAGTTGTCCCCACCTCAAACTTGTGCTGCCCTGATAGACCCAAGGGAACCCTACAAACTGACATCAGGAACCTGGACTGCTGACTTTTCTTTCCCAGGGAAAATGGAAAAAGGATGTGCCCAGGGGCCCCTGGCCCTGACTGCAAAAAATACTTTTATCAAAGGATGGAGCCCACACCGAAGTTGTCCCCACCTCAAACTTGTGCTGCCCTGATAGACCCAAGGGAGCCCTACAAACTGACATCAGGAACCTGGACTGCTGAGTTTTCTTTCCCAGGGAAAATGGAAAAAGGATGTGCCCAGGGGCCCCTGGCCCTGACTGCAAAAAATCCTTATAACGAAGGATGGACCCCACACCGAAGTTGTCCCCACCTCAAACTTGTGCTGCCCTGATAGACCCAAGGGAGCCCTACAAACTGACATCAGGAACCTGGACTGCTGACTTTTCTTTCCCAGGGAAAATGGAAAAAGGATGTGCCCAGGGGCCCCTGGCCCTGGGCTGGGGCCTCACTGCAAAGAATCCTTATATCGAAGGATGGACCCCACACCGAAGTTGTCCCCACCTCAAACTTGTGCTGCCCTGATAGACCCAAGGGAACCCTACAAACTGACATCAGGAACCTGGACTGCTGAGTTTTCTTTCCCAGGGAAAATGGAAAAAGGATGTGCCCAGGGGCCCCTGGCCCTGACTGCAAAGAATCCTTATAACGAAGGATGGACCCCACACCGAAGTTGTCCCCACCTCCAACTTTTGCTGCCCTGATCGATCCAAGGGAGCCCTACAAACTGATATCAGGAACCTGGATTGCTGAGTTTTCTTTCCCAGGGAAAATGGAAAAAGGATGTGCCCACGGGCCTCTGGACATGGGCTGGGGCCTCACTGCAAAGAATCCTTATATCGAAGGATGGACCCCACACCGAAGATGTCCCCACCTCAAACTTGTGCTGCCCTGATAGACCCAAGGGAGCCCTACAAACTGACATCAGGAACCTGGACTGCTGAGTTTTCTTTCCCAGGGAAAATGGAAAAAGGATGTGCCCAGGGGCCCCTGGCCCTGACTGCAAAAAATCCTTATATCGATGGATGGACCCCACACCGAAGTTGTCCCCACCTCAAACTTTTGCTGCCCTGACAGACCCAAGGGAGCCCTACAAACTGACATCAGGAACCTGGACTGCTGAGTTTTCTTTCCCAGGGAAAATGGAAAAAGGATGTGCCCAGGGGCCCCTGGACATGGGCTAGGGCCACACTGCAAAGAATCCTTATATCGAAGGATGGACCCCACACCGAAGTTGTCCCCACCTCAAGCTTGTGCTGCCCTGATAGACCCAAGGGAGCGCTACAAACTGACATCAGGAACCTGGACTGCTGAGTTTTCTTTCCCAGGGAAAATGGAAAAAGGATGTGCCCAGGGGCCCCTGGCCCTGGGCCCCTGGCCCTGACTGCAAAAAATCCTTATATCGAAGGATGGACCCCACACCAAAGTTGTTGCAACCTCAAACTTGTGCTGCCCTGATAGACCCAAGGGAGCCCTACAAACTGACATCAGGAACCTGGACTGCTGAGTTTTCTTTCCCAGGGAAAATGGAAAAAGGATGTGCCCAGGGGCCCCTGGCCCTGACTGCAAAAAATCCTTATATCGAAGGATGGACCCCACACCGAAGCTGTCCCCGCCACAAACTTGTGCTGCCCTGATAGACCCAAGGGAGCCCTACAAACTGACATCAGGAACCTGGACTGCTGAGTTTTCTTTCCCAGGGAAAATGGAAAAAGGATGTGCCCAGGGGCCCCTGGCCCTGGGAGCCTGGCCCTGACTCCAAAAACTCCTTATATCGAAGGATGGACCCCACACCGAAGTTGTCCCCACCTCAAACTTGTGCTGCCCTGATAGACCCAAGGGAGCCCTACAAACTGACATCAGGAACCTGGACTGCTGAGTTTTCTTTCCCAGGGAAAATGGAAAAAGGATGTGCCCAGGGGCCCCTGGCCCAGGGGCCCCTGGCCCTGACTGCAAAAAATCCTTATATCGAAGGATGAACCCCACACCGAAGTTGTCCCCACCTCAAACTTGTGCTGCCCTGATAGACCCAAGGGAGCCCTACAAACTGACATCAGGAACCTGGACTGCTGAGTTTTCTTTCCCAGGGAAAATGGAAAAAGGATGTGCCCAGGGGCCCCTGGCCCTGACTGCAAAGAATCCTTATATCGAAGGATGGACCCCACACCGAAATTGTCCCCACCTCAAACTTGTGCTGCCCTGATAGACCCAAGGGAGCCCTACAAACTGACATCAGGAACCTGGACTGCTGAGTTTTCTTTCCCAGGGAAAATGGAAAAAGGATGTGCCCAGGGGCCCCTGGCCCTGACTGCAAAGAATCCTTATAACGAAGGATGGACCCCACACCGAAGTTGTCTCCACCTCAAACTTGTGCTGCCCTGATAGACCCAAGGGAGCCCTACAAACTGACATCAGAAACCTGGATTGCTGAGTTTTCTTTCCCAGGGAAAATGGAAAAAGGATGTGCCCAGGGGCCCCTGGCCCTGGGCTGGGGCCTCACTGCAAAGAATCCTTATATCGAAGGATGGACCCCACACCGAAGTTGTCCCCACCTCAAACTTGTGCTGCCCTGATAGACCCAAGGGAGCCCTACAAACTGACATCAGGAACCTGGACTGCTGAGTTTTCTTTCCCAGGGAAAATGGAAAAAGGATGTGCCCAGGGGCCCCTGGCCCTGACTGCAAAGAATCCTTATATCGAAGGATGGACCCCACACCGAAGATGTCCCCACCTCAAACTTGTGCTGCCCTGATAGACCCAAGGGAGCCCTACAAACTGACATCAGGAACCTGGACTGCTGAGTTTTCTTTCCCAGGGAAAATGGAAAAAGGATGTGCCCAGGGGCCCCTGGACATGGGCTGGGGCCTCACTGCAAAGAATCCTTATATCGAAGGATGGACCCCACACCGAAGTTGTCCCCACCTCAAACTTGTGCTGCCCTGATAGACCCAAGGGAACCCTACAAACTGACATCAGGAACCTGGACTGCTGAGTTTTCTTTCCCAGGGAAAATGGAAAAAGGATGTGCCCAGGGGCCCCTGGCCCTGGGCTGGGGCCTCACTGCAAAGAATCCTTATATCGAAGGATGGACCCCACACCGAAGTTGCCCCCACCTCAAACTTGTGCTGCCCTGATAGACCCAAGGGAGCCCTACAAACTGACATCAGGAACTTGGACTGATGAGTTTCCTTTCACAGATAAAATGGCCAAAGGTTGTGCCCAGGGGCCCCTAGCCCTGACTGCAAAAAATCCTTATATCGAAGGATGGAGCCCACACCGAAGTTGTCCCCTCCTCAAACTTGTGCTGCCCTGATAGACCCAAGGGAGCCCTACAAACTGACATCAGGAACCTGGACTGCTGAGTTTTCTTTCCCAGGGAAAATGGAAAAAGGATGTGCCCAGGGGCCCCTGGCCCTGACTGCAAAGAATCCTTATATCGAAGGATGGACCCCACACCGAAGTTGTCCCCACCTCAAACTTGTGCTGCCCTGATAGACCCAAGGGAGCCCTACAAACTGACATCAGGAACCTGGACTGCTGAGTTTTCTTTCCCAGGGAAAATGGCCAAAGGATGTGCCCAGGGGCCCCTGGCCCTGGGCTGGGGCCTCACTGCAAAGAATCCTTATATCGAAGGATGGACCCCACACCGAAGTTGTCCCCACCTCAAACTTGTGCTGCCCTGATAGACCAAAGGGAGCCCTACAAACTGACATCAGGAACCTGGACTGCTGAGTTTTCTTTCCCAGGGAAAATGGAAAAAGGATGTGCCCAGGGAACCCTGGCCCTGACTGCCAAAAATTCTTATATCGAAGAATGGACCCCACACCGAAGTTGTCCCCACCTCAAACTTGTGCTGCCCTGATAGACGCAAGGGAGCCCTACAAACTGACATCAGGAACCTGGACTGCTGAGTTTTCTTTCCCAGGGAAAATGGAAAAAGGATGTGCCCGGGGGCCCCTGGCCCTGACTGCAAAGAATCCTTATATCGAAGGATGGACCCCACACCGAAGATGTCCCCACCTCAAACTTGTGCTGCCCTGATAGACCCAAGGGAGCCCTACAAACTGACATCAGGAACCTGGACTGCTGAGTTTTCTTTCCCAGGGAAAATGGAAAAAGGATGTGCCCAGGGGCCCCTGGCCCTGACTGCAAAGAATCCTTATATCGAAGGATGGACCCCACACCGAAGTTGTCCCCACCTCAAACTTGTGCTGCCCTGATAGACCCAAGGGAGCCCTACAAATTGACATCAGGAACCTGGACTGCTGAGTTTTCTTTCCCAGGGAAAATGGCCAAAGGATGTGCCCAGGGGACCCTGGCCCTGACTGCAAAAAATCCTTATATCGAAGGATGGACCCCAGACGGAAGTTGTCCCCTCCTCAAACTTGTGCTGCCCTGATAGACCCAAGGGAGCCCTACAAACTGACATCAGGAACCTGGACTGCTGAGTTTTCTTTCCCAGGGAAAATGGAAAAAGGATGTGCCCAGGGGCCCCTGGCCCTGACTGCAAAAAATCCTTATATCGAAGGATGGACCCCACACCGAAGTTGTCCCCACCTCAAACTTGTGCTGCCCTGATAGACCCAAGGGAGCCCTACAAACTGACATCAGGAACCTGGACTGCTGAGTTTTCTTTCCCAGGGAAAATGGAAAAAGGATGTGCCCAGGGGCCCCTGGCCCTGACTACAAAGAATCCTTATATCGAAGGATGGACCCCACACCGAAGTTGTCCCCACCTCAAACTTGTGCTGCCCTGATAGACCCAAGGGAGCCCTACAAACTGACATCAGGAACCTGGACTGCTGAGTTTTCTTTCCCAGGGAAAATGGAAAAAGGATGTGCCCAGGGGCCCCTGGCCCAGGGGCCCCTGGCCCTGACTGCAAAAAATCCTTATATCGAAGGATGGACCCCACACCGAAGTTGTCCCCACCTCAAACTTGTGCTGCCCTGATAGACCCAAGGGAGCCCTACAAACTGACATCAGGAACCTGGACTGCTGAGTTTTCTTTCCCAGGGAAAATGGAAAAAGGATGTGCCCAGGGGCCTCACTGCAAAGAATCCTTATATCGAAGGATGGACCCAACACCGAAATTGTCCCCACCTCAAACTTGTGCTGCCCTGATAGACCCAAGGGAGCCCTACAAACTGACATCAGGAACCTGGACTGCTGAGTTTTCTTTCCCAGGGAAAATGGAAAAAGCATGTGCCCAGGGGCCCCTGACTGCAAAAAATCCGTATATCGAAGGATGGACCCCACACCGAAGATGTCCCCACCTCAAACTTGTGCTGCCCTGATAGACCCAAGGGAGCCCTACAAACTGACATCAGGAACCTGGACTGCTGAGTTTTCTTTCCCAGGGAAAATGGAAAAAGGATGTGCCCAGGGGCCCCTGGCCCTGACTGCAAAGAATCCTTATATCGAAGGATGGACCCCACACCGAAGTTGTCCCCACCTCAAACTTGTGCTGCCCTGATAGACCCAAGGGAGCCCTACAAACTGACATCAGGAACCTGGACTGCTGAGTTTTCTTTCCCAGGGAAAATGGAAAAAGGATGTGCCCGGGGGCCCCTGGCCCTGACTGCAAAAAATCCTTATATCGAAGGATGGACCCCACACCGAAGTTGTCCCCACCTCAAACTTGTGCTGCCCTGATAGACCCAAGGGAGCCCTACAAACTGACATCAGGAACCTGGACTGCTGAGTTTTCTTTCCCAGGGAAAATGGAAAAAGGATGTGCCCAGGGGCCCCTGGCCTGGACTGCAAAAAATCATTATATCGAAGGATGGAGCCCACACCGAAGTTGTCCCCACCTCAAACTTGTGCTGCCCTGATAGACCCAAGGGAGCCCTACAGACTGACATCAGGAACCTGGACAGCTGAGTTTTCTTTCCCAGGGAAAATGGCCAAAGGATGTGCCCAGGGGCCCCTGGCACTTGGCAGGAACCTCACTACAAAAAATCATTATATCGAAGGATGGACCCCACACCCAAGTTGTCCCCACCTTAAAACTGTGCTGCCCTGATAGACCAAAGGGAGCCCTACAAACTGACATCAGGAACCTGGACTGCTGAGTTTTCTTTCCCAGGGAAAATGGAAAAAGGATGTGCCCAGGGAACCCTGGCCCTGACTGCCAAAAATTCTTATATCGAAGAATGGACCCCACACCGAAGTTGTCCCCACCTCAAACTTGTGCTGCCCTGATAGACGCAAGGGAGCCCTACAAACTGACATCAGGAACCTGGACTGCTGAGTTTTCTTTCCCAGGGAAAATGGAAAAAGGATGTGCCCGGGGGCCCCTGGCCCTGACTGCAAAGAATCCTTATATCGAAGGATGGACCCCACACCGAAGATGTCCCCACCTCAAACTTGTGCTGCCCTGATAGACCCAAGGGAGCCCTACAAACTGACATCAGGAACCTGGACTGCTGAGTTTTCTTTCCCAGGGAAAATGGAAAAAGGATGTGCCCAGGGGCCCCTGGCCCTGACTGCAAAGAATCCTTATATCGAAGGATGGACCCCACACCGAAGTTGTCCCCACCTCAAACTTGTGCTGCCCTGATAGACCCAAGGGAGCCCTACAAACTGACATCAGGAACCTGGACTGCTGAGTTTTCTTTCCCAGGGAAAATGGAAAAAGGATGTGCCCAGGGGCCCCTGGCCCTGACTGCAAAGAATCCTTATATCGAAGGATGGACCCCACACCAAAGTTGTCCCCACCTCAAACTTGTGCTGCCCTGATAGACCCAAGGGAGCCCTACAAACTGACATCAGGAACCTGGACTGCTGAGTTTTCTTTCCCAGGGAAAATGGAAAAAGGATGTGCCCAGGGGCCCCTGGCCCTGACTGCAAAAAATCCTTATATCGAAGGATGGACCCCACACCGAAGTTGTCCCCACCTCAAACTTGTGCTGCCCTGATAGACCCAAGGGAGCCCTACAAACTGACATCAGGAACCTGGACTGCTGAGTTTTCTTTCCCAGGGAAAATGGAAAAAGGATGTGCCCAGGGGCCCCTGGCCCTGACTGCAAAAAATCCTTATATCGAAGGATGGACCCCACACCGAAGTTGTCCCCACCTCAAACTTGTGCTGCCCTGATAGACCCAAGGGAGCCCTACAAACTGACATCAGGAACCTGGACTGCTGAGTTTTCTTTCCCAGGGAAAATGGAAAAAGGATGTGCCCAGGGGCCCCTGGCCCTGACTACAAAGAATCCTTATATCGAAGGATGGACCCCACACCGAAGTTGTCCCCACCTCAAACTTGTGCTGCCCTGATAGACCCAAGGGAGCCCTACAAACTGACATCAGGAACCTGGACTGCTGAGTTTTCTTTCCCAGGGAAAATGGAAAAAGGATGTGCCCAGGGGCCCCTGGCCCAGGGGCCCCTGGCCCTGACTGCAAAAAATCCTTATATCGAAGGATGGACCCCACACCGAAGTTGTCCCCACCTCAAACTTGTGCTGCCCTGATAGACCCAAGGGAGCCCTACAAACTGACATCAGGAACCTGGACTGCTGAGTTTTCTTTCCCAGGGAAAATGGAAAAAGGATGTGCCCAGGGGCCTCACTGCAAAGAATCCTTATATCGAAGGATGGACCCAACACCGAAATTGTCCCCACCTCAAACTTGTGCTGCCCTGATAGACCCAAGGGAGCCCTACAAACTGACATCAGGAACCTGGACTGCTGAGTTTTCTTTCCCAGGGAAAATGGAAAAAGCATGTGCCCAGGGGCCCCTGACTGCAAAAAATCCGTATATCGAAGGATGGACCCCACACCGAAGATGTCCCCACCTCAAACTTGTGCTGCCCTGATAGACCCAAGGGAGCCCTACAAACTGACATCAGGAACCTGGACTGCTGAGTTTTCTTTCCCAGGGAAAATGGAAAAAGGATGTGCCCAGGGGCCCCTGGCCCTGACTGCAAAGAATCCTTATATCGAAGGATGGACCCCACACCGAAGTTGTCCCCACCTCAAACTTGTGCTGCCCTGATAGACCCAAGGGAGCCCTACAAACTGACATCAGGAACCTGGACTGCTGAGTTTTCTTTCCCAGGGAAAATGGAAAAAGGATGTGCCCGGGGGCCCCTGGCCCTGACTGCAAAAAATCCTTATATCGAAGGATGGACCCCACACCGAAGTTGTCCCCACCTCAAACTTGTGCTGCCCTGATAGACCCAAGGGAGCCCTACAAACTGACATCAGGAACCTGGACTGCTGAGTTTTCTTTCCCAGGGAAAATGGAAAAAGGATGTGCCCAGGGGCCCCTGGCCTGGACTGCAAAAAATCATTATATCGAAGGATGGAGCCCACACCGAAGTTGTCCCCACCTCAAACTTGTGCTGCCCTGATAGACCCAAGGGAGCCCTACAGACTGACATCAGGAACCTGGACTGCTGAGTTTTCTTTCCCAGGGAAAATGGCCAAAGGATGTGCCCAGGGGACCCTGGCACTTGGCAGGAACCTCACTACAAAAAATCATTATATCGAAGGATGGACCCCACACCCAAGTTGTCCCCACCTTAAAACTGTGCTGCCCTGATAGACCCAAGGGAGCCCTACAAACTGACATCAGGAACTTGGACTGATGAGTTTCCTTTCACAGATAAAATGGCCAAAGGTTGTGCCCAGGGGCCCCTAGCCCTGACTGCAAAAAATCCTTATATCGAAGGATGGAGCCCAGACCGAAGTTGTCCCCACCTCAAACTTGTGCTGCCCTGATAGACCCAAGGGAGCCCTACAAACTGACATCAGGAACCTGGACTGCTGAGTTTTCTTTCCCAGGGAAAATGGAAAAAGGATGTGCCCAGGGGCCCCTGGCCCTGACTGCAAAGAATCCTTATATCGAAGGATGGACCCCACACCGAAGTTGTCCCCACCTCAAACTTGTGCTGCCCTGATAGACCCAAGGGAGCCCTACAAACTGACATCAGGAACCTGGACTGCTGAGTTTTCTTTCCCAGGGAAAATGGAAAAAGGATGTGCCCAGGGGCCCCTGGCCCTGACTGCAAAAAATCCTTATATCGAAGGATGGACCCCACACCGAAGATGTCCCCACCTCAAACTTGTGCTGCCCTCATACACCCAAGGGAGCCCTACAAACTGACATCAGGAACCTGGACTGCTGAGTTTTCTTTCCCAGGGAAAATGGAAAAAGGATGTGCCCAGGGGCCCCTGGACATGGGCTGGGGGCACACTGCAAAGAATCCTTATATCGAAGGATGGACCCCACACCGAAGTTGTCCCCACCTCAAACTTGTGCTGCCCTGATAGACCCAAGGGAGCCCTACAAACTGACATCAGGAACCTGGACTGCTGAGTTTTCTTTCCCAGGGAAAATGGAAAAAGGATGTGCCCAGGGGCCCCTGGCCCTGACTGCAAAGAATCCTTATAACGAAGGATGGACCCCACACCGAAGTTGTCCCCACCTCAAACTTGTGCTGCCCTGATAGACCCAAGGGAGCCCTACAGACTGACATCAGGAACCTGGACTGCTGACTTTTCTTTCCCAGGGAAAATGGAAAAAGGATGTGCCCAGGGGCCCCTGGCCCTGGGCTGGGGCCTCACTGCAAAGAATCCTTTTATCGAAGGATGGACCCCACACCGAAGTTGTCCCCACCTCAAACTTGTGCTGCCCTGATAGACCCAAGGGAGCCCTACAAACTGACATCAGGAACCTGGACTGCTGAGTTTTCTTTCCCAGGGAAAATGGAAAAAGGATGTGCCCAGGGGCCCCTGGCCCTGACTGCAAAAAATCCTTATATCGAAGGATGGACCCCACACCGAAGTTGTCCCCACCTCAAACTTGTGCTGCCCTGATAGACCCAAGGGAGCCCTACAAACTGACATCAGGAACCTGGACTGCTGAGTTTTCTTTCCCAGGGAAAATGGCCAAAGGATGTGCCCAGGGGCCCCTGGCCCTGACTGCAAAGAATCCTTATATCGAAGGATGGACCCCACACCAAAGTTGTCCCCACCTCAAACTTGTGCTGCCCTGATAGACCCAAGGGAGCCCTACAAACTGACATCAGGAACCTGGACTGCTGAGTTTTCTTTCCCAGGGAAAATGGAAAAAGGATGTGCCCAGGGGCCCCTGGACATGGGCTGGGGCCTCACTGCAAAGAATCCTTATATTGAAGGATGGACCCCACACCGAAGTTGTCCCCACCTCAAACTTGTGCTGCCCTGATAGACCCAAGGGAGCCCTACAAACTGACATCAGGAACCTGGACTGCTGAGTTTTCTTTCCCAGGGAAAATGGAAAAAGGATGTGCCCAGGGGCCCCTGGCCCTGGGACCCTGGCCCTGACTGCAAAAAATCCTTATATCGAAGGATGGACCCCACACCGAAGTTGTCCCCACCTCAAACTTGTGCTGCCCTGATAGACCCAAGGGAACCCTACAAACTGACATCAGGAACCTGGACTGCTGACTTTTCTTTCCCAGGGAAAATGAAAAAAGGATGTGCCCAGGGGCCCCTGGCCCTGACTGCAAAAAATCCTTATATCAAAGGATGGACCCCACACCGAAGTTGTCCCCACCTCAAACTTGTGCTGCCCTGATAGACCCAAGGGAGCCCTACAAACTGACATCAGGAACCTGGACTGCTGAGTTTTCTTTCCCAGGGAAAATGGAAAAAGGATGTGCCCAGGGGCCCCTGGCCCTGGGACCCTGGCCCTGACTGCAAAAAATCCTTATATCGAAGGATGGACCCCACACCGAAGTTGTCCCCACCTCAAACTTGTGCTGCCCTGATAGACCCAAGGGAACCCTACAAACTGACATCAGGAACCTGGACTGCTGACTTTTCTTTCCCAGGGAAAATGGAAAAAGGATGTGCCCAGGGGCCCCTGGCCCTGACTGCAAAGAATCCTTATAACGAAGGATGGACCCCACACCGAAGTTGTCCCCACCTCAAACTTGTGCTGCCCTGATAGACCCAAGGGAGCCCTACAAACTGACATCAGGAACCTGGACTGCTGAGTTTTCTTTCCCAGGGAAAATGGAAAAAGGATGTGCCCAGGGGCCCCTGGCCCTGACTGCAAAAAATACTTTTATCAAAGGATGGACCCCAGACCGAAGTTGTCCCCACCTCAAACTTGTGCTGCCCTGATAGACCCAAGGGAGCCCTACAAACTGACATCAGGAACCTGGACTGCTGAGTTTTCTTTCCCAGGAAAAATGGAAAAAGGATGTGCCCAGGGGCCCCTGGCCCTGACTGCAAAAAATCCTTATATCGAAGGATGGACCCCACACCGAAGTTGTCCCCACCTCAAACTTGTGCTGCCTTGATAGACCCAAGGGAGCCCTACAAACTGACATCAGGAACCTGGACTGCTGAGTTTTCTTTCCCAGGGAAAATGGAAAAAGGATGTGCCCAGGGGCCCCTGGCCCTGGGACCCTGGCCCTGACTGCAAAGAATCCTTATATCGAAGGATGGACCCCACACCGAAGTTGTCCCCACCTCAAACTTGTGCTGCCCTGATAGACCCAAGGGAGCCCTACAAACTGACATCAGGAACCTGGACTGCTGAGTTTTCTTTCCCAGGGAAAATGGAAAAAGGATGTGCCCAGGGGCCCCTGGCCCTGACTGCAAAAAATCCTTATAACGAAGGATGGACCCCACACCGAAGTTGTCCCCACCTCAAACTTGTGCTGCCCTGATAGACCCAAGGGAGCCCTACAAACTGACATCAGGAACCTGGACTGCTGACTTTTCTTTCCCAGGGAAAATGGAAAAAGGATGTGCCCAGGGGCCCCTGGCCCTGGGCTGGGGCCTCACTGCAAAGAATCCTTATATCGAAGGATGGACCCCACACCGAAGTTGTCCCCACCTCAAACTTGTGCTGCCCTGATAGACCCAAGGGAACCCTACAAACTGACATCAGGAACCTGGACTGCTGAGTTTTCTTTCCCAGGGAAAATGGAAAAAGGATGTGCCCAGGGGCCCCTGGCCCTGACTGCAAAGAATCCTTATAACGAAGGATGGACCCCACACCGAAGTTGTCCCCACCTCCAACTTTTGCTGCCCTGATCGATCCAAGGGAGCCCTACAAACTGACATCAGGAACCTGGATTGCTGAGTTTTCTTTCCCAGGGAAAATGGAAAAAGGATGTGCCCACGGGCCTCTGGACATGGGCTGGGGCCTCACTGCAAAGAATCCTTATATCGAAGGATGGACCCCACACCGAAGATGTCCCCACCTCAAACTTGTGCTGCCCTGATAGACCCAAGGGAGCCCTACAAACTGACATCAGGAACCTGGACTGCTGAGTTTTCTTTCCCAGGGAAAATGGAAAAAGGATGTGCCCAGGGGCCCCTGGCCCTGACTGCAAAAAATCCTTATATCGATGGATGGACCCCACACCGAAGTTGTCCCCACCTCAAACTTTTGCTGCCCTGACAGACCCAAGGGAGCCCTAGAAACTGACATCAGGAACCTGGACTGCTGAGTTTTCTTTCCCAGGGAAAATGGAAAAAGGATGTGCCCAGGGGCCCCTGGACATGGGCTAGGGCCACACTGCAAAGAATCCTTATATCGAAGGATGGACCCCACACCGAAGTTGTCCCCACCTCAAGCTTGTGCTGCCCTGATAGACCCAAGGGAGCGCTACAAACTGACATCAGGAACCTGGACTGCTGAGTTTTCTTTCCCAGGGAAAATGGAAAAAGGATGTGCCCAGGGGCCCCTGGCCCAGGGGCCCCTGGCCCTGACTGCAAAAAATCCTTATATCGAAGGATGAACCCCACACCGAAGTTGTCCCCACCTCAAACTTGTGCTGCCCTGATAGACCCAAGGGAGCCCTACAAACTGACATCAGGAACCTGGACTGCTGAGTTTTCTTTCCCAGGGAAAATGGAAAAAGGATGTGCCCAGGGGCCCCTGGCCCTGGGCCCCTGGCCCTGACTGCAAAAAATCCTTATATCGAAGGATGAACCCCACACCGAAGTTGTCCCCACCTCAAACTTGTGCTGTCCTGATAGACCCAAGGGAGCCCTACAAACTGACATCAGCAACCTGGACTGCTGAGTTTTCTTTCCCAGGGAAAATGGAAAAAGGATGTGCCCAGGGGCCCCTGGCCCTGACTGCAAAGAATCCTTATATCGAAGGATGGACCCCACACCGAAATTGTCCCCACCTCAAACTTGTGCTGCCCTGATAGACCCAAGGGAGCCCTACAAACTGACATCAGGAACCTGGACTGCTGAGTTTTCTTTCCCAGGGAAAATGGAAAAAGGATGTGCCCAGGGGCCCCTGGCCCTGACTGCAAAGAATCCTTATAACGAAGGATGGACCCCACACCGAAGTTGTCTCCACCTCAAACTTGTGCTGCCCTGATAGACCCAAGGGAGCCCTACAAACTGACATCAGAAACCTGGATTGCTGAGTTTTCTTTCCCAGGGAAAATGGAAAAAGGATGTGCCCAGGGGCCCCTGGCCCTGGGCTGGGGCCTCACTGCAAAGAATCCTTATATCGAAGGATGGACCCCACACCGAAGTTGTCCCCACCTCAAACTTGTGCTGCCCTGATAGACCCAAGGGAGCCCTACAAACTGACATCAGGAACCTGGACTGCTGAGTTTTCTTTCCCAGGGAAAATGGAAAAAGGATGTGCCCAGGGGCCCCTGGCCCTGGGCCCCTGGCCCTGACTGCAAAAAATCCTTATATCGAAGGATGGACCCCACACCAAAATTGTTGCAACCTCAAACTTGTGCTGCCCTGATAGACCCAAGGGAGCCCTACAAACTGACATCAGGAACCTGGACTGCTGAGTTTTCTTTCCCAGGGAAAATGGAAAAAGGATGTGCCCAGGGGCCCCTGGCCCTGACTGCAAAAAATCCTTATATCGAAGGATGGACCCCACACCGAAGCTGTCCCCGCCACAAACTTGTGCTGCCCTGATAGACCCAAGGGAGCCCTACAAACTGACATCAGGAACCTGGACTGCTGAGTTTTCTTTCCCAGGGAAAATGGAAAAAGGATGTGCCCAGGGGCCCCTGGCCCTGGGAGCCTGGCCCTGACTCCAAAAACTCCTTATATCGAAGGATGGACCCCACACCGAAGTTGTCCCCACCTCAAACTTGTGCTGCCCTGATAGACCCAAGGGAGCCCTACAAACTGACATCAGGAACCTGGACTGCTGAGTTTTCTTTCCCAGGGAAAATGGAAAAAGGATGTGCCCAGGGGCCCCTGGCCCAGGGGCCCCTGGCCCTGACTGCAAAAAATCCTTATATCGAAGGATGAACCCCACACCGAAGTTGTCCCCACCTCAAACTTGTGCTGCCCTGATAGACCCAAGGGAGCCCTACAAACTGACATCAGGAACCTGGACTGCTGAGTTTTCTTTCCCAGGGAAAATGGAAAAAGGATGTGCCCAGGGGCCCCTGGCCCTGACTGCAAAGAATCCTTATATCGAAGGATGGACCCCACACCGAAATTGTCCCCACCTCAAACTTGTGCTGCCCTGATAGACCCAAGGGAGCCCTACAAACTGACATCAGGAACCTGGACTGCTGAGTTTTCTTTCCCAGGGAAAATGGAAAAAGGATGTGCCCAGGGGCCCCTGGCCCTGACTGCAAAGAATCCTTATAACGAAGGATGGACCCCACACCGAAGTTGTCTCCACCTCAAACTTGTGCTGCCCTGATAGACCCAAGGGAGCCCTACAAACTGACATCAGAAACCTGGATTGCTGAGTTTTCTTTCCCAGGGAAAATGGAAAAAGGATGTGCCCAGGGGCCCCTGGCCCTGGGCTGGGGCCTCACTGCAAAGAATCCTTATATCGAAGGATGGACCCCACACCGAAGTTGTCCCCACCTCAAACTTGTGCTGCCCTGATAGACCCAAGGGAGCCCTACAAACTGACATCAGGAACCTGGACTGCTGAGTTTTCTTTCCCAGGGAAAATGGAAAAAGGATGTGCCCAGGGGCCCCTGGCCCTGACTGCAAAGAATCCTTATATCGAAGGATGGACCCCACACCGAAGATGTCCCCACCTCAAACTTGTGCTGCCCTGATAGACCCAAGGGAGCCCTACAAACTGACATCAGGAACCTGGACTGCTGAGTTTTCTTTCCCAGGGAAAATGGAAAAAGGATGTGCCCAGGGGCCCCTGGACATGGGCTGGGGCCTCACTGCAAAGAATCCTTATATCGAAGGATGGACCCCACACCGAAGTTGTCCCCACCTCAAACTTGTGCTGCCCTGATAGACCCAAGGCAGCCCTACAAACTGACATCAGGAACCTGGACTGCTGAGTTTTCTTTCCCAGGGAAAATGGAAAAAGGATGTGCCCAGGGGCCCCTGGCCCTGACTGCAAAGAATCCTTATATCGAAGGATGGACCCCACACCGAAGTTGTCCCCACCTCAAACTTGTGCTGCCCTGATAGACCCAAGGGAGCCCTACAAACTGACATCAGGAACCTGGACTGCTGAGTTTTCTTTCCCAGGGAAAATGGAAAAAGGATGTGCCCAGGGGCCCCTGGCCCAGGGGCCCCTGGCCCTGACTGCAAAAAATCCTTATATCGAAGGATGGACCCCACACCGAAGTTGTCCCCACCTCAAACTTGTGCTGCCCTGATAGACCCAAGGGAGCCCTACAAACTGACATCAGGAACCTGGACTGCTGAGTTTTCTTTCCCAGGGAAAATGGAAAAAGGATGTGCCCAGGGGCCTCACTGCAAAGAATCCTTATATCGAAGGATGGACCCAACACCGAAATTGTCCCCACCTCAAACTTGTGCTGCCCTGATAGACCCAAGGGAGCCCTACAAACTGACATCAGGAACCTGGACTGCTGAGTTTTCTTTCCCAGGGAAAATGGAAAAAGCATGTGCCCAGGGGCCCCTGACTGCAAAAAATCCGTATATCGAAGGATGGACCCCACACCGAAGATGTCCCCACCTCAAACTTGTGCTGCCCTGATAGACCCAAGGGAGCCCTACAAACTGACATCAGGAACCTGGACTGCTGAGTTTTCTTTCCCAGGGAAAATGGAAAAAGGATGTGCCCAGGGGCCCCTGGCCCTGACTGCAAAGAATCCTTATATCGAAGGATGGACCCCACACCGAAGTTGTCCCCACCTCAAACTTGTGCTGCCCTGATAGACCCAAGGGAGCCCTACAAACTGACATCAGGAACCTGGACTGCTGAGTTTTCTTTCCCAGGGAAAATGGAAAAAGGATGTGCCCGGGGGCCCCTGGCCCTGACTGCAAAAAATCCTTATATCGAAGGATGGACCCCACACCGAAGTTGTCCCCACCTCAAACTTGTGCTGCCCTGATAGACCCAAGGGAGCCCTACAAACTGACATCAGGAACCTGGACTGCTGAGTTTTCTTTCCCAGGGAAAATGGAAAAAGGATGTGCCCAGGGGCCCCTGGCCTGGACTGCAAAAAATCATTATATCGAAGGATGGAGCCCACACCGAAGTTGTCCCCACCTTAAAACTGTGCTGCCCTGATAGACCCAAGGGAGCCCTACAAACTGACATCAGGAACTTGGACTGATGAGTTTCCTTTCACAGATAAAATGGCCAAAGGTTGTGCCCAGGGGCCCCTAGCCCTGACTGCAAAAAATCCTTATATCGAAGGATGGAGCCCAGACCGAAGTTGTCCCCACCTCAAACTTGTGCTGCCCTGATAGACCCAAGGGAGCCCTACAAACTGACATCAGGAACCTGGACTGCTGAGTTTTCTTTCCCAGGGAAAATGGAAAAAGGATGTGCCCAGGGGCCCCTGGCCCTGACTGCAAAGAATCCTTATATCGAAGGATGCACCCCACACCGAAGTTGTCCCCACCTCAAACTTGTGCTGCCCTGATACACCCAAGGGAGCCCTACAAACTGACATCAGGAACCTGGACTGCTGACTTTTCTTTCCCAGGGAAAATGGAAAAAGGATGTGCCCAGGGGCCCCTGGCCCTGGGACCCTGGCCCTGACTGCAAAGAATCCTTATATCGAAGGATGGACCCCACACCGAAGTTGTCCCCACCTCAAACTTGTGCTGCCCTGATAGACCCAAGGGAGCCCTACAAACTGACATCAGGAACCTGGACTGCTGAGTTTTCTTTCCCAGGGAAAATGGAAAAAGGATGTGCCCAGGGGCCCCTGGCCTGGACTGCAAAAAATCATTATATCGAAGGATGGACCCCACACCGAAGATGTCCCCACCTCAAACTTGTGCTGCCCTCATACACCCAAGGGAGCCCTACAAACTGACATCAGGAACCTGGACTGCTGAGTTTTCTTTCCCAGGGAAAATGGAAAAAGGATGTGCCCAGGGGCCCCTGGCCCTGACTGCAAAGAATCCTTATATCGAAGGATGGACCCCACACCGAAGTTGTCCCCACCTCAAACTTGTGCTGCCCTGATAGACCCAAGGGAGCCCTACAAACTGACATCAGGAACCTGGACTGCTGAGCTTTCTTTCCCAGGGAAAATGGAAAAAGGATGTGCCCGGGGGCCCCTGGCCCTGACTGCAAAAAATCCTTATATCGAAGGATGGACCCCACACCGAAGTTGTCCCCACCTCAAACTTGTGCTGCCCTGATAGACCCAAGGGAGCCCTACAAACTGACATCAGGAACCTGGACTGCTGAGTTTTCTTTCCCAGGGAAAATGGAAAAAGGATGTGCCCAGGGGCCCCTGGCCTGGACTGCAAAAAATCATTATATCGAAGGATGGACCCCACACCGAAGTTGTCCCCACCTCAAACTTGTGCTGCCCTGATAGACCCAAGGGAGCCCTACAGACTGACATCAGGAACCTGGACTGCTGAGTTTTCTTTCCCAGGGAAAATGGCCAAAGGATGTGCCCAGGGGCCCCTGGCACTTGGCAGGAACCTCACTACAAAAAATCATTATATCGAAGGATGGACCCCACACCCAAGTTGTCCCCACCTTAAAACTGTGCTGCCCTGATAGACCCAAGGGAGCCCTACAAACTGACATCAGGAACTTGGACTGATGAGTTTCCTTTCACAGATAAAATGGCCAAAGGTTGTGCCCAGGGGCCCCTAGCCCTGACTGCAAAAAATCCTTATATCGAAGGATGGAGCCCAGACCGAAGTTGTCCCCACCTCAAACTTGTGCTGCCCTGATAGACCCAAGGGAGCCCTACAAACTGACATCAGGAACCTGGACTGCTGAGTTTTCTTTCCCAGGGAAAATGGAAAAAGGATGTGCCCAGGGGCCCCTGGCCCTGACTGCAAAGAATCCTTATATCGAAGGATGCACCCCACACCGAAGTTGTCCCCACCTCAAACTTGTGCTGCCCTGATACACCCAAGGGAGCCCTACAAACTGACATCAGGAACCTGGACTGCTGACTTTTCTTTCCCAGGGAAAATGGAAAAAGGATGTGCCCAGGGGCCCCTGGCCCTGGGACCCTGGCCCTGACTGCAAAGAATCCTTATATCGAAGGATGGACCCCACACCGAAGTTGTCCCCACCTCAAACTTGTGCTGCCCTGATAGACCCAAGGGAGCCCTACAAACTGACATCAGGAACCTGGACTGCTGAGTTTTCTTTCCCAGGGAAAATGGAAAAAGGATGTGCCCAGGGGCCCCTGGCCCTGACTGCAAAAAATCCTTATAACGAAGGATGGACCCCACACCGAAGTTGTCCCCACCTCAAACTTGTGCTGCCCTGATAGACCCAAGGGAGCCCTACAGACTGACATCAGGAACCTGGACTGCTGACTTTTCTTTCCCAGGGAAAATGGAAAAAGGATGTGCCCAGGGGCCCCTGGCCCTGGGCTGGGGCCTCACTGCAAAGAATCCTTTTATCGAAGGATGGACCCCACACCGAAGTTGTCCCCACCTCAAACTTGTGCTGCCCTGATAGACCCAAGGGAGCCCTACAAACTGACATCAGGAACCTGGACTGCTGAGTTTTCTTTCCCAGGGAAAATGGAAAAAGGATGTGCCCAGGGGCCCCTGGCCCTGACTGCAAAAAATCCTTATATCGAAGGATGGACCCCACACCGAAGTTGTCCCCACCTCAAACTTGTGCTGCCCTGATAGACCCAAGGGAGCCCTACAAACTGACATCAGGAACCTGGACTGCTGAGTTTTCTTTCCCAGGGAAAATGGCCAAAGGATGTGCCCAGGGGCCCCTGGCCCTGACTGCAAAGAATCCTTATATCGAAGGATGGACCCCACACCAAAGTTGTCCCCACCTCAAACTTGTGCTGCCCTGATAGACCCAAGGGAGCCCTACAAACTGACATCAGGAACCTGGACTGCTGAGTTTTCTTTCCCAGGGAAAATGGAAAAAGGATGTGCCCAGGGGCCCCTGGACATGGGCTGGGGCCTCACTGCAAAGAATCCTTATATTGAAGGATGGACCCCACACCGAAGTTGTCCCCACCTCAAACTTGTGCTGCCCTGATAGACCCAAGGGAGCCCTACAAACTGACATCAGGAACCTGGACTGCTGAGTTTTCTTTCCCAGGGAAAATGGAAAAAGGATGTGCCCAGGGGCCCCTGGCCCTGGGACCCTGGCCCTGACTGCAAAAAATCCTTATATCGAAGGATGGACCCCACACCGAAGTTGTCCCCACCTCAAACTTGTGCTGCCCTGATAGACCCAAGGGAACCCTACAAACTGACATCAGGAACCTGGACTGCTGACTTTTCTTTCCCAGGGAAAATGGAAAAAGGATGTGCCCAGGGGCCCCTGGCCCTGACTGCAAAAAATACTTTTATCAAAGGATGGACCCCAGACCGAAGTTGTCCCCACCTCAAACTTGTGCTGCCCTGATAGACCCAAGGGAGCCCTACAAACTGACATCAGGAACCTGGACTGCTGAGTTTTCTTTCCCAGGGAAAATGGAAAAAGGATGTGCCCAGGGGCCCCTGGCCCTGACTGCAAAAAATCCTTATAACGAAGGATGGACCCCACACCGAAGTTGTCCCCACCTCAAACTTGTGCTGCCCTGATAGACCCAAGGGAGCCCTACAAACTGACATCAGGAACCTGGACTGCTGACTTTTCTTTCCCAGGGAAAATGGAAAAAGGATGTGCCCAGGGGCCCCTGGCCCTGGGCTGGGGCCTCACTGCAAAGAATCCTTATATCGAAGGATGGACCCCACACCGAAGTTGTCCCCACCTCAAACTTGTGCTGCCCTGATAGACCCAAGGGAACCCTACAAACTGACATCAGGAACCTGGACTGCTGAGTTTTCTTTCCCAGGGAAAATGGAAAAAGGATGTGCCCAGGGGCCCCTGGCCCTGACTGCAAAGAATCCTTATAACGAAGGATGGACCCCACACCGAAGTTGTCCCCACCTCCAACTTTTGCTGCCCTGATCGATCCAAGGGAGCCCTACAAACTGACATCAGGAACCTGGATTGCTGAGTTTTCTTTCCCAGGGAAAATGGAAAAAGGATGTGCCCACGGGCCTCTGGACATGGGCTGGGGCCTCACTGCAAAGAATCCTTATATCGAAGGATGGACCCCACACCGAAGATGTCCCCACCTCAAACTTGTGCTGCCCTGATAGACCCAAGGGAGCCCTACAAACTGACATCAGGAACCTGGACTGCTGAGTTTTCTTTCCCAGGGAAAATGGAAAAAGGATGTGCCCAGGGGCCCCTGGCCCTGACTGCAAAAAATCCTTATATCGATGGATGGACCCCACACCGAAGTTGTCCCCACCTCAAACTTTTGCTGCCCTGACAGACCCAAGGGAGCCCTACAAACTGACATCAGGAACCTGGACTGCTGAGTTTTCTTTCCCAGGGAAAATGGAAAAAGGATGTGCCCAGGGGCCCCTGGACATGGGCTAGGGCCACACTGCAAAGAATCCTTATATCGAAGGATGGACCCCACACCGAAGTTGTCCCCACCTCAAGCTTGTGCTGCCCTGATAGACCCAAGGGAGCGCTACAAACTGACATCAGGAACCTGGACTGCTGAGTTTTCTTTCCCAGGGAAAATGGAAAAAGGATGTGCCCAGGGGCCCCTGGCCCTGACTGCAAAAAATCCTTATATCGAAGGATGGACCCCACACCAAAGTTGTTGCAACCTCAAACTTGTGCTGCCCTGATAGACCCAAGGGAGCCCTACAAACTGACATCAGGAACCTGGACTGCTGAGTTTTCTTTCCCAGGGAAAATGGAAAAAGGATGTGCCCAGGGGCCCCTGGCCCTGACTGCAAAAAATCCTTATATCGAAGGATGGACCCCACACCGAAGCTGTCCCCGCCACAAACTTGTGCTGCCCTGATAGACCCAAGGGAGCCCTACAAACTGACATCAGGAACCTGGACTGCTGAGTTTTCTTTCCCAGGGAAAATGGAAAAAGGATGTGCCCAGGGGCCCCTGGCCCTGGGAGCCTGGCCCTGACTCCAAAAACTCCTTATATCGAAGGATGGACCCCACACCGAAGTTGTCCCCACCTCAAACTTGTGCTGCCCTGATAGACCCAAGGGAGCCCTACAAACTGACATCAGGAACCTGGACTGCTGAGTTTTCTTTCCCAGGGAAAATGGAAAAAGGATGTGCCCAGGGGCCCCTGGCCCAGGGGCCCCTGGCCCTGACTGCAAAAAATCCTTATATCGAAGGATGAACCCCACACCGAAGTTGTCCCCACCTCAAACTTGTGCTGCCCTGATAGACCCAAGGGAGCCCTACAAACTGACATCAGGAACCTGGACTGCTGAGTTTTCTTTCCCAGGGAAAATGGAAAAAGGATGTGCCCAGGGGCCCCTGGCCCTGACTGCAAAGAATCCTTATATCGAAGGATGGACCCCACACCGAAATTGTCCCCACCTCAAACTTGTGCTGCCCTGATAGACCCAAGGGAGCCCTACAAACTGACATCAGGAACCTGGACTGCTGAGTTTTCTTTCCCAGGGAAAATGGAAAAAGGATGTGCCCAGGGGCCCCTGGCCCTGACTGCAAAGAATCCTTATAACGAAGGATGGACCCCACACCGAAGTTGTCTCCACCTCAAACTTGTGCTGCCCTGATAGACCCAAGGGAGCCCTACAAACTGACATCAGAAACCTGGATTGCTGAGTTTTCTTTCCCAGGGAAAATGGAAAAAGGATGTGCCCAGGGGCCCCTGGCCCTGGGCTGGGGCCTCACTGCAAAGAATCCTTATATCGAAGGATGGACCCCACACCGAAGTTGTCCCCACCTCAAACTTGTGCTGCCCTGATAGACCCAAGGGAGCCCTACAAACTGACATCAGGAACCTGGACTGCTGAGTTTTCTTTCCCAGGGAAAATGGAAAAAGGATGTGCCCAGGGGCCCCTGGCCCTGACTGCAAAGAATCCTTATATCGAAGGATGGACCCCACACCGAAGATGTCCCCACCTCAAACTTGTGCTGCCCTGATAGACCCAAGGGAGCCCTACAAACTGACATCAGGAACCTGGACTGCTGAGTTTTCTTTCCCAGGGAAAATGGAAAAAGGATGTGCCCAGGGGCCCCTGGACATGGGCTGGGGCCTCACTGCAAAGAATCCTTATATCGAAGGATGGACCCCACACCGAAGTTGTCCCCACCTCAAACTTGTGCTGCCCTGATAGACCCAAGGCAGCCCTACAAACTGACATCAGGAACCTGGACTGCTGAGTTTTCTTTCCCAGGGAAAATGGAAAAAGGATGTGCCCAGGGGCCCCTGGCCCTGACTGCAAAGAATCCTTATATCGAAGGATGGACCCCACACCGAAGTTGTCCCCACCTCAAACTTGTGCTGCCCTGATAGACCCAAGGGAGCCCTACAAACTGACATCAGGAACCTGGACTGCTGAGTTTTCTTTCCCAGGGAAAATGGAAAAAGGATGTGCCCAGGGGCCCCTGGCCCAGGGGCCCCTGGCCCTGACTGCAAAAAATCCTTATATCGAAGGATGGACCCCACACCGAAGTTGTCCCCACCTCAAACTTGTGCTGCCCTGATAGACCCAAGGGAGCCCTACAAACTGACATCAGGAACCTGGACTGCTGAGTTTTCTTTCCCAGGGAAAATGGAAAAAGGATGTGCCCAGGGGCCTCACTGCAAAGAATCCTTATATCGAAGGATGGACCCAACACCGAAATTGTCCCCACCTCAAACTTGTGCTGCCCTGATAGACCCAAGGGAGCCCTACAAACTGACATCAGGAACCTGGACTGCTGAGTTTTCTTTCCCAGGGAAAATGGAAAAAGCATGTGCCCAGGGGCCCCTGACTGCAAAAAATCCGTATATCGAAGGATGGACCCCACACCGAAGATGTCCCCACCTCAAACTTGTGCTGCCCTGATAGACCCAAGGGAGCCCTACAAACTGACATCAGGAACCTGGACTGCTGAGTTTTCTTTCCCAGGGAAAATGGAAAAAGGATGTGCCCAGGGGCCCCTGGCCCTGACTGCAAAGAATCCTTATATCGAAGGATGGACCCCACACCGAAGTTGTCCCCACCTCAAACTTGTGCTGCCCTGATAGACCCAAGGGAGCCCTACAAACTGACATCAGGAACCTGGACTGCTGAGTTTTCTTTCCCAGGGAAAATGGAAAAAGGATGTGCCCGGGGGCCCCTGGCCCTGACTGCAAAAAATCCTTATATCGAAGGATGGACCCCACACCGAAGTTGTCCCCACCTCAAACTTGTGCTGCCCTGATAGACCCAAGGGAGCCCTACAAACTGACATCAGGAACCTGGACTGCTGAGTTTTCTTTCCCAGGGAAAATGGAAAAAGGATGTGCCCAGGGGCCCCTGGCCTGGACTGCAAAAAATCATTATATCGAAGGATGGAGCCCACACCGAAGTTGTCCCCACCTTAAAACTGTGCTGCCCTGATAGACCCAAGGGAGCCCTACAAACTGACATCAGGAACTTGGACTGATGAGTTTCCTTTCACAGATAAAATGGCCAAAGGTTGTGCCCAGGGGCCCCTAGCCCTGACTGCAAAAAATCCTTATATCGAAGGATGGAGCCCAGACCGAAGTTGTCCCCACCTCAAACTTGTGCTGCCCTGATAGACCCAAGGGAGCCCTACAAACTGACATCAGGAACCTGGACTGCTGAGTTTTCTTTCCCAGGGAAAATGGAAAAAGGATGTGCCCAGGGGCCCCTGGCCCTGACTGCAAAGAATCCTTATATCGAAGGATGCACCCCACACCGAAGTTGTCCCCACCTCAAACTTGTGCTGCCCTGATACACCCAAGGGAGCCCTACAAACTGACATCAGGAACCTGGACTGCTGACTTTTCTTTCCCAGGGAAAATGGAAAAAGGATGTGCCCAGGGGCCCCTGGCCCTGGGACCCTGGCCCTGACTGCAAAGAATCCTTATATCGAAGGATGGACCCCACACCGAAGTTGTCCCCACCTCAAACTTGTGCTGCCCTGATAGACCCAAGGGAGCCCTACAAACTGACATCAGGAACCTGGACTGCTGAGTTTTCTTTCCCAGGGAAAATGGAAAAAGGATGTGCCCAGGGGCCCCTGGCCTGGACTGCAAAAAATCATTATATCGAAGGATGGACCCCACACCGAAGATGTCCCCACCTCAAACTTGTGCTGCCCTCATACACCCAAGGGAGCCCTACAAACTGACATCAGGAACCTGGACTGCTGAGTTTTCTTTCCCAGGGAAAATGGAAAAAGGATGTGCCCAGGGGCCCCTGGCCCTGACTGCAAAGAATCCTTATATCGAAGGATGGACCCCACACCGAAGTTGTCCCCACCTCAAACTTGTGCTGCCCTGATAGACCCAAGGGAGCCCTACAAACTGACATCAGGAACCTGGACTGCTGAGCTTTCTTTCCCAGGGAAAATGGAAAAAGGATGTGCCCGGGGGCCCCTGGCCCTGACTGCAAAAAATCCTTATATCGAAGGATGGACCCCACACCGAAGTTGTCCCCACCTCAAACTTGTGCTGCCCTGATAGACCCAAGGGAGCCCTACAAACTGACATCAGGAACCTGGACTGCTGAGTTTTCTTTCCCAGGGAAAATGGAAAAAGGATGTGCCCAGGGGCCCCTGGCCTGGACTGCAAAAAATCATTATATCGAAGGATGGACCCCACACCGAAGTTGTCCCCACCTCAAACTTGTGCTGCCCTGATAGACCCAAGGGAGCCCTACAGACTGACATCAGGAACCTGGACTGCTGAGTTTTCTTTCCCAGGGAAAATGGCCAAAGGATGTGCCCAGGGGCCCCTGGCACTTGGCAGGAACCTCACTACAAAAAATCATTATATCGAAGGATGGACCCCACACCCAAGTTGTCCCCACCTTAAAACTGTGCTGCCCTGATAGACCCAAGGGAGCCCTACAAACTGACATCAGGAACTTGGACTGATGAGTTTCCTTTCACAGATAAAATGGCCAAAGGTTGTGCCCAGGGGCCCCTAGCCCTGACTGCAAAAAATCCTTATATCGAAGGATGGAGCCCAGACCGAAGTTGTCCCCACCTCAAACTTGTGCTGCCCTGATAGACCCAAGGGAGCCCTACAAACTGACATCAGGAACCTGGACTGCTGAGTTTTCTTTCCCAGGGAAAATGGAAAAAGGATGTGCCCAGGGGCCCCTGGCCCTGACTGCAAAGAATCCTTATATCGAAGGATGCACCCCACACCGAAGTTGTCCCCACCTCAAACTTGTGCTGCCCTGATACACCCAAGGGAGCCCTACAAACTGACATCAGGAACCTGGACTGCTGACTTTTCTTTCCCAGGGAAAATGGAAAAAGGATGTGCCCAGGGGCCCCTGGCCCTGGGACCCTGGCCCTGACTGCAAAGAATCCTTATATCGAAGGATGGACCCCACACCGAAGTTGTCCCCACCTCAAACTTGTGCTGCCCTGATAGACCCAAGGGAGCCCTACAAACTGACATCAGGAACCTGGACTGCTGAGTTTTCTTTCCCAGGGAAAATGGAAAAAGGATGTGCCCAGGGGCCCCTGGCCTGGACTGCAAAAAATCATTATATCGAAGGATGGACCCCACACCGAAGATGTCCCCACCTCAAACTTGTGCTGCCCTCATACACCCAAGGGAGCCCTACAAACTGACATCAGGAACCTGGACTGCTGAGTTTTCTTTCCCAGGGAAAATGGAAAAAGGATGTGCCCAGGGGCCCCTGGCCCTGACTGCAAAGAATCCTTATATCGAAGGATGGACCCCACACCGAAGTTGTCCCCACCTCAAACTTGTGCTGCCCTGATAGACCCAAGGGAGCCCTACAAACTGACATCAGGAACCTGGACTGCTGAGCTTTCTTTCCCAGGGAAAATGGAAAAAGGATGTGCCCGGGGGCCCCTGGCCCTGACTGCAAAAAATCCTTATATCGAAGGATGGACCCCACACCGAAGTTGTCCCCACCTCAAACTTGTGCTGCCCTGATAGACCCAAGGGAGCCCTACAAACTGACATCAGGAACCTGGACTGCTGAGTTTTCTTTCCCAGGGAAAATGGAAAAAGGATGTGCCCAGGGGCCCCTGGCCTGGACTGCAAAAAATCATTATATCGAAGGATGGACCCCACACCGAAGTTGTCCCCACCTCAAACTTGTGCTGCCCTGATAGACCCAAGGGAGCCCTACAGACTGACATCAGGAACCTGGACTGCTGAGTTTTCTTTCCCAGGGAAAATGGCCAAAGGATGTGCCCAGGGGCCCCTGGCACTTGGCAGGAACCTCACTACAAAAAATCATTATATCGAAGGATGGACCCCACACCCAAGTTGTCCCCACCTTAAAACTGTGCTGCCCTGATAGACCCAAGGGAGCCCTACAAACTGACATCAGGAACTTGGACTGATGAGTTTCCTTTCACAGATAAAATGGCCAAAGGTTGTGCCCAGGGGCCCCTAGCCCTGACTGCAAAAAATCCTTATATCGAAGGATGGAGCCCAGACCGAAGTTGTCCCCACCTCAAACTTGTGCTGCCCTGATAGACCCAAGGGAGCCCTACAAACTGACATCAGGAACCTGGACTGCTGAGTTTTCTTTCCCAGGGAAAATGGAAAAAGGATGTGCCCAGGGGCCCCTGGCCCTGACTGCAAAGAATCCTTATATCGAAGGATGCACCCCACACCGAAGTTGTCCCCACCTCAAACTTGTGCTGCCCTGATACACCCAAGGGAGCCCTACAAACTGACATCAGGAACCTGGACTGCTGACTTTTCTTTCCCAGGGAAAATGGAAAAAGGATGTGCCCAGGGGCCCCTGGCCCTGGGACCCTGGCCCTGACTGCAAAGAATCCTTATATCGAAGGATGGACCCCACACCGAAGTTGTCCCCACCTCAAACTTGTGCTGCCCTGATAGACCCAAGGGAGCCCTACAAACTGACATCAGGAACCTGGACTGCTGAGTTTTCTTTCCCAGGGAAAATGGAAAAAGGATGTGCCCAGGGGCCCCTGGCCCTGACTGCAAAAAATCCTTATAACGAAGGATGGACCCCACACCGAAGTTGTCCCCACCTCAAACTTGTGCTGCCCTGATAGACCCAAGGGAGCCCTACAGACTGACATCAGGAACCTGGACTGCTGACTTTTCTTTCCCAGGGAAAATGGAAAAAGGATGTGCCCAGGGGCCCCTGGCCCTGGGCTGGGGCCTCACTGCAAAGAATCCTTTTATCGAAGGATGGACCCCACACCGAAGTTGTCCCCACCTCAAACTTGTGCTGCCCTGATAGACCCAAGGGAGCCCTACAAACTGACATCAGGAACCTGGACTGCTGAGTTTTCTTTCCCAGGGAAAATGGAAAAAGGATGTGCCCAGGGGCCCCTGGCCCTGACTGCAAAAAATCCTTATATCGAAGGATGGACCCCACACCGAAGTTGTCCCCACCTCAAACTTGTGCTGCCCTGATAGACCCAAGGGAGCCCTACAAACTGACATCAGGAACCTGGACTGCTGAGTTTTCTTTCCCAGGGAAAATGGCCAAAGGATGTGCCCAGGGGCCCCTGGCCCTGACTGCAAAGAATCCTTATATCGAAGGATGGACCCCACACCAAAGTTGTCCCCACCTCAAACTTGTGCTGCCCTGATAGACCCAAGGGAGCCCTACAAACTGACATCAGGAACCTGGACTGCTGAGTTTTCTTTCCCAGGGAAAATGGAAAAAGGATGTGCCCAGGGGCCCCTGGACATGGGCTGGGGCCTCACTGCAAAGAATCCTTATATTGAAGGATGGACCCCACACCGAAGTTGTCCCCACCTCAAACTTGTGCTGCCCTGATAGACCCAAGGGAGCCCTACAAACTGACATCAGGAACCTGGACTGCTGAGTTTTCTTTCCCAGGGAAAATGGAAAAAGGATGTGCCCAGGGGCCCCTGGCCCTGGGACCCTGGCCCTGACTGCAAAAAATCCTTATATCGAAGGATGGACCCCACACCGAAGTTGTCCCCACCTCAAACTTGTGCTGCCCTGATAGACCCAAGGGAACCCTACAAACTGACATCAGGAACCTGGACTGCTGACTTTTCTTTCCCAGGGAAAATGGAAAAAGGATGTGCCCAGGGGCCCCTGGCCCTGACTGCAAAAAATACTTTTATCAAAGGATGGACCCCAGACCGAAGTTGTCCCCACCTCAAACTTGTGCTGCCCTGATAGACCCAAGGGAGCCCTACAAACTGACATCAGGAACCTGGACTGCTGAGTTTTCTTTCCCAGGGAAAATGGAAAAAGGATGTGCCCAGGGGCCCCTGGCCCTGACTGCAAAAAATCCTTATAACGAAGGATGGACCCCACACCGAAGTTGTCCCCACCTCAAACTTGTGCTGCCCTGATAGACCCAAGGGAGCCCTACAAACTGACATCAGGAACCTGGACTGCTGACTTTTCTTTCCCAGGGAAAATGGAAAAAGGATGTGCCCAGGGGCCCCTGGCCCTGGGCTGGGGCCTCACTGCAAAGAATCCTTATATCGAAGGATGGACCCCACACCGAAGTTGTCCCCACCTCAAACTTGTGCTGCCCTGATAGACCCAAGGGAACCCTACAAACTGACATCAGGAACCTGGACTGCTGAGTTTTCTTTCCCAGGGAAAATGGAAAAAGGATGTGCCCAGGGGCCCCTGGCCCTGACTGCAAAGAATCCTTATAACGAAGGATGGACCCCACACCGAAGTTGTCCCCACCTCCAACTTTTGCTGCCCTGATCGATCCAAGGGAGCCCTACAAACTGACATCAGGAACCTGGATTGCTGAGTTTTCTTTCCCAGGGAAAATGGAAAAAGGATGTGCCCACGGGCCTCTGGACATGGGCTGGGGCCTCACTGCAAAGAATCCTTATATCGAAGGATGGACCCCACACCGAAGATGTCCCCACCTCAAACTTGTGCTGCCCTGATAGACCCAAGGGAGCCCTACAAACTGACATCAGGAACCTGGACTGCTGAGTTTTCTTTCCCAGGGAAAATGGAAAAAGGATGTGCCCAGGGGCCCCTGGCCCTGACTGCAAAAAATCCTTATATCGATGGATGGACCCCACACCGAAGTTGTCCCCACCTCAAACTTTTGCTGCCCTGACAGACCCAAGGGAGCCCTACAAACTGACATCAGGAACCTGGACTGCTGAGTTTTCTTTCCCAGGGAAAATGGAAAAAGGATGTGCCCAGGGGCCCCTGGACATGGGCTAGGGCCACACTGCAAAGAATCCTTATATCGAAGGATGGACCCCACACCGAAGTTGTCCCCACCTCAAGCTTGTGCTGCCCTGATAGACCCAAGGGAGCGCTACAAACTGACATCAGGAACCTGGACTGCTGAGTTTTCTTTCCCAGGGAAAATGGAAAAAGGATGTGCCCAGGGGCCCCTGGCCCTGACTGCAAAAAATCCTTATATCGAAGGATGGACCCCACACCAAAGTTGTTGCAACCTCAAACTTGTGCTGCCCTGATAGACCCAAGGGAGCCCTACAAACTGACATCAGGAACCTGGACTGCTGAGTTTTCTTTCCCAGGGAAAATGGAAAAAGGATGTGCCCAGGGGCCCCTGGCCCTGACTGCAAAAAATCCTTATATCGAAGGATGGACCCCACACCGAAGCTGTCCCCGCCACAAACTTGTGCTGCCCTGATAGACCCAAGGGAGCCCTACAAACTGACATCAGGAACCTGGACTGCTGAGTTTTCTTTCCCAGGGAAAATGGAAAAAGGATGTGCCCAGGGGCCCCTGGCCCTGGGAGCCTGGCCCTGACTCCAAAAACTCCTTATATCGAAGGATGGACCCCACACCGAAGTTGTCCCCACCTCAAACTTGTGCTGCCCTGATAGACCCAAGGGAGCCCTACAAACTGACATCAGCAACCTGGACTGCTGAGTTTTCTTTCCCAGGGAAAATGGAAAAAGGATGTGCCCAGGGGCCCCTGGCCCAGGGGCCCCTGGCCCTGACTGCAAAAAATCCTTATATCGAAGGATGAACCCCACACCGAAGTTGTCCCCACCTCAAACTTGTGCTGCCCTGATAGACCCAAGGGAGCCCTACAAACTGACATCAGGAACCTGGACTGCTGAGTTTTCTTTCCCAGGGAAAATGGAAAAAGGATGTGCCCAGGGGCCCCTGGCCCTGACTGCAAAGAATCCTTATATCGAAGGATGGACCCCACACCGAAATTGTCCCCACCTCAAACTTGTGCTGCCCTGATAGACCCAAGGGAGCCCTACAAACTGACATCAGGAACCTGGACTGCTGAGTTTTCTTTCCCAGGGAAAATGGAAAAAGGATGTGCCCAGGGGCCCCTGGCCCTGACTGCAAAGAATCCTTATAACGAAGGATGGACCCCACACCGAAGTTGTCTCCACCTCAAACTTGTGCTGCCCTGATAGACCCAAGGGAGCCCTACAAACTGACATCAGAAACCTGGATTGCTGAGTTTTCTTTCCCAGGGAAAATGGAAAAAGGATGTGCCCAGGGGCCCCTGGCCCTGGGCTGGGGCCTCACTGCAAAGAATCCTTATATCGAAGGATGGACCCCACACCGAAGTTGTCCCCACCTCAAACTTGTGCTGCCCTGATAGACCCAAGGGAGCCCTACAAACTGACATCAGGAACCTGGACTGCTGAGTTTTCTTTCCCAGGGAAAATGGAAAAAGGATGTGCCCAGGGGCCCCTGGCCCTGACTGCAAAGAATCCTTATATCGAAGGATGGACCCCACACCGAAGATGTCCCCACCTCAAACTTGTGCTGCCCTGATAGACCCAAGGGAGCCCTACAAACTGACATCAGGAACCTGGACTGCTGAGTTTTCTTTCCCAGGGAAAATGGAAAAAGGATGTGCCCAGGGGCCCCTGGACATGGGCTGGGGCCTCACTGCAAAGAATCCTTATATCGAAGGATGGACCCCACACCGAAGTTGTCCCCACCTCAAACTTGTGCTGCCCTGATAGACCCAAGGGAACCCTACAAACTGACATCAGGAACCTGGACTGCTGAGTTTTCTTTCCCAGGGAAAATGGAAAAAGGATGTGCCCAGGGGCCCCTGGCCCTGGGCTGGGGCCTCACTGCAAAGAATCCTTATATCGAAGGATGGACCCCACACCGAAGTTGCCCCCACCTCAAACTTGTGCTGCCCTGATAGACCCAAGGGAGCCCTACAAACTGACATCAGGAACTTGGACTGATGAGTTTCCTTTCACAGATAAAATGGCCAAAGGTTGTGCCCAGGGGCCCCTAGCCCTGACTGCAAAAAATCCTTATATCGAAGGATGGAGCCCACACCGAAGTTGTCCCCTCCTCAAACTTGTGCTGCCCTGATAGACCCAAGGGAGCCCTACAAACTGACATCAGGAACCTGGACTGCTGAGTTTTCTTTCCCAGGGAAAATGGAAAAAGGATGTGCCCAGGGGCCCCTGGCCCTGACTGCAAAGAATCCTTATATCGAAGGATGGACCCCACACCGAAGTTGTCCCCACCTCAAACTTGTGCTGCCCTGATAGACCCAAGGGAGCCCTACAAACTGACATCAGGAACCTGGACTGCTGAGTTTTCTTTCCCAGGGAAAATGGCCAAAGGATGTGCCCAGGGGCCCCTGGCCCTGACTGCAAAGAATCCTTATAACGAAGGATGGACCCCACACCGAAGTTGTCTCCACCTCAAACTTGTGCTGCCCTGATAGACCCAAGGGAGCCCTACAAACTGACATCAGAAACCTGGATTGCTGAGTTTTCTTTCCCAGGGAAAATGGAAAAAGGATGTGCCCAGGGGCCCCTGGCCCTGGGCTGGGGCCTCACTGCAAAGAATCCTTATATCGAAGGATGGACCCCACACCGAAGTTGTCCCCACCTCAAACTTGTGCTGCCCTGATAGACCCAAGGGAGCCCTACAAACTGACATCAGGAACCTGGACTGCTGAGTTTTCTTTCCCAGGGAAAATGGAAAAAGGATGTGCCCAGGGGCCCCTGGCCCTGACTGCAAAGAATCCTTATATCGAAGGATGGACCCCACACCGAAGATGTCCCCACCTCAAACTTGTGCTGCCCTGATAGACCCAAGGGAGCCCTACAAACTGACATCAGGAACCTGGACTGCTGAGTTTTCTTTCCCAGGGAAAATGGAAAAAGGATGTGCCCAGGGGCCCCTGGACATGGGCTGGGGCCTCACTGCAAAGAATCCTTATATCGAAGGATGGACCCCACACCGAAGTTGTCCCCACCTCAAACTTGTGCTGCCCTGATAGACCCAAGGCAGCCCTACAAACTGACATCAGGAACCTGGACTGCTGAGTTTTCTTTCCCAGGGAAAATGGAAAAAGGATGTGCCCAGGGGCCCCTGGCCCTGACTGCAAAGAATCCTTATATCGAAGGATGGACCCCACACCGAAGTTGTCCCCACCTCAAACTTGTGCTGCCCTGATAGACCCAAGGGAGCCCTACAAACTGACATCAGGAACCTGGACTGCTGAGTTTTCTTTCCCAGGGAAAATGGAAAAAGGATGTGCCCAGGGGCCCCTGGCCCAGGGGCCCCTGGCCCTGACTGCAAAAAATCCTTATATCGAAGGATGGACCCCACACCGAAGTTGTCCCCACCTCAAACTTGTGCTGCCCTGATAGACCCAAGGGAGCCCTACAAACTGACATCAGGAACCTGGACTGCTGAGTTTTCTTTCCCAGGGAAAATGGAAAAAGGATGTGCCCAGGGGCCTCACTGCAAAGAATCCTTATATCGAAGGATGGACCCAACACCGAAATTGTCCCCACCTCAAACTTGTGCTGCCCTGATAGACCCAAGGGAGCCCTACAAACTGACATCAGGAACCTGGACTGCTGAGTTTTCTTTCCCAGGGAAAATGGAAAAAGCATGTGCCCAGGGGCCCCTGACTGCAAAAAATCCGTATATCGAAGGATGGACCCCACACCGAAGATGTCCCCACCTCAAACTTGTGCTGCCCTGATAGACCCAAGGGAGCCCTACAAACTGACATCAGGAACCTGGACTGCTGAGTTTTCTTTCCCAGGGAAAATGGAAAAAGGATGTGCCCAGGGGCCCCTGGCCCTGACTGCAAAGAATCCTTATATCGAAGGATGGACCCCACACCGAAGTTGTCCCCACCTCAAACTTGTGCTGCCCTGATAGACCCAAGGGAGCCCTACAAACTGACATCAGGAACCTGGACTGCTGAGTTTTCTTTCCCAGGGAAAATGGAAAAAGGATGTGCCCGGGGGCCCCTGGCCCTGACTGCAAAAAATCCTTATATCGAAGGATGGACCCCACACCGAAGTTGTCCCCACCTCAAACTTGTGCTGCCCTGATAGACCCAAGGGAGCCCTACAAACTGACATCAGGAACCTGGACTGCTGAGTTTTCTTTCCCAGGGAAAATGGAAAAAGGATGTGCCCAGGGGCCCCTGGCCTGGACTGCAAAAAATCATTATATCGAAGGATGGACCCCACACCGAAGTTGTCCCCACCTTAAAACTGTGCTGCCCTGATAGACCCAAGGGAGCCCTACAAACTGACATCAGGAACTTGGACTGATGAGTTTCCTTTCACAGATAAAATGGCCAAAGGTTGTGCCCAGGGGCCCCTAGCCCTGACTGCAAAAAATCCTTATATCGAAGGATGGAGCCCAGACCGAAGTTGTCCCCACCTCAAACTTGTGCTGCCCTGATAGACCCAAGGGAGCCCTACAAACTGACATCAGGAACCTGGACTGCTGAGTTTTCTTTCCCAGGGAAAATGGAAAAAGGATGTGCCCAGGGGCCCCTGGCCCTGACTGCAAAGAATCCTTATATCGAAGGATGCACCCCACACCGAAGTTGTCCCCACCTCAAACTTGTGCTGCCCTGATACACCCAAGGGAGCCCTACAAACTGACATCAGGAACCTGGACTGCTGACTTTTCTTTCCCAGGGAAAATGGAAAAAGGATGTGCCCAGGGGCCCCTGGCCCTGGGACCCTGGCCCTGACTGCAAAGAATCCTTATATCGAAGGATGGACCCCACACCGAAGTTGTCCCCACCTCAAACTTGTGCTGCCCTGATAGACCCAAGGGAGCCCTACAAACTGACATCAGGAACCTGGACTGCTGAGTTTTCTTTCCCAGGGAAAATGGAAAAAGGATGTGCCCAGGGGCCCCTGGCCTGGACTGCAAAAAATCATTATATCGAAGGATGGACCCCACACCGAAGATGTCCCCACCTCAAACTTGTGCTGCCCTCATACACCCAAGGGAGCCCTACAAACTGACATCAGGAACCTGGACTGCTGAGTTTTCTTTCCCAGGGAAAATGGAAAAAGGATGTGCCCAGGGGCCCCTGGCCCTGACTGCAAAGAATCCTTATATCGAAGGATGGACCCCACACCGAAGTTGTCCCCACCTCAAACTTGTGCTGCCCTGATAGACCCAAGGGAGCCCTACAAACTGACATCAGGAACCTGGACTGCTGAGCTTTCTTTCCCAGGGAAAATGGAAAAAGGATGTGCCCAGGGGCCCCTGGCCCTGACTGCAAAAAATCCTTATATCGAAGGATGGACCCCACACCGAAGTTGTCCCCACCTCAAACTTGTGCTGCCCTGATAGACCCAAGGGAGCCCTACAAACTGACATCAGGAACCTGGACTGCTGAGTTTTCTTTCCCAGGGAAAATGGAAAAAGGATGTGCCCAGGGGCCCCTGGCCTGGACTGCAAAAAATCATTATATCGAAGGATGGACCCCACACCGAAGTTGTCCCCACCTCAAACTTGTGCTGCCCTGATAGACCCAAGGGAGCCCTACAGACTGACATCAGGAACCTGGACTGCTGAGTTTTCTTTCCCAGGGAAAATGGCCAAAGGATGTGCCCAGGGGCCCCTGGCACTTGGCAGGAACCTCACTACAAAAAATCATTATATCGAAGGATGGACCCCACACCCAAGTTGTCCCCACCTTAAAACTGTGCTGCCCTGATAGACCCAAGGGAGCCCTACAAACTGACATCAGGAACTTGGACTGATGAGTTTCCTTTCACAGATAAAATGGCCAAAGGTTGTGCCCAGGGGCCCCTAGCCCTGACTGCAAAAAATCCTTATATCGAAGGATGGAGCCCAGACCGAAGTTGTCCCCACCTCAAACTTGTGCTGCCCTGATAGACCCAAGGGAGCCCTACAAACTGACATCAGGAACCTGGACTGCTGAGTTTTCTTTCCCAGGGAAAATGGAAAAAGGATGTGCCCAGGGGCCCCTGGCCCTGACTGCAAAGAATCCTTATATCGAAGGATGCACCCCACACCGAAGTTGTCCCCACCTCAAACTTGTGCTGCCCTGATACACCCAAGGGAGCCCTACAAACTGACATCAGGAACCTGGACTGCTGACTTTTCTTTCCCAGGGAAAATGGAAAAAGGATGTGCCCAGGGGCCCCTGGCCCTGGGACCCTGGCCCTGACTGCAAAGAATCCTTATATCGAAGGATGGACCCCACACCGAAGTTGTCCCCACCTCAAACTTGTGCTGCCCTGATAGACCCAAGGGAGCCCTACAAACTGACATCAGGAACCTGGACTGCTGAGTTTTCTTTCCCAGGGAAAATGGAAAAAGGATGTGCCCAGGGGCCCCTGGCCCTGACTGCAAAAAATCCTTATATCGAAGGATGGACCCCACACCGAAGATGTCCCCACCTCAAACTTGTGCTGCCCTCATACACCCAAGGGAGCCCTACAAACTGACATCAGGAACCTGGACTGCTGAGTTTTCTTTCCCAGGGAAAATGGAAAAAGGATGTGCCCAGGGGCCCCTGGCCCTGACTGCAAAGAATCCTTATAACGAAGGATGGACCCCACACCGAAGTTGTCCCCACCTCAAACTTGTGCTGCCCTGATAGACCCAAGGGAGCCCTACAGACTGACATCAGGAACCTGGACTGCTGACTTTTCTTTCCCAGGGAAAATGGAAAAAGGATGTGCCCAGGGGCCCCTGGCCCTGGGCTGGGGCCTCACTGCAAAGAATCCTTTTATCGAAGGATGGACCCCACACCGAAGTTGTCCCCACCTCAAACTTGTGCTGCCCTGATAGACCCAAGGGAGCCCTACAAACTGACATCAGGAACCTGGACTGCTGAGTTTTCTTTCCCAGGGAAAATGGAAAAAGGATGTGCCCAGGGGCCCCTGGCCCTGACTGCAAAAAATCCTTATATCGAAGGATGGACCCCACACCGAAGTTGTCCCCACCTCAAACTTGTGCTGCCCTGATAGACCCAAGGGAGCCCTACAAACTGACATCAGGAACCTGGACTGCTGAGTTTTCTTTCCCAGGGAAAATGGCCAAAGGATGTGCCCAGGGGCCCCTGGCCCTGACTGCAAAGAATCCTTATATCGAAGGATGGACCCCACACCAAAGTTGTCCCCACCTCAAACTTGTGCTGCCCTGATAGACCCAAGGGAGCCCTACAAACTGACATCAGGAACCTGGACTGCTGAGTTTTCTTTCCCAGGGAAAATGGAAAAAGGATGTGCCCAGGGGCCCCTGGACATGGGCTGGGGCCTCACTGCAAAGAATCCTTATATTGAAGGATGGACCCCACACCGAAGTTGTCCCCACCTCAAACTTGTGCTGCCCTGATAGACCCAAGGGAGCCCTACAAACTGACATCAGGAACCTGGACTGCTGAGTTTTCTTTCCCAGGGAAAATGGAAAAAGGATGTGCCCAGGGGCCCCTGGCCCTGACTGCAAAAAATACTTTTATCAAAGGATGGACCCCAGACCGAAGTTGTCCCCACCTCAAACTTGTGCTGCCCTGATAGACCCAAGGGAGCCCTACAAACTGACATCAGGAACCTGGACTGCTGAGTTTTCTTTCCCAGGGAAAATGGAAAAAGGATGTGCCCAGGGGCCCCTGGCCCTGACTGCAAAAAATCCTTATAACGAAGGATGGACCCCACACCGAAGTTGTCCCCACCTCAAACTTGTGCTGCCCTGATAGACCCAAGGGAGCCCTACAAACTGACATCAGGAACCTGGACTGCTGACTTTTCTTTCCCAGGGAAAATGGAAAAAGGATGTGCCCAGGGGCCCCTGGCCCTGGGCTGGGGCCTCACTGCAAAGAATCCTTATATCGAAGGATGGACCCCACACCGAAGTTGTCCCCACCTCAAACTTGTGCTGCCCTGATAGACCCAAGGGAACCCTACAAACTGACATCAGGAACCTGGACTGCTGAGTTTTCTTTCCCAGGGAAAATGGAAAAAGGATGTGCCCAGGGGCCCCTGGCCCTGACTGCAAAGAATCCTTATAACGAAGGATGGACCCCACACCGAAGTTGTCCCCACCTCCAACTTTTGCTGCCCTGATCGATCCAAGGGAGCCCTACAAACTGACATCAGGAACCTGGATTGCTGAGTTTTCTTTCCCAGGGAAAATGGAAAAAGGATGTGCCCACGGGCCTCTGGACATGGGCTGGGGCCTCACTGCAAAGAATCCTTATATCGAAGGATGGACCCCACACCGAAGATGTCCCCACCTCAAACTTGTGCTGCCCTGATAGACCCAAGGGAGCCCTACAAACTGACATCAGGAACCTGGACTGCTGAGTTTTCTTTCCCAGGGAAAATGGAAAAAGGATGTGCCCAGGGGCCCCTGGCCCTGACTGCAAAAAATCCTTATATCGATGGATGGACCCCACACCGAAGTTGTCCCCACCTCAAACTTTTGCTGCCCTGACAGACCCAAGGGAGCCCTACAAACTGACATCAGGAACCTGGACTGCTGAGTTTTCTTTCCCAGGGAAAATGGAAAAAGGATGTGCCCAGGGGCCCCTGGACATGGGCTAGGGCCACACTGCAAAGAATCCTTATATCGAAGGATGGACCCCACACCGAAGTTGTCCCCACCTCAAGCTTGTGCTGCCCTGATAGACCCAAGGGAGCGCTACAAACTGACATCAGGAACCTGGACTGCTGAGTTTTCTTTCCCAGGGAAAATGGAAAAAGGATGTGCCCAGGGGCCCCTGGCCCTGACTGCAAAAAATCCTTATATCGAAGGATGGACCCCACACCAAAGTTGTTGCAACCTCAAACTTGTGCTGCCCTGATAGACCCAAGGGAGCCCTACAAACTGACATCAGGAACCTGGACTGCTGAGTTTTCTTTCCCAGGGAAAATGGAAAAAGGATGTGCCCAGGGGCCCCTGGCCCTGACTGCAAAAAATCCTTATATCGAAGGATGGACCCCACACCGAAGCTGTCCCCGCCACAAACTTGTGCTGCCCTGATAGACCCAAGGGAGCCCTACAAACTGACATCAGGAACCTGGACTGCTGAGTTTTCTTTCCCAGGGAAAATGGAAAAAGGATGTGCCCAGGGGCCCCTGGCCCTGGGAGCCTGGCCCTGACTCCAAAAACTCCTTATATCGAAGGATGGACCCCACACCGAAGTTGTCCCCACCTCAAACTTGTGCTGCCCTGATAGACCCAAGGGAGCCCTACAAACTGACATCAGCAACCTGGACTGCTGAGTTTTCTTTCCCAGGGAAAATGGAAAAAGGATGTGCCCAGGGGCCCCTGGCCCAGGGGCCCCTGGCCCTGACTGCAAAAAATCCTTATATCGAAGGATGAACCCCACACCGAAGTTGTCCCCACCTCAAACTTGTGCTGCCCTGATAGACCCAAGGGAGCCCTACAAACTGACATCAGGAACCTGGACTGCTGAGTTTTCTTTCCCAGGGAAAATGGAAAAAGGATGTGCCCAGGGGCCCCTGGCCCTGACTGCAAAGAATCCTTATATCGAAGGATGGACCCCACACCGAAATTGTCCCCACCTCAAACTTGTGCTGCCCTGATAGACCCAAGGGAGCCCTACAAACTGACATCAGGAACCTGGACTGCTGAGTTTTCTTTCCCAGGGAAAATGGAAAAAGGATGTGCCCAGGGGCCCCTGGCCCTGACTGCAAAGAATCCTTATAACGAAGGATGGACCCCACACCGAAGTTGTCTCCACCTCAAACTTGTGCTGCCCTGATAGACCCAAGGGAGCCCTACAAACTGACATCAGAAACCTGGATTGCTGAGTTTTCTTTCCCAGGGAAAATGGAAAAAGGATGTGCCCAGGGGCCCCTGGCCCTGGGCTGGGGCCTCACTGCAAAGAATCCTTATATCGAAGGATGGACCCCACACCGAAGTTGTCCCCACCTCAAACTTGTGCTGCCCTGATAGACCCAAGGGAGCCCTACAAACTGACATCAGGAACCTGGACTGCTGAGTTTTCTTTCCCAGGGAAAATGGAAAAAGGATGTGCCCAGGGGCCCCTGGCCCTGACTGCAAAGAATCCTTATATCGAAGGATGGACCCCACACCGAAGATGTCCCCACCTCAAACTTGTGCTGCCCTGATAGACCCAAGGGAGCCCTACAAACTGACATCAGGAACCTGGACTGCTGAGTTTTCTTTCCCAGGGAAAATGGAAAAAGGATGTGCCCAGGGGCCCCTGGACATGGGCTGGGGCCTCACTGCAAAGAATCCTTATATCGAAGGATGGACCCCACACCGAAGTTGTCCCCACCTCAAACTTGTGCTGCCCTGATAGACCCAAGGGAACCCTACAAACTGACATCAGGAACCTGGACTGCTGAGTTTTCTTTCCCAGGGAAAATGGAAAAAGGATGTGCCCAGGGGCCCCTGGCCCTGGGCTGGGGCCTCACTGCAAAGAATCCTTATATCGAAGGATGGACCCCACACCGAAGTTGCCCCCACCTCAAACTTGTGCTGCCCTGATAGACCCAAGGGAGCCCTACAAACTGACATCAGGAACTTGGACTGATGAGTTTCCTTTCACAGATAAAATGGCCAAAGGTTGTGCCCAGGGGCCCCTAGCCCTGACTGCAAAAAATCCTTATATCGAAGGATGGAGCCCACACCGAAGTTGTCCCCTCCTCAAACTTGTGCTGCCCTGATAGACCCAAGGGAGCCCTACAAACTGACATCAGGAACCTGGACTGCTGAGTTTTCTTTCCCAGGGAAAATGGAAAAAGGATGTGCCCAGGGGCCCCTGGCCCTGACTGCAAAGAATCCTTATATCGAAGGATGGACCCCACACCGAAGTTGTCCCCACCTCAAACTTGTGCTGCCCTGATAGACCCAAGGGAGCCCTACAAACTGACATCAGGAACCTGGACTGCTGAGTTTTCTTTCCCAGGGAAAATGGCCAAAGGATGTGCCCAGGGGCCCCTGGCCCTGGGCTGGGGCCTCACTGCAAAGAATCCTTATATCGAAGGATGGACCCCACACCGAAGTTGTCCCCACCTCAAACTTGTGCTGCCCTGATAGACCAAAGGGAGCCCTACAAACTGACATCAGGAACCTGGACTGCTGAGTTTTCTTTCCCAGGGAAAATGGAAAAAGGATGTGCCCAGGGAACCCTGGCCCTGACTGCCAAAAATTCTTATATCGAAGAATGGACCCCACACCGAAGTTGTCCCCACCTCAAACTTGTGCTGCCCTGATAGACGCAAGGGAGCCCTACAAACTGACATCAGGAACCTGGACTGCTGAGTTTTCTTTCCCAGGGAAAATGGAAAAAGGATGTGCCCGGGGGCCCCTGGCCCTGACTGCAAAGAATCCTTATATCGAAGGATGGACCCCACACCGAAGATGTCCCCACCTCAAACTTGTGCTGCCCTGATAGACCCAAGGGAGCCCTACAAACTGACATCAGGAACCTGGACTGCTGAGTTTTCTTTCCCAGGGAAAATGGAAAAAGGATGTGCCCAGGGGCCCCTGGCCCTGACTGCAAAGAATCCTTATATCGAAGGATGGACCCCACACCGAAGTTGTCCCCACCTCAAACTTGTGCTGCCCTGATAGACCCAAGGGAGCCCTACAAATTGACATCAGGAACCTGGACTGCTGAGTTTTCTTTCCCAGGGAAAATGGCCAAAGGATGTGCCCAGGGGACCCTGGCCCTGACTGCAAAAAATCCTTATATCGAAGGATGGACCCCAGACGGAAGTTGTCCCCTCCTCAAACTTGTGCTGCCCTGATAGACCCAAGGGAGCCCTACAAACTGACATCAGGAACCTGGACTGCTGAGTTTTCTTTCCCAGGGAAAATGGAAAAAGGATGTGCCCAGGGGCCCCTGGCCCTGACTGCAAAGAATCCTTATATCGAAGGATGGACCCCACACCAAAGTTGTCCCCACCTCAAACTTGTGCTGCCCTGATAGACCCAAGGGAGCCCTACAAACTGACATCAGGAACCTGGACTGCTGAGTTTTCTTTCCCAGGGAAAATGGAAAAAGGATGTGCCCAGGGGCCCCTGGCCCTGACTGCAAAAAATCCTTATATCGAAGGATGGACCCCACACCGAAGTTGTCCCCACCTCAAACTTGTGCTGCCCTGATAGACCCAAGGGAGCCCTACAAACTGACATCAGGAACCTGGACTGCTGAGTTTTCTTTCCCAGGGAAAATGGAAAAAGGATGTGCCCAGGGGCCCCTGGCCCTGACTGCAAAAAATCCTTATATCGAAGGATGGACCCCACACCGAAGTTGTCCCCACCTCAAACTTGTGCTGCCCTGATAGACCCAAGGGAGCCCTACAAACTGACATCAGGAACCTGGACTGCTGAGTTTTCTTTCCCAGGGAAAATGGAAAAAGGATGTGCCCAGGGGCCCCTGGCCCTGACTACAAAGAATCCTTATATCGAAGGATGGACCCCACACCGAAGTTGTCCCCACCTCAAACTTGTGCTGCCCTGATAGACCCAAGGGAGCCCTACAAACTGACATCAGGAACCTGGACTGCTGAGTTTTCTTTCCCAGGGAAAATGGAAAAAGGATGTGCCCAGGGGCCCCTGGCCCAGGGGCCCCTGGCCCTGACTGCAAAAAATCCTTATATCGAAGGATGGACCCCACACCGAAGTTGTCCCCACCTCAAACTTGTGCTGCCCTGATAGACCCAAGGGAGCCCTACAAACTGACATCAGGAACCTGGACTGCTGAGTTTTCTTTCCCAGGGAAAATGGAAAAAGGATGTGCCCAGGGGCCTCACTGCAAAGAATCCTTATATCGAAGGATGGACCCCACACCGAAGTTGTCCCCACCTCAAACTTGTGCTGCCCTGATAGACCCAAGGGAGCCCTACAAACTGACATCAGGAACCTGGACTGCTGAGTTTTCTTTCCCAGGGAAAATGGAAAAAGCATGTGCCCAGGGGCCCCTGACTGCAAAAAATCCGTATATCGAAGGATGGACCCCACACCGAAGATGTCCCCACCTCAAACTTGTGCTGCCCTGATAGACCCAAGGGAGCCCTACAAACTGACATCAGGAACCTGGACTGCTGAGTTTTCTTTCCCAGGGAAAATGGAAAAAGGATGTGCCCAGGGGCCCCTGGCCCTGACTGCAAAGAATCCTTATATCGAAGGATGGACCCCACACCGAAGTTGTCCCCACCTCAAACTTGTGCTGCCCTGATAGACCCAAGGGAGCCCTACAAACTGACATCAGGAACCTGGACTGCTGAGTTTTCTTTCCCAGGGAAAATGGAAAAAGGATGTGCCCGGGGGCCCCTGGCCCTGACTGCAAAAAATCCTTATATCGAAGGATGGACCCCACACCGAAGTTGTCCCCACCTCAAACTTGTGCTGCCCTGATAGACCCAAGGGAGCCCTACAAACTGACATCAGGAACCTGGACTGCTGAGTTTTCTTTCCCAGGGAAAATGGAAAAAGGATGTGCCCAGGGGCCCCTGGCCTGGACTGCAAAAAATCATTATATCGAAGGATGGAGCCCACACCGAAGTTGTCCCCACCTCAAACTTGTGCTGCCCTGATAGACCCAAGGGAGCCCTACAGACTGACATCAGGAACCTGGACTGCTGAGTTTTCTTTCCCAGGGAAAATGGCCAAAGGATGTGCCCAGGGGCCCCTGGCACTTGGCAGGAACCTCACTACAAAAAATCATTATATCGAAGGATGGACCCCACACCCAAGTTGTCCCCACCTTAAAACTGTGCTGCCCTGATAGACCAAAGGGAGCCCTACAAACTGACATCAGGAACCTGGACTGCTGAGTTTTCTTTCCCAGGGAAAATGGAAAAAGGATGTGCCCAGGGAACCCTGGCCCTGACTGCCAAAAATTCTTATATCGAAGAATGGACCCCACACCGAAGTTGTCCCCACCTCAAACTTGTGCTGCCCTGATAGACGCAAGGGAGCCCTACAAACTGACATCAGGAACCTGGACTGCTGAGTTTTCTTTCCCAGGGAAAATGGAAAAAGGATGTGCCCGGGGGCCCCTGGCCCTGACTGCAAAGAATCCTTATATCGAAGGATGGACCCCACACCGAAGATGTCCCCACCTCAAACTTGTGCTGCCCTGATAGACCCAAGGGAGCCCTACAAACTGACATCAGGAACCTGGACTGCTGAGTTTTCTTTCCCAGGGAAAATGGAAAAAGGATGTGCCCAGGGGCCCCTGGCCCTGACTGCAAAGAATCCTTATATCGAAGGATGGACCCCACACCGAAGTTGTCCCCACCTCAAACTTGTGCTGCCCTGATAGACCCAAGGGAGCCCTACAAATTGACATCAGGAACCTGGACTGCTGAGTTTTCTTTCCCAGGGAAAATGGCCAAAGGATGTGCCCAGGGGACCCTGGCCCTGACTGCAAAAAATCCTTATATCGAAGGATGGACCCCAGACGGAAGTTGTCCCCTCCTCAAACTTGTGCTGCCCTGATAGACCCAAGGGAGCCCTACAAACTGACATCAGGAACCTGGACTGCTGAGTTTTCTTTCCCAGGGAAAATGGAAAAAGGATGTGCCCAGGGGCCCCTGGCCCTGACTGCAAAGAATCCTTATATCGAAGGATGGACCCCACACCAAAGTTGTCCCCACCTCAAACTTGTGCTGCCCTGATAGACCCAAGGGAGCCCTACAAACTGACATCAGGAACCTGGACTGCTGAGTTTTCTTTCCCAGGGAAAATGGAAAAAGGATGTGCCCAGGGGCCCCTGGCCCTGACTGCAAAAAATCCTTATATCGAAGGATGGACCCCACACCGAAGTTGTCCCCACCTCAAACTTGTGCTGCCCTGATAGACCCAAGGGAGCCCTACAAACTGACATCAGGAACCTGGACTGCTGAGTTTTCTTTCCCAGGGAAAATGGAAAAAGGATGTGCCCAGGGGCCCCTGGCCCTGACTGCAAAAAATCCTTATATCGAAGGATGGACCCCACACCGAAGTTGTCCCCACCTCAAACTTGTGCTGCCCTGATAGACCCAAGGGAGCCCTACAAACTGACATCAGGAACCTGGACTGCTGAGTTTTCTTTCCCAGGGAAAATGGAAAAAGGATGTGCCCAGGGGCCCCTGGCCCTGACTACAAAGAATCCTTATATCGAAGGATGGACCCCACACCGAAGTTGTCCCCACCTCAAACTTGTGCTGCCCTGATAGACCCAAGGGAGCCCTACAAACTGACATCAGGAACCTGGACTGCTGAGTTTTCTTTCCCAGGGAAAATGGAAAAAGGATGTGCCCAGGGGCCCCTGGCCCAGGGGCCCCTGGCCCTGACTGCAAAAAATCCTTATATCGAAGGATGGACCCCACACCGAAGTTGTCCCCACCTCAAACTTGTGCTGCCCTGATAGACCCAAGGGAGCCCTACAAACTGACATCAGGAACCTGGACTGCTGAGTTTTCTTTCCCAGGGAAAATGGAAAAAGGATGTGCCCAGGGGCCTCACTGCAAAGAATCCTTATATCGAAGGATGGACCCAACACCGAAATTGTCCCCACCTCAAACTTGTGCTGCCCTGATAGACCCAAGGGAGCCCTACAAACTGACATCAGGAACCTGGACTGCTGAGTTTTCTTTCCCAGGGAAAATGGAAAAAGCATGTGCCCAGGGGCCCCTGACTGCAAAAAATCCGTATATCGAAGGATGGACCCCACACCGAAGATGTCCCCACCTCAAACTTGTGCTGCCCTGATAGACCCAAGGGAGCCCTACAAACTGACATCAGGAACCTGGACTGCTGAGTTTTCTTTCCCAGGGAAAATGGAAAAAGGATGTGCCCAGGGGCCCCTGGCCCTGACTGCAAAGAATCCTTATATCGAAGGATGGACCCCACACCGAAGTTGTCCCCACCTCAAACTTGTGCTGCCCTGATAGACCCAAGGGAGCCCTACAAACTGACATCAGGAACCTGGACTGCTGAGTTTTCTTTCCCAGGGAAAATGGAAAAAGGATGTGCCCGGGGGCCCCTGGCCCTGACTGCAAAAAATCCTTATATCGAAGGATGGACCCCACACCGAAGTTGTCCCCACCTCAAACTTGTGCTGCCCTGATAGACCCAAGGGAGCCCTACAAACTGACATCAGGAACCTGGACTGCTGAGTTTTCTTTCCCAGGGAAAATGGAAAAAGGATGTGCCCAGGGGCCCCTGGCCTGGACTGCAAAAAATCATTATATCGAAGGATGGAGCCCACACCGAAGTTGTCCCCACCTCAAACTTGTGCTGCCCTGATAGACCCAAGGGAGCCCTACAGACTGACATCAGGAACCTGGACTGCTGAGTTTTCTTTCCCAGGGAAAATGGCCAAAGGATGTGCCCAGGGGCCCCTGGCACTTGGCAGGAACCTCACTACAAAAAATCATTATATCGAAGGATGGACCCCACACCCAAGTTGTCCCCACCTTAAAACTGTGCTGCCCTGATAGACCCAAGGGAGCCCTACAAACTGACATCAGGAACTTGGACTGATGAGTTTCCTTTCACAGATAAAATGGCCAAAGGTTGTGCCCAGGGGCCCCTAGCCCTGACTGCAAAAAATCCTTATATCGAAGGATGGAGCCCAGACCGAAGTTGTCCCCACCTCAAACTTGTGCTGCCCTGATAGACCCAAGGGAGCCCTACAAACTGACATCAGGAACCTGGACTGCTGAGTTTTCTTTCCCAGGGAAAATGGAAAAAGGGTGTGCCCAGGGGCCCCTGGCCCTGACTGCAAAGAATCCTTATATCGAAGGATGCACCCCACACCGAAGTTGTCCCCACCTCAAACTTGTGCTGCCCTGATACACCCAAGGGAGCCCTACAAACTGACATCAGGAACCTGGACTGCTGACTTTTCTTTCCCAGGGAAAATGGAAAAAGGATGTGCCCAGGGGCCCCTGGCCCTGGGACCCTGGCCCTGACTGCAAAGAATCCTTATATCGAAGGATGGACCCCACACCAAAGTTGTCCCCACCTCAAACTTGTGCTGCCCTGATAGACCCAAGGGAGCCCTACAAACTGACATCAGGAACCTGGACTGCTGAGTTTTCTTTCCCAGGGAAAATGGAAAAAGGATGTGCCCAGGGGCCCCTGGCCCTGACTGCAAAAAATCCTTATATCGAAGGATGGACCCCACACCGAAGATGTCCCCACCTCAAACTTGTGCTGCCCTCATACACCCAAGGGAGCCCTACAAACTGACATCAGGAACCTGGACTGCTGAGTTTTCTTTCCCAGGGAAAATGGAAAAAGGATGTGCCCAGGGGCCCCTGGACATGGGCTGGGGGCACACTGCAAAGAATCCTTATATCGAAGGATGGACCCCACACCGAAGTTGTCCCCACCTCAAACTTGTGCTGCCCTGATAGACCCAAGGGAGCCCTACAAACTGACATCAGGAACCTGGACTGCTGAGTTTTCTTTCCCAGGGAAAATGGAAAAAGGATGTGCCCAGGGGCCCCTGGCCCTGACTGCAAAGAATCCTTATAACGAAGGATGGACCCCACACCGAAGTTGTCCCCACCTCAAACTTGTGCTGCCCTGATAGACCCAAGGGAGCCCTACAGACTGACATCAGGAACCTGGACTGCTGACTTTTCTTTCCCAGGGAAAATGGAAAAAGGATGTGCCCAGGGGCCCCTGGCCCTGGGCTGGGGCCTCACTGCAAAGAATCCTTTTATCGAAGGATGGACCCCACACCGAAGTTGTCCCCACCTCAAACTTGTGCTGCCCTGATAGACCCAAGGGAGCCCTACAAACTGACATCAGGAACCTGGACTGCTGAGTTTTCTTTCCCAGGGAAAATGGAAAAAGGATGTGCCCAGGGGCCCCTGGCCCTGACTGCAAAAAATCCTTATATCGAAGGATGGACCCCACACCGAAGTTGTCCCCACCTCAAACTTGTGCTGCCCTGATAGACCCAAGGGAGCCCTACAAACTGACATCAGGAACCTGGACTGCTGAGTTTTCTTTCCCAGGGAAAATGGCCAAAGGATGTGCCCAGGGGCCCCTGGCCCTGACTGCAAAGAATCCTTATATCGAAGGATGGACCCCACACCAAAGTTGTCCCCACCTCAAACTTGTGCTGCCCTGATAGACCCAAGGGAGCCCTACAAACTGACATCAGGAACCTGGACTGCTGAGTTTTCTTTCCCAGGGAAAATGGAAAAAGGATGTGCCCAGGGGCCCCTGGACATGGGCTGGGGCCTCACTGCAAAGAATCCTTATATTGAAGGATGGACCCCACACCGAAGTTGTCCCCACCTCAAACTTGTGCTGCCCTGATAGACCCAAGGGAGCCCTACAAACTGACATCAGGAACCTGGACTGCTGAGTTTTCTTTCCCAGGGAAAATGGAAAAAGGATGTGCCCAGGGGCCCCTGGCCCTGGGACCCTGGCCCTGACTGCAAAAAATCCTTATATCGAAGGATGGACCCCACACCGAAGTTGTCCCCACCTCAAACTTGTGCTGCCCTGATAGACCCAAGGGAACCCTACAAACTGACATCAGGAACCTGGACTGCTGACTTTTCTTTCCCAGGGAAAATGGAAAAAGGATGTGCCCAGGGGCCCCTGGCCCTGACTGCAAAAAATCCTTATATCAAAGGATGGACCCCACACCGAAGTTGTCCCCACCTCAAACTTGTGCTGCCCTGATAGACCCAAGGGAGCCCTACAAACTGACATCAGGAACCTGGACTGCTGAGTTTTCTTTCCCAGGGAAAATGGAAAAAGGATGTGCCCAGGGGCCCCTGGCCCTGGGACCCTGGCCCTGACTGCAAAAAATCCTTATATCGAAGGATGGACCCCACACCGAAGTTGTCCCCACCTCAAACTTGTGCTGCCCTGATAGACCCAAGGGAACCCTACAAACTGACATCAGGAACCTGGACTGCTGACTTTTCTTTCCCAGGGAAAATGGAAAAAGGATGTGCCCAGGGGCCCCTGGCCCTGACTGCAAAGAATCCTTATAACGAAGGATGGACCCCACACCGAAGTTGTCCCCACCTCAAACTTGTGCTGCCCTGATAGACCCAAGGGAGCCCTACAAACTGACATCAGGAACCTGGACTGCTGAGTTTTCTTTCCCAGGGAAAATGGAAAAAGGATGTGCCCAGGGGCCCCTGGCCCTGACTGCAAAAAATACTTTTATCAAAGGATGGACCCCAGACCGAAGTTGTCCCTACCTCAAACTTGTGCTGCCCTGATAGACCCAAGGGAGCCCTACAAACTGACATCAGGAACCTGGACTGCTGAGTTTTCTTTCCCAGGAAAAATGGAAAAAGGATGTGCCCAGGGGCCCCTGGCCCTGACTGCAAAAAATCCTTATATCGAAGGATGGACCCCACACCGAAGTTGTCCCCACCTCAAACTTGTGCTGCCTTGATAGACCCAAGGGAGCCCTACAAACTGACATCAGGAACCTGGACTGCTGAGTTTTCTTTCCCAGGGAAAATGGAAAAAGGATGTGCCCAGGGGCCCCTGGCCCTGGGACCCTGGCCCTGACTGCAAAGAATCCTTATATCGAAGGATGGACCCCACACCGAAGTTGTCCCCACCTCAAACTTGTGCTGCCCTGATAGACCCAAGGGAGCCCTACAAACTGACATCAGGAACCTGGACTGCTGAGTTTTCTTTCCCAGGGAAAATGGAAAAAGGATGTGCCCAGGGGCCCCTGGCCCTGACTGCAAAAAATCCTTATATCGAAGGATGGACCCCACACCGAAGATGTCCCCACCTCAAACTTGTGCTGCCCTCATACACCCAAGGGAGCCCTACAAACTGACATCAGGAACCTGGACTGCTGAGTTTTCTTTCCCAGGGAAAATGGAAAAAGGATGTGCCCAGGGGCCCCTGGCCCTGACTGCAAAAAATCCTTATAACGAAGGATGGACCCCACACCAAAGTTGTCCCCACCTCAAACTTGTGCTGCCCTGATAGACCCAAGGGAGCCCTACAAACTGACATCAGGAACCTGGACTGCTGACTTTTCTTTCCCAGGGAAAATGGAAAAAGGATGTGCCCAGGGGCCCCTGGCCCTGGGCTGGGGCCTCACTGCAAAGAATCCTTATATCGAAGGATGGACCCCACACCGAAGTTGTCCCCACCTCAAACTTGTGCTGCCCTGATAGACCCAAGGGAACCCTACAAACTGACATCAGGAACCTGGACTGCTGAGTTTTCTTTCCCAGGGAAAATGGAAAAAGGATGTGCCCAGGGGCCCCTGGCCCTGACTGCAAAGAATCCTTATAACGAAGGATGGACCCCACACCGAAGTTGTCCCCACCTCCAACTTTTGCTGCCCTGATCGATCCAAGGGAGCCCTACAAACTGACATCAGGAACCTGGATTGCTGAGTTTTCTTTCCCAGGGAAAATGGAAAAAGGATGTGCCCACGGGCCTCTGGACATGGGCTGGGGCCTCACTGCAAAGAATCCTTATATCGAAGGATGGACCCCACACCGAAGTTGTCCCCACCTCAAACTTGTGCTGCCCTGATAGACCCAAGGGAGCCCTACAAACTGACATCAGGAACCTGGACTGCTGAGTTTTCTTTCCCAGGGAAAATGGAAAAAGGATGTGCCCAGGGGCCCCTGGCCCTGACTGCAAAAAATCCTTATATCGATGGATGGACCCCACACCGAAGTTGTCCCCACCTCAAACTTTTGCTGCCCTGACAGACCCAAGGGAGCCCTACAAACTGACATCAGGAACCTGGACTGCTGAGTTTTCTTTCCCAGGGAAAATGGAAAAAGGATGTGCCCAGGGGCCCCTGGACATGGGCTAGGGCCACACTGCAAAGAATCCTTATATCGAAGGATGGACCCCACACCGAAGTTGTCCCCACCTCAAGCTTGTGCTGCCCTGATAGACCCAAGGGAGCGCTACAAACTGACATCAGGAACCTGGACTGCTGAGTTTTCTTTCCCAGGGAAAATGGAAAAAGGATGTGCCCAGGGGCCCCTGGCCCAGGGGCCCCTGGCCCTGACTGCAAAAAATCCTTATATCGAAGGATGAACCCCACACCGAAGTTGTCCCCACCTCAAACTTGTGCTGCCCTGATAGACCCAAGGGAGCCCTACAAACTGACATCAGGAACCTGGACTGCTGAGTTTTCTTTCCCAGGGAAAATGGAAAAAGGATGTGCCCAGGGGCCCCTGGCCCTGGGCCCCTGGCCCTGACTGCAAAAAATCCTTATATCGAAGGATGAACCCCACACCGAAGTTGTCCCCACCTCAAACTTGTGCTGCCCTGATAGACCCAAGGGAGCCCTACAAACTGACATCAGCAACCTGGACTGCTGAGTTTTCTTTCCCAGGGAAAATGGAAAAAGGATGTGCCCAGGGGCCCCTGGCCCTGACTGCAAAGAATCCTTATATCGAAGGATGGACCCCACACCGAAATTGTCCCCACCTCAAACTTGTGCTGCCCTGATAGACCCAAGGGAGCCCTACAAACTGACATCAGGAACCTGGACTGCTGAGTTTTCTTTCCCAGGGAAAATGGAAAAAGGATGTGCCCAGGGGCCCCTGGCCCTGACTGCAAAGAATCCTTATAACGAAGGATGGACCCCACACCGAAGTTGTCTCCACCTCAAACTTGTGCTGCCCTGATAGACCCAAGGGAGCCCTACAAACTGACATCAGAAACCTGGATTGCTGAGTTTTCTTTCCCAGGGAAAATGGAAAAAGGATGTGCCCAGGGGCCCCTGGCCCTGGGCTGGGGCCTCACTGCAAAGAATCCTTATATCGAAGGATGGACCCCACACCGAAGTTGTCCCCACCTCAAACTTGTGCTGCCCTGATAGACCCAAGGGAGCCCTACAAACTGACATCAGGAACCTGGACTGCTGAGTTTTCTTTCCCAGGGAAAATGGAAAAAGGATGTGCCCAGGGGCCCCTGGCCCTGACTGCAAAGAATCCTTATATCGAAGGATGGACCCCACACCGAAGATGTCCCCACCTCAAACTTGTGCTGCCCTGATAGACCCAAGGGAGCCCTACAAACTGACATCAGGAACCTGGACTGCTGAGTTTTCTTTCCCAGGGAAAATGGAAAAAGGATGTGCCCAGGGGCCCCTGGCCCTGGGCCCCTGGCCCTGACTGCAAAAAATCCTTATATCGAAGGATGGACCCCACACCAAAGTTGTTGCAACCTCAAACTTGTGCTGCCCTGATAGACCCAAGGGAGCCCTACAAACTGACATCAGGAACCTGGACTGCTGAGTTTTCTTTCCCAGGGAAAATGGAAAAAGGATGTGCCCAGGGGCCCCTGGCCCTGACTGCAAAAAATCCTTATATCGAAGGATGGACCCCACACCGAAGCTGTCCCCGCCACAAACTTGTGCTGCCCTGATAGACCCAAGGGAGCCCTACAAACTGACATCAGGAACCTGGACTGCTGAGTTTTCTTTCCCAGGGAAAATGGAAAAAGGATGTGCCCAGGGGCCCCTGGCCCTGGGAGCCTGGCCCTGACTCCAAAAACTCCTTATATCGAAGGATGGACCCCACACCGAAGTTGTCCCCACCTCAAACTTGTGCTGCCCTGATAGACCCAAGGGAGCCCTACAAACTGACATCAGGAACCTGGACTGCTGAGTTTTCTTTCCCAGGGAAAATGGAAAAAGGATGTGCCCAGGGGCCCCTGGCCCAGGGGCCCCTGGCCCTGACTGCAAAAAATCCTTATATCGAAGGATGAACCCCACACCGAAGTTGTCCCCACCTCAAACTTGTGCTGCCCTGATAGACCCAAGGGAGCCCTACAAACTGACATCAGGAACCTGGACTGCTGAGTTTTCTTTCCCAGGGAAAATGGAAAAAGGATGTGCCCAGGGGCCCCTGGCCCTGACTGCAAAGAATCCTTATAACGAAGGATGGACCCCACACCGAAGTTGTCTCCACCTCAAACTTGTGCTGCCCTGATAGACCCAAGGGAGCCCTACAAACTGACATCAGAAACCTGGATTGCTGAGTTTTCTTTCCCAGGGAAAATGGAAAAAGGATGTGCCCAGGGGCCCCTGGCCCTGGGCTGGGGCCTCACTGCAAAGAATCCTTATATCGAAGGATGGACCCCACACCGAAGTTGTCCCCACCTCAAACTTGTGCTGCCCTGATAGACCCAAGGGAGCCCTACAAACTGACATCAGGAACCTGGACTGCTGAGTTTTCTTTCCCAGGGAAAATGGAAAAAGGATGTGCCCAGGGGCCCCTGGCCCTGACTGCAAAGAATCCTTATATCGAAGGATGGACCCCACACCGAAGATGTCCCCACCTCAAACTTGTGCTGCCCTGATAGACCCAAGGGAGCCCTACAAACTGACATCAGGAACCTGGACTGCTGAGTTTTCTTTCCCAGGGAAAATGGAAAAAGGATGTGCCCAGGGGCCCCTGGACATGGGCTGGGGCCTCACTGCAAAGAATCCTTATATCGAAGGATGGACCCCACACCGAAGTTGTCCCCACCTCAAACTTGTGCTGCCCTGATAGACCCAAGGGAACCCTACAAACTGACATCAGGAACCTGGACTGCTGAGTTTTCTTTCCCAGGGAAAATGGAAAAAGGATGTGCCCAGGGGCCCCTGGCCCTGGGCTGGGGCCTCACTGCAAAGAATCCTTATATCGAAGGATGGACCCCACACCGAAGTTGCCCCCACCTCAAACTTGTGCTGCCCTGATAGACCCAAGGGAGCCCTACAAACTGACATCAGGAACTTGGACTGATGAGTTTCCTTTCACAGATAAAATGGCCAAAGGTTGTGCCCAGGGGCCCCTAGCCCTGACTGCAAAAAATCCTTATATCGAAGGATGGAGCCCACACCGAAGTTGTCCCCTCCTCAAACTTGTGCTGCCCTGATAGACCCAAGGGAGCCCTACAAACTGACATCAGGAACCTGGACTGCTGAGTTTTCTTTCCCAGGGAAAATGGAAAAAGGATGTGCCCAGGGGCCCCTGGCCCTGACTGCAAAGAATCCTTATATCGAAGGATGGACCCCACACCGAAGTTGTCCCCACCTCAAACTTGTGCTGCCCTGATAGACCCAAGGGAGCCCTACAAACTGACATCAGGAACCTGGACTGCTGAGTTTTCTTTCCCAGGGAAAATGGCCAAAGGATGTGCCCAGGGGCCCCTGGCCCTGGGCTGGGGCCTCACTGCAAAGAATCCTTATATCGAAGGATGGACCCCACACCGAAGTTGTCCCCACCTCAAACTTGTGCTGCCCTGATAGACCAAAGGGAGCCCTACAAACTGACATCAGGAACCTGGACTGCTGAGTTTTCTTTCCCAGGGAAAATGGAAAAAGGATGTGCCCAGGGAACCCTGGCCCTGACTGCCAAAAATTCTTATATCGAAGAATGGACCCCACACCGAAGTTGTCCCCACCTCAAACTTGTGCTGCCCTGATAGACGCAAGGGAGCCCTACAAACTGACATCAGGAACCTGGACTGCTGAGTTTTCTTTCCCAGGGAAAATGGAAAAAGGATGTGCCCGGGGGCCCCTGGCCCTGACTGCAAAGAATCCTTATATCGAAGGATGGACCCCACACCGAAGATGTCCCCACCTCAAACTTGTGCTGCCCTGATAGACCCAAGGGAGCCCTACAAACTGACATCAGGAACCTGGACTGCTGAGTTTTCTTTCCCAGGGAAAATGGAAAAAGGATGTGCCCAGGGGCCCCTGGCCCTGACTGCAAAGAATCCTTATATCGAAGGATGGACCCCACACCGAAGTTGTCCCCACCTCAAACTTGTGCTGCCCTGATAGACCCAAGGGAGCCCTACAAATTGACATCAGGAACCTGGACTGCTGAGTTTTCTTTCCCAGGGAAAATGGCCAAAGGATGTGCCCAGGGGACCCTGGCCCTGACTGCAAAAAATCCTTATATCGAAGGATGGACCCCAGACGGAAGTTGTCCCCTCCTCAAACTTGTGCTGCCCTGATAGACCCAAGGGAGCCCTACAAACTGACATCAGGAACCTGGACTGCTGAGTTTTCTTTCCCAGGGAAAATGGAAAAAGGATGTGCCCAGGGGCCCCTGGCCCTGACTGCAAAGAATCCTTATATCGAAGGATGGACCCCACACCAAAGTTGTCCCCACCTCAAACTTGTGCTGCCCTGATAGACCCAAGGGAGCCCTACAAACTGACATCAGGAACCTGGACTGCTGAGTTTTCTTTCCCAGGGAAAATGGAAAAAGGATGTGCCCAGGGGCCCCTGGCCCTGACTGCAAAAAATCCTTATATCGAAGGATGGACCCCACACCGAAGTTGTCCCCACCTCAAACTTGTGCTGCCCTGATAGACCCAAGGGAGCCCTACAAACTGACATCAGGAACCTGGACTGCTGAGTTTTCTTTCCCAGGGAAAATGGAAAAAGGATGTGCCCAGGGGCCCCTGGCCCTGACTGCAAAAAATCCTTATATCGAAGGATGGACCCCACACCGAAGTTGTCCCCACCTCAAACTTGTGCTGCCCTGATAGACCCAAGGGAGCCCTACAAACTGACATCAGGAACCTGGACTGCTGAGTTTTCTTTCCCAGGGAAAATGGAAAAAGGATGTGCCCAGGGGCCCCTGGCCCTGACTGCAAAGAATCCTTATATCGAAGGATGGACCCCACACCGAAGTTGTCCCCACCTCAAACTTGTGCTGCCCTGATAGACCCAAGGGAGCCCTACAAACTGACATCAGGAACCTGGACTGCTGAGTTTTCTTTCCCAGGGAAAATGGAAAAAGGATGTGCCCAGGGGCCCCTGGCCCAGGGGCACCTGGCCCTGACTGCAAAAAATCCTTATATCGAAGGATGGACCCCACACCGAAGTTGTCCCCACCTCAAACTTGTGCTGCCCTGATAGACCCAAGGGAGCCCTACAAACTGACATCAGGAACCTGGACTGCTGAGTTTTCTTTCCCAGGGAAAATGGAAAAAGGATGTGCCCAGGGGCCTCACTGCAAAGAATCCTTATATCGAAGGATGGACCCAACACCGAAATTGTCCCCACCTCAAACTTGTGCTGCCCTGATAGACCCAAGGGAGCCCTACAAACTGACATCAGGAACCTGGACTGCTGAGTTTTCTTTCCCAGGGAAAATGGAAAAAGCATGTGCCCAGGGGCCCCTGACTGCAAAAAATCCGTATATCGAAGGATGGACCCCACACCGAAGATGTCCCCACCTCAAACTTGTGCTGCCCTGATAGACCCAAGGGAGCCCTACAAACTGACATCAGGAACCTGGACTGCTGAGTTTTCTTTCCCAGGGAAAATGGAAAAAGGATGTGCCCAGGGGCCCCTGGCCCTGACTGCAAAGAATCCTTATATCGAAGGATGGACCCCACACCGAAGTTGTCCCCACCTCAAACTTGTGCTGCCCTGATAGACCCAAGGGAGCCCTACAAACTGACATCAGGAACCTGGACTGCTGAGTTTTCTTTCCCAGGGAAAATGGAAAAAGGATGTGCCCGGGGGCCCCTGGCCCTGACTGCAAAAAATCCTTATATCGAAGGATGGACCCCACACCGAAGTTGTCCCCACCTCAAACTTGTGCTGCCCTGATAGACCCAAGGGAGCCCTACAAACTGACATCAGGAACCTGGACTGCTGAGTTTTCTTTCCCAGGGAAAATGGAAAAAGGATGTGCCCAGGGGCCCCTGGCCTGGACTGCAAAAAATCATTATATCGAAGGATGGAGCCCACACCGAAGTTGTCCCCACCTCAAACTTGTGCTGCCCTGATAGACCCAAGGGAGCCCTACAAACTGACATCAGGAACCTGGACTGCTGAGTTTTCTTTCCCAGGGAAAATGGAAAAAGGATGTGCCCAGGGGCCCCTGGCCCTGACTGCAAAGAATCCTTATATCGAAGGATGCACCCCACACCGAAGTTGTCCCCACCTCAAACTTGTGCTGCCCTCATACACCCAAGGGAGCCCTACAAACTGACATCAGGAACCTGGACTGCTGACTTTTCTTTCCCAGGGAAAATGGAAAAAGGATGTGCCCAGGGGCCCCTGGCCCTGGGACCCTGGCCCTGACTGCAAAGAATCCTTATATCGAAGGATGGACCCCACACCGAAGTTGTCCCCACCTCAAACTTGTGCTGCCCTGATAGACCCAAGGGAGCCCTACAAACTGACATCAGGAACCTGGACTGCTGAGTTTTCTTTCCCAGGGAAAATGGAAAAAGGATGTGCCCAGGGGCCCCTGGCCCTGACTGCAAAAAATCCTTATATCGAAGGATGGACCCCACACCGAAGATGTCCCCACCTCAAACTTGTGCTGCCCTCATACACCCAAGGGAGCCCTACAAACTGACATCAGGAACCTGGACTGCTGAGTTTTCTTTCCCAGGGAAAATGGAAAAAGGATGTGCCCAGGGGCCCCTGGACATGGGCTGGGGGCACACTGCAAAGAATCCTTATATCGAAGGATGGACCCCACACCGAAGTTGTCCCCACCTCAAACTTGTGCTGCCCTGATAGACCCAAGGGAGCCCTACAAACTGACATCAGGAACCTGGACTGCTGAGTTTTCTTTCCCAGGGAAAATGGAAAAAGGATGTGCCCAGGGGCCCCTGGCCCTGACTGCAAAGAATCCTTATAACGAAGGATGGACCCCACACCGAAGTTGTCCCCACCTCAAACTTGTGCTGCCCTGATAGACCCAAGGGAGCCCTACAGACTGACATCAGGAACCTGGACTGCTGACTTTTCTTTCCCAGGGAAAATGGAAAAAGGATGTGCCCAGGGGCCCCTGGCCCTGGGCTGGGGCCTCACTGCAAAGAATCCTTTTATCGAAGGATGGACCCCACACCGAAGTTGTCCCCACCTCAAACTTGTGCTGCCCTGATAGACCCAAGGGAGCCCTACAAACTGACATCAGGAACCTGGACTGCTGAGTTTTCTTTCCCAGGGAAAATGGAAAAAGGATGTGCCCAGGGGCCCCTGGCCCTGACTGCAAAAAATCCTTATATCGAAGGATGGACCCCACACCGAAGTTGTCCCCACCTCAAACTTGTGCTGCCCTGATAGACCCAAGGGAGCCCTACAAACTGACATCAGGAACCTGGACTGCTGAGTTTTCTTTCCCAGGGAAAATGGCCAAAGGATGTGCCCAGGGGCCCCTGGCCCTGACTGCAAAGAATCCTTATATCGAAGGATGGACCCCACACCAAAGTTGTCCCCACCTCAAACTTGTGCTGCCCTGATAGACCCAAGGGAGCCCTACAAACTGACATCAGGAACCTGGACTGCTGAGTTTTCTTTCCCAGGGAAAATGGAAAAAGGATGTGCCCAGGGGCCCCTGGACATGGGCTGGGGCCTCACTGCAAAGAATCCTTATATTGAAGGATGGACCCCACACCGAAGTTGTCCCCACCTCAAACTTGTGCTGCCCTGATAGACCCAAGGGAGCCCTACAAACTGACATCAGGAACCTGGACTGCTGAGTTTTCTTTCCCAGGGAAAATGGAAAAAGGATGTGCCCAGGGGCCCCTGGCCCTGGGACCCTGGCCCTGACTGCAAAAAATCCTTATATCGAAGGATGGACCCCACACCGAAGTTGTCCCCACCTCAAACTTGTGCTGCCCTGATAGACCCAAGGGAACCCTACAAACTGACATCAGGAACCTGGACTGCTGACTTTTCTTTCCCAGGGAAAATGGAAAAAGGATGTGCCCAGGGGCCCCTGGCCCTGACTGCAAAGAATCCTTATAACGAAGGATGGACCCCACACCGAAGTTGTCCCCACCTCAAACTTGTGCTGCCCTGATAGACCCAAGGGAGCCCTACAAACTGACATCAGGAACCTGGACTGCTGAGTTTTCTTTCCCAGGAAAAATGGAAAAAGGATGTGCCCAGGGGCCCCTGCCCCTGACTGCAAAAAATCCTTATATCGAAGGATGGACCCCACACCGAAGTTGTCCCCACCTCAAACTTGTGCTGCCTTGATAGACCCAAGGGAGCCCTACAAACTGACATCAGGAACCTGGACTGCTGAGTTTTCTTTCCCAGGGAAAATGGAAAAAGGATGTGCCCAGGGGCCCCTGGCCCTGGGACCCTGGCCCTGACTGCAAAGAATCCTTATATCGAAGGATGGACCCCACACCGAAGTTGTCCCCACCTCAAACTTGTGCTGCCCTGATAGACCCAAGGGAGCCCTACAAACTGACATCAGGAACCTGGACTGCTGAGTTTTCTTTCCCAGGGAAAATGGAAAAAGGATGTGCCCAGGGGCCCCTGGCCCTGACTGCAAAAAATCCTTATATCGAAGGATGGACCCCACACCGAAGATGTCCCCACCTCAAACTTGTGCTGCCCTCATACACCCAAGGGAGCCCTACAAACTGACATCAGGAACCTGGACTGCTGAGTTTTCTTTCCCAGGGAAAATGGAAAAAGGATGTGCCCAGGGGCCCCTGGACATGGGCTGGGGGCACACTGCAAAGAATCCTTATATCGAAGGATGGACCCCACACCGAAGTTGTCCCCACCTCAAACTTGTGCTGCCCTGATAGACCCAAGGGAGCCCTACAAACTGACATCAGGAACCTGGACTGCTGAGTTTTCTTTCCCAGGGAAAATGGAAAAAGGATGTGCCCAGGGGCCCCTGGCCCTGACTGCAAAGAATCCTTATAACGAAGGATGGACCCCACACCGAAGTTGTCCCCACCTCAAACTTGTGCTGCCCTGATAGACCCAAGGGAGCCCTACAGACTGACATCAGGAACCTGGACTGCTGACTTTTCTTTCCCAGGGAAAATGGAAAAAGGATGTGCCCAGGGGCCCCTGGCCCTGGGCTGGGGCCTCACTGCAAAGAATCCTTTTATCGAAGGATGGACCCCACACCGAAGTTGTCCCCACCTCAAACTTGTGCTGCCCTGATAGACCCAAGGGAGCCCTACAAACTGACATCAGGAACCTGGACTGCTGAGTTTTCTTTCCCAGGGAAAATGGAAAAAGGATGTGCCCAGGGGCCCCTGGCCCTGACTGCAAAAAATCCTTATATCGAAGGATGGACCCCACACCGAAGTTGTCCCCACCTCAAACTTGTGCTGCCCTGATAGACCCAAGGGAGCCCTACAAACTGACATCAGGAACCTGGACTGCTGAGTTTTCTTTCCCAGGGAAAATGGAAAAAGGATGTGCCCAGGGGCCCCTGGCCCTGACTGCAAAGAATCCTTATATCGAAGGATGGACCCCACACCAAAGTTGTCCCCACCTCAAACTTGTGCTGCCCTGATAGACCCAAGGGAGCCCTACAAACTGACATCAGGAACCTGGACTGCTGAGTTTTCTTTCCCAGGGAAAATGGAAAAAGGATGTGCCCAGGGGCCCCTGGACATGGGCTGGGGCCTCACTGCAAAGAATCCTTATATTGAAGGATGGACCCCACACCGAAGTTGTCCCCACCTCAAACTTGTGCTGCCCTGATAGACCCAAGGGAGCCCTACAAACTGACATCAGGAACCTGGACTGCTGAGTTTTCTTTCCCAGGGAAAATGGAAAAAGGATGTGCCCAGGGGCCCCTGGCCCTGGGACCCTGGCCCTGACTGCAAAAAATCCTTATATCGAAGGATGGACCCCACACCGAAGTTGTCCCCACCTCAAACTTGTGCTGCCCTGATAGACCCAAGGGAACCCTACAAACTGACATCAGGAACCTGGACTGCTGACTTTTCTTTCCCAGGGAAAATGGAAAAAGGATGTGCCCAGGGGCCCCTGGCCCTGACTGCAAAGAATCCTTATAACGAAGGATGGACCCCACACCGAAGTTGTCCCCACCTCAAACTTGTGCTGCCCTGATAGACCCAAGGGAGCCCTACAAACTGACATCAGGAACCTGGACTGCTGAGTTTTCTTTCCCAGGGAAAATGGAAAAAGGATGTGCCCAGGGGCCCCTGGCCCTGACTGCAAAAAATACTTTTATCAAAGGATGGACCCCAGACCGAAGTTGTCCCCACCTCAAACTTGTGCTGCCCTGATAGACCCAAGGGAGCCCTACAAACTGACATCAGGAACCTGGACTGCTGAGTTTTCTTTCCCAGGAAAAATGGAAAAAGGATGTGCCCAGGGGCCCCTGCCCCTGACTGCAAAAAATCCTTATATCGAAGGATGGACCCCACACCGAAGTTGTCCCCACCTCAAACTTGTGCTGCCTTGATAGACCCAAGGGAGCCCTACAAACTGACATCAGGAACCTGGACTGCTGAGTTTTCTTTCCCAGGGAAAATGGAAAAAGGATGTGCCCAGGGGCCCCTGGCCCTGGGACCCTGGCCCTGACTGCAAAGAATCCTTATATCGAAGGATGGACCCCACACCGAAGTTGTCCCCACCTCAAACTTGTGCTGCCCTGATAGACCCAAGGGAGCCCTACAAACTGACATCAGGAACCTGGACTGCTGAGTTTTCTTTCCCAGGGAAAATGGAAAAAGGATGTGCCCAGGGGCCCCTGGCCCTGACTGCAAAAAATCCTTATATCGAAGGATGGACCCCACACCGAAGATGTCCCCACCTCAAACTTGTGCTGCCCTCATACACCCAAGGGAGCCCTACAAACTGACATCAGGAACCTGGACTGCTGAGTTTTCTTTCCCAGGGAAAATGGAAAAAGGATGTGCCCAGGGGCCCCTGGCCCTGACTGCAAAAAATCCTTATAACGAAGGATGGACCCCACACCGAAGTTGTCCCCACCTCAAACTTGTGCTGCCCTGATAGACCCAAGGGAGCCCTACAAACTGACATCAGGAACCTGGACTGCTGACTTTTCTTTCCCAGGGAAAATGGAAAAAGGATGTGCCCAGGGGCCCCTGGCCCTGGCCTGGGGCCTCACTGCAAAGAATCCTTATATCGAAGGATGGACCCCACACCGAAGTTGTCCCCACCTCAAACTTGTGCTGCCCTGATAGACCCAAGGGAACCCTACAAACTGACATCAGGAACCTGGACTGCTGAGTTTTCTTTCCCAGGGAAAATGGAAAAAGGATGTGCCCAGGGGCCCCTGGCCCTGACTGCAAAGAATCCTTATAACGAAGGATGGACCCCACACCGAAGTTGTCCCCACCTCCAACTTTTGCTGCCCTGATCGATCCAAGGGAGCCCTACAAACTGACATCAGGAACCTGGATTGCTGAGTTTTCTTTCCCAGGGAAAATGGAAAAAGGATGTGCCCACGGGCCTCTGGACATGGGCTGGGGCCTCACTGCAAAGAATCCTTATATCGAAGGATGGACCCCACACCGAAGATGTCCCCACCTCAAACTTGTGCTGCCCTGATAGACCCAAGGGAGCCCTACAAACTGACATCAGGAACCTGGACTGCTGAGTTTTCTTTCCCAGGGAAAATGGAAAAAGGATGTGCCCAGGGGCCCCTGGCCCTGACTGCAAAAAATCCTTATATCGATGGATGGACCCCACACCGAAGTTGTCCCCACCTCAAACTTTTGCTGCCCTGACAGACCCAAGGGAGCCCTACAAACTGACATCAGGAACCTGGACTGCTGAGTTTTCTTTCCCAGGGAAAATGGAAAAAGGATGTGCCCAGGGGCCCCTGGACATGGGCTAGGGCCACACTGCAAAGAATCCTTATATCGAAGGATGGACCCCACACCGAAGTTGTCCCCACCTCAAGCTTGTGCTGCCCTGATAGACCCAAGGGAGCGCTACAAACTGACATCAGGAACCTGGACTGCTGAGTTTTCTTTCCCAGGGAAAATGGAAAAAGGATGTGCCCAGGGGCCCCTGGCCCAGGGGCCCCTGGCCCTGACTGCAAAAAATCCTTATATCGAAGGATGAACCCCACACCGAAGTTGTCCCCACCTCAAACTTGTGCTGCCCTGATAGACCCAAGGGAGCCCTACAAACTGACATCAGGAACCTGGACTGCTGAGTTTTCTTTCCCAGGGAAAATGGAAAAAGGATGTGCCCAGGGGCCCCTGGCCCTGGGCCCCTGGCCCTGACTGCAAAAAATCCTTATATCGAAGGATGGACCCCACACCAAAGTTGTTGCAACCTCAAACTTGTGCTGCCCTGATAGACCCAAGGGAGCCCTACAAACTGACATCAGGAACCTGGACTGCTGAGTTTTCTTTCCCAGGGAAAATGGAAAAAGGATGTGCCCAGGGGCCCCTGGCCCTGACTGCAAAAAATCCTTATATCGAAGGATGGACCCCACACCGAAGCTGTCCCCGCCACAAACTTGTGCTGCCCTGATAGACCCAAGGGAGCCCTACAAACTGACATCAGGAACCTGGACTGCTGAGTTTTCTTTCCCAGGGAAAATGGAAAAAGGATGTGCCCAGGGGCCCCTGGCCCTGGGAGCCTGGCCCTGACTCCAAAAACTCCTTATATCGAAGGATGGACCCCACACCGAAGTTGTCCCCACCTCAAACTTGTGCTGCCCTGATAGACCCAAGGGAGCCCTACAAACTGACATCAGGAACCTGGACTGCTGAGTTTTCTTTCCCAGGGAAAATGGAAAAAGGATGTGCCCAGGGGCCCCTGGCCCAGGGGCCCCTGGCCCTGACTGCAAAAAATCCTTATATCGAAGGATGAACCCCACACCGAAGTTGTCCCCACCTCAAACTTGTGCTGCCCTGATAGACCCAAGGGAGCCCTACAAACTGACATCAGGAACCTGGACTGCTGAGTTTTCTTTCCCAGGGAAAATGGAAAAAGGATGTGCCCAGGGGCCCCTGGCCCTGACTGCAAAGAATCCTTATATCGAAGGATGGACCCCACACCGAAATTGTCCCCACCTCAAACTTGTGCTGCCCTGATAGACCCAAGGGAGCCCTACAAACTGACATCAGGAACCTGGACTGCTGAGTTTTCTTTCCCAGGGAAAATGGAAAAAGGATGTGCCCAGGGGCCCCTGGCCCTGACTGCAAAGAATCCTTATAACGAAGGATGGACCCCACACCGAAGTTGTCTCCACCTCAAACTTGTGCTGCCCTGATAGACCCAAGGGAGCCCTACAAACTGACATCAGAAACCTGGATTGCTGAGTTTTCTTTCCCAGGGAAAATGGAAAAAGGATGTGCCCAGGGGCCCCTGGCCCTGGGCTGGGGCCTCACTGCAAAGAATCCTTATATCGAAGGATGGACCCCACACCGAAGTTGTCCCCACCTCAAACTTGTGCTGCCCTGATAGACCCAAGGGAGCCCTACAAACTGACATCAGGAACCTGGACTGCTGAGTTTTCTTTCCCAGGGAAAATGGAAAAAGGATGTGCCCAGGGGCCCCTGGCCCTGACTGCAAAGAATCCTTATATCGAAGGATGGACCCCACACCGAAGATGTCCCCACCTCAAACTTGTGCTGCCCTGATAGACCCAAGGGAGCCCTACAAACTGACATCAGGAACCTGGACTGCTGAGTTTTCTTTCCCAGGGAAAATGGAAAAAGGATGTGCCCAGGGGCCCCTGGACATGGGCTGGGGCCTCACTGCAAAGAATCCTTATATCGAAGGATGGACCCCACACCGAAGTTGTCCCCACCTCAAACTTGTGCTGCCCTGATAGACCCAAGGGAACCCTACAAACTGACATCAGGAACCTGGACTGCTGAGTTTTCTTTCCCAGGGAAAATGGAAAAAGGATGTGCCCAGGGGCCCCTGGCCCTGGGCTGGGGCCTCACTGCAAAGAATCCTTATATCGAAGGATGGACCCCACACCGAAGTTGCCCCCACCTCAAACTTGTGCTGCCCTGATAGACCCAAGGGAGCCCTACAAACTGACATCAGGAACTTGGACTGATGAGTTTCCTTTCACAGATAAAATGGCCAAAGGTTGTGCCCAGGGGCCCCTAGCCCTGACTGCAAAAAATCCTTATATCGAAGGATGGAGCCCACACCGAAGTTGTCCCCTCCTCAAACTTGTGCTGCCCTGATAGACCCAAGGGAGCCCTACAAACTGACATCAGGAACCTGGACTGCTGAGTTTTCTTTCCCAGGGAAAATGGAAAAAGGATGTGCCCAGGGGCCCCTGGCCCTGACTGCAAAGAATCCTTATATCGAAGGATGGACCCCACACCGAAGTTGTCCCCACCTCAAACTTGTGCTGCCCTGATAGACCCAAGGGAGCCCTACAAACTGACATCAGGAACCTGGACTGCTGACTTTTCTTTCCCAGGGAAAATGGAAAAAGGATGTGCCCAGGGTTCCCTGGCCCTGGGCTGGGGCCTCACTGCAAAAAAACCTTATATCGAAGGATGGACCCCAGACCGAAGTTGTCCCCACCTCAAACTTGTGCTGCCCTGATAGACCCAAGGGAGCCCTACAAACTGACATCAGGAACCTGGACTGCTGAGTTTTCTTTCCCAGGGAAAATGGAAAAAGGATGTGCCCAGGGGCCCCTGGCCCTGACTGCAAAGAATCCTTATATCGAAGGATGGACCCCACACCGAAATTGTCCCCACCTCAAACTTGTGCTGCCCTGATAGACCCAAGGGAGCCCTACAAACTGACATCAGGAACCTGGACTGCTGAGTTTTCTTTCCCAGGGAAAATGGAAAAAGGATGTGCCCAGGGGCCCCTGGCCCTGACTGCAAAGAATCCTTATAACGAAGGATGGACCCCACACCGAAGTTGTCTCCACCTCAAACTTGTGCTGCCCTGATAGACCCAAGGGAGCCCTACAAACTGACATCAGAAACCTGGATTGCTGAGTTTTCTTTCCCAGGGAAAATGGAAAAAGGATGTGCCCAGGGGCCCCTGGCCCTGGGCTGGGGCCTCACTGCAAAGAATCCTTATATCGAAGGATGGACCCCACACCGAAGTTGTCCCCACCTCAAACTTGTGCTGCCCTGATAGACCCAAGGGAGCCCTACAAACTGACATCAGGAACCTGGACTGCTGAGTTTTCTTTCCCAGGGAAAATGGAAAAAGGATGTGCCCAGGGGCCCCTGGCCCTGACTGCAAAGAATCCTTATATCGAAGGATGGACCCCACACCGAAGATGTCCCCACCTCAAACTTGTGCTGCCCTGATAGACCCAAGGGAGCCCTACAAACTGACATCAGGAACCTGGACTGCTGAGTTTTCTTTCCCAGGGAAAATGGAAAAAGGATGTGCCCAGGGGCCCCTGGACATGGGCTGGGGCCTCACTGCAAAGAATCCTTATATCGAAGGATGGACCCCACACCGAAGTTGTCCCCACCTCAAACTTGTGCTGCCCTGATAGACCCAAGGGAGCCCTACAAACTGACATCAGGAACCTGGACTGCTGACTTTTCTTTCCCAGGGAAAATGGAAAAAGGATGTGCCCAGGGTTCCCTGGCCCTGGGCTGGGGCCTCACTGCAAAAAAACCTTATATCGAAGGATGGACCCCAGACCGAAGTTGTCCCCACCTCAAACTTGTGCTGCCCTGATAGACCCAAGGGAGCCCTACAAACTGACATCAGGAACCTGGACTGCTGAGTTTTCTTTCCCAGGGAAAATGGCCAAAGGATGTGCCCAGGGGCCCCTGGCCCTGACTGCAATAAATCCGTATAACGAAGGATGGACCCCACACCGAAGTTGTCCCCACCTCAAACTTGTGCTGCCCTGATAGACCAAAGGGAGCCCTACAAACTGACATCAGGAACCTGGACTGCTGAGTTTTCTTTCCCAGGGAAAATGGAAAAAGGATGTGCCCAGGGGCCCCTGGCCCTGACTGCAAAGAATCCTTATATCGAAGGATGGACCCCACACCGAAGATGTCCCCACCTCAAACTTGTGCTGCCCTGATAGACCCAAGGGAGCCCTACAAATTGACATCAGGAACCTGGACTGCTGAGTTTTCTTTCCCAGGGAAAATGGAAAAAGCATGTGCCCAGGGGACCCTGGCCCTGACTGCAAAAAATCCTTATATCGAAGGATGGACCCCAGACAGAAGTTGTCCCCTCCTCAAACTTGTGCTGCCCTGATAGACCCAAGGGAGCCCTACAAACTGACATCAGGAACCTGGACTGCTGAGTTTTCTTTCCCAGGGAAAATGGAAAAAGGATGTGCCCAGGGGCCCCTGGCCCTGACTGCAAAGAATCCTTATATCGAAGGATGGAGCCCAGACCGAAGTTGTCCCCACCTCAAACTTGTGCTGCCCTGATAGACCCAAGGGAGCCCTACAAACTGACATCAGCAACCTGGACTGCTGAGTTTTCTTTCCCAGGGAAAATGGAAAAAGGATGTGCCCAGGGGCCCCTGGCCCTGACTGCAAAGAATCCTTATATCGAAGGATGGACCCCACACCAAAGTTGTCCCCACCTCAAACTTGTGCTGCCCTGATAGACCCAAGGGAGCCCTACAAACTGACATCAGGAACCTGGACTGCTGAGTTTTCTTTCCCAGGGAAAATGGAAAAAGGATGTGCCCAGGGGCCCCTGGCCCTGACTGCAAAAAATCCTTATATCGAAGGATGGACCCCACACCGAAGTTGTCCCCACCTCAAACTTGTGCTGCCCTGATAGACCCAAGGCAGCCCTACAAACTGACATCAGGAACCTGGACTGCTGAGTTTTCTTTCCCAGGGAAAATGGAAAAAGGATGTGCCCAGGGGCCCCTGGCCCTGACTGCAAAGAATCCTTATATCGAAGGATGGACCCCACACCGAAGTTGTCCCCACCTCAAACTTGTGCTGCCCTGATAGACCCAAGGGAGCCCTACAAACTGACATCAGGAACCTGGACTGCTGAGTTTTCTTTCCCAGGGAAAATGGAAAAAGGATGTGCCCAGGGGCCCCTGGCCCAGGGGCCCCTGGCCCTGACTGCAAAAAATCCTTATATCGAAGGATGGACCCCACACCGAAGTTGTCCCCACCTCAAACTTGTGCTGCCCTGATAGACCCAAGGGAGCCCTACAAACTGACATCAGGAACCTGGACTGCTGAGTTTTCTTTCCCAGGGAAAATGGAAAAAGGATGTGCCCAGGGGCCCCTGGCCCTGACTGCAAAGAATCCTTATATCGAAGGATGGACCCCACACCGAAGTTGTCCCCACCTCAAACTTGTGCTGCCCTGATAGACCCAAGGGAGCCCTACAAACTGACATCAGGAACCTGGACTGCTGAGTTTTCTTTCCCAGGGAAAATGGAAAAAGGATGTGCCCAGGGGCCCCTGGCGCTGGGCTGGGGCCTCACTGCAAAGAATCCTTATATCGAAGGATGCACCCCACACCGAAGTTGTCCCCACCTCAAACTTGTGCTGCCCTGATAGACCCAAGGGAGCCCTACAAACTGACATCAGGAACCTGGACTGCTGAGTTTTCTTTCCCAGGGAAAATGGAAAAAGGATGTGCCCAGGGGCCCCTGGCCCTGACTGCAAAAAATCCTTATATCGAAGGATGGACCCCACACCGAAGTTGTCCCCACCCCAAACTTGTGCTGCCCTGATAGACCCAAGGGAGACCTACAAACTGACATCAGGAACCTGGACTGCTGAGTTTTCTTTCCCAGGGAAAATGGAAAAAGGATGTGCCCAGGGGCCCCTGTCCCTGACTGCAAAAAATCCTTATATCAAAGGATGGACCCCACACCGAAGTTTTCCCCACCTCAAACTTGTGCTGCCCTGATAGACCCAAGGGAACGCTACAAACTGACATCAGGAACCTGGACTGCTGAGTTTTCTTTCCCAGGGAAAATGGAAAAAGGATGTGCCCAGGGGCCCCTGGCGCTGGGCTGGGACCGGACTGCATAGAATCCTTATATCGAAGGATGGATCCCAGACCAAAGTTGTCCCCACCTCAAACTTGTGCTGCCCTGATAGACCCAAGGGAGCCCTACAAACTGACATCAGGAACCTGGACTGCTGAGTTTTCTTTCCCAGGGAAAATGGAAAAAGGATGTGCCCAGGGGCCCCTAGACCTGGGCTGGGGCCTGACTGCAAAAAATCCTTATATCGAAGGATGGACCCCACACCGAAGTTGTCCCCACCTCAAACTTGAGCTGCCCTGATAGACCCAAGGGAGCCCTACAAACTGACATCAGGAACCTGGACTGCTGACTTTTCTTTCCCAGGGAAAATGGCCAAAGGATGTGCCCAGGGGCCCCTGGCCCTGACTGCAAAGAATCCTTATATCGAAGGACGGAGCGCAGACCGAAGGTGTCCCCACCTCAAACTTGTGCTGCCCTGATAGACCCAAGGGAGCCCTACAAACTGACATCAGGAACCTGGACTGCTGAGTTTTCTTTCCCAGGGAAAATGGCCAAAGGGTGTGCCCAGGGGCCCCTGGCCTTGGGCTGGGCCCTGACTGCAAAGAATCCTTATATCGAAGGATGGAGCCCAGACCGAAATTCTCCCCATCTTAAACTTGTGCTGCCCTGATAGACCAAAGGGAGCCCTACAAACTGACATCAGGAATCTGGGCTTCTGAATTTGCTTTCACTATGTAGATATCCCTCATTCATTGGCAGGGCCCTGCGATCCCCTTGGTTTTCAGGTCCCACGTTTCCTTTTGCTTCCTCAATGTCAAATCCTCACTGGATTTCCCTCATCTTGCATCTCCCACCCCCAAGTACTCAGGGATTTTTTTTCATGCCGAATACCTGTTTTAATCTGACAGTACAAAGATTCGGCTTGATTTTTTCTGTGCTGGATTTCTCCTTGGGAAATCTGCCACCATATAACCCTAACCACAACCACTTTGCTTTGCTCAGAATTCACAACCTTCAGACCAGCATCATGGCACCTTACCCACTGGCCCTCCACTGGCACCTTCCCAAAGCATTCCAGTAATGCTCCACATTTTCAGTGGGCATCCTGTCTCACCCTCATCCTGACCCTAAAAATACACCAAGGAATTCTAAAATAGCCATTAGGAAGGTATAACAATTCTCTAAAAGATGCCAGAGAAAGCCTTCAAAAATCCCCTAATAGCCCTGCAAAAAAAAACACTCAAGGAAGCCTGCTCTGCCTCCAAACCCCTTCCTGTTGCCCTCTAGCCCACAGATGTCATCCCTACCTTTTCGCAGCGGGTCCTGTTGTCCTCTGAGGGTTCTGGCGTTGTCCTGGTGCGAGGGTCGCTGCCCTGTCCCACTGGGAGGCTTCCGGTGTGGTCTCGCTGTCAGGCTTGCTGTGCTGTGCTGCTGTTGTTAGGGGTGAAAAGGGAAAAGGCTGCTTAGGGTGAGGTTAGGGCTGGGTGAGGGGTGCTGCACCTGTACCCTAACTTGCCTCCTAAGCTGTACGCTGTAGCCCTGATCCCCACTGGACTGTCCAGCCCTCAGACCCTCTCCCTTCACCCCTGACCCCTCCCTCAGCCCCCCAGCCCTCAGGCTCTGGCTGTCACCCTCGAACCCCCCTTTGCCCCTCAAGCCCCCTCTCCTCTGCTCCTCAGCCCCCAGCTTCTCTGTGTCACCCTCCAGCTGCCCCTGCCCCCCTCAGCATCTCTCTGTGTCACCCACTGTCCCCTCCCCTGTTCCTCCCTCAGCTCCCAGCCTCTGTCACCCTCAAGCTGTCCCTCAGCCTCTATGCCATGAAAAGACCCTAAAAAACCCACAAAAATGCCCTAAAAAAACCCTCATCTTCAAAATGTCTTAAAACCCTGACAAAAACATGAAAATAGCCTCAGAATGCCCTTAAAATACAATAAAAATACTCTACTTTAAAAAGCCCCTAAAACACCCCTAAAAACCCCCAAAGAACGTTTAAAAAATATCTCTAAATATTCCTAGAAGAGCTCTAAAAATAGCCCCAAAATCCTTAAAACACATTGATGAGACCCTAAAGAAACACCGCAGCGAGGGAGGCTGGAAGATGCGAAGCCGCGCTCCCGGCCCCGGGCGCAGCGTGGCTCCGGCAGGAAAGCGGCTCCTCCGGCAGGAAGAGGCGGCGCCAGGCCAGGAGACCCCCGCCCGCTGCCCCCGGCCCGGCGGGGCCGGCACCGGGCCCGGGGGGCCCCGGCGGCGCCCGAGCCCCGCGCCCGGAGCGGACGGAGCGGCAGCACCGGCGCGGCGCCCGCGCCGCCTCCCCCGCCCGCCAGCCCGGCCAAAGCTCCGCTCGGCTCCGCACGGCTCGCACCGGCGCGGCTCCGGCGGGCCCGCGGCAGCCCAGCCGCGCCCAGCTCCCCTTCCGCCCCGGCCAGCCCCGGCACTTCCGGCAGGGCTCCGCGCCGGACCCTTCGCTGCCGGGCCGGGGGCAGAAGAAGCGCCCCGAATGCAGCGGCACAGCCCGATCCCCGCCCTGCCAGCGCTGCCACGGCTGCAGCTCCCTTCCTCTGAAGCCCCGACACTGATGCCACGCTCCGGCGCTCACCTCACCCTAACAAGGGAAAAGAAATGTAGGCTTCCCTTCAATCGTGTCCCCTAGAAGAGAAGAAAAGAAGCAGCTTTCCTCAAATGATGGCAAAAGGGAGAATTTTACCTCAATCCAAACCCCTTAAAAGGTGGGACCACAGGACTGCCCCCTCCAATTCAACCCCAGGATGACGAAATTTCAAAGGGAAAGGAGAAAAGTCCCCGCTATAAAGGCACAGCACCGGCTCACCTGCTTGGCTGCTGCTTCTCGGCACAAAGGTTTGTCCCTGGGCTCCTCCTTTGAGCAATGCTCCACGTATCCAAGTGTGTATCCAGGTGATACCCCGGACCCTGTCCAAAGCGCCCACCGTCCTTCCAGGAGACAGCCCCGCGAGCCCCCCACAAACTCCTCTTCTCCAGCAGCTCTGTGCAAAACCCGGCTGAGGCAAAGCCTCACCCTTAAATAACCTCCCCCCGGCAGGACACGCCCCTCCTCCTCATCAACTTAACAGCTCGCACCTGCTGCTGTTGCCACTCTCCAACAGCGTCTCTTGGTCTCTCCCTCTCCAGCACACAGCCCACTTCTCACAGACACAGATCCAACAGAAATCTGCTACAGGTGTTGGCTTTTCTTAATCCACCTGGTTACATGATTAAAACACATACATGCATTGATGGTCATTGAGAGAAAGCTTTCCCCTGGAGAAAACAGTCCTTTTGCCGGCACACTTTGATACACCTTCGGAAAAAGCAGAATCTGCACCAACTCCTAAGACCCCTGCCGAGGAACCCAGCCCTGCCTGGGACACCCAAAGCAGCAGACCTTGAAAAAGGAGGGGAAAAGTCAAGCTTGGAGTGGAAAAAGAGGATAGAACTACAGCAGCCTTTAAAAATGCCTGCACAGAGCAATAGTGGGAACCAGACACATTTATTCTTTCCTTGCTTTCTGTGATGACATAAATAGGAATTAAGAACACGTTAAACAAAAGGCAGAGCTAGGATTTTACAGGTCTTCATTTTGGCAGGCTGCATGACAAACACCTCTTCCAGGACTGCGATGCCTTTTGGGGAATGGCAGAGAACGGAGGCAAAAGGTGCCGGGAGCCCTTTCTGTTCCCTTCAGCCCCTGCAGCCCCTCCGGTGCTTTCAGGGCACTCTCTTGGTTCGTTCCTAGAGAAAAAGGCTAGGGCATGATTTTCAAAACTACTGCCCGTCCCCAGTCAGAGTTTCCTACATTCCTGGGTACAAATGAGTGGATGGAGGGAGTGGATGGATGCTGTCCAGCAGTGTCCCCAGGGGCATCTGGAGTGTTCACACTGCTGAGCTGAGAAAAACTCACCAAACCCAGCCCAGGGGCCTGTGATCCTCCACCCACCCGGGGAAACTCCGGTCGCTGTAAACAGAGGCCACAGCGCACACCAGGCTCTGCTGTGCCCGGTGAGGAGTCTCTGTATGAGCCCTGAGCCCTGGCATCGCCTCCCAAACACCACAGAGACCTCTTGTGCCATCAGAGAAAAGCCCTGGAGCAAACGTGTGTCCCCAGCACGATCAACAAGAGATGCAGAATTACCTTCTCAATAAAAACACTGTTTCTGATGGAAATGTTACCTCTGTCAACTGTGAGGATTTTATAGGAATACTGGCTCAAGAATTCAGTGACTTCAGGGATTCCATACCACAGGTTCCTGGGACTGCTTGGGCATCCAGAGCCTATAGTATTGGTTAAACTGGTAGAGCTGAGGATACTTATCAGCTTTGTCACAGAGCTGGAACATCACGCAGGGAGCAAGGGGTTCTCTCGGAGAGTGCAGGAGGCCAGTGAAAACAGCACCAAGGTCCTCCACGACGTCTGCTCCTAGAAAAGCCAAATAAATTAAACTATTGACACGAGCACGGACACTGGGGCAACCTTCCTTACTTTGGGCCTTGCCAGCAGCCCACAGAGCCTCACGCAGAAAAGAACTGATCGAGATCAAAAAGTGTTCCTAGTGACCTAGACAGGTGCTCCTGGCCGCTGAGGTACCTGAAAAACCCTCCAGACATCATCAGCTCTTGCTTAAGCAAATAATCCACCTTCACCGTGTTGTGCCAAAAACACGCCCGGCCCTTAACAGGGAGAGACCCTGCCAGGCACCGCCTCAGAGAAGAACCGAGCTGTACTGGGGGGACACACCCAGCCAACGTGTACGAGTTAAACAGAATTTTCTCTCAGAACTGGGACTTTCAGCACCCCCCAGGTGCTACTCGACTGCCACATACACACAGAGGGCTTCGTGAGGTGCTCTGGGGTTGGCCAGTCCTGCTCCAAGCCCTGCTGATGCCCCGGTGGTTTTAAGGATGTCCTCAAGGAGGTGGTAGAACCTCACAGTGTTTGCCCCTGGAGCTTAATTTCTGAAGTTTTCCTTGGGAAACGCACCCACTTCCTACTTAACAAGGCAGTCCCCTCTCCCTGCTCTCAGGAAGAGCTGCCCACAGGCACGGGAACCACCTTCCTCTCCTGATCGCCACGCTCTGCCCTTAAAACGCTGTTACTGAGGCCAGCTACTTCCACACCAAGACTGTCCATGCAGGGACAGTGTCCCTTCTCTTCAGGGTCAGGGAAAAAGGGCAGAAGCACCTACAGAGCTTCAATGCCCCTCCTGAGCACAAAGCACCGTGAATCTGCACCTCCTGCTGCTTGCAGGGAAGATAATAAAATGCCTCAAGGTAAAAAATGATAAATGGTAAAAAATTATTACAAGAGGGTAGAAGTGATGCTGCTTTCACTCCACTGCTAGAAATGACACATAAAACATAAAAAAAAACCCTGTACCTGTTCCATTTTCAGACTGAAACAACAGCATATTCCTGGCTGCTCATGCAGCAGGGACAACAGCACTGAAGGGAAATGTTTGGATAATCATGTCTTCATTTAAAGAGAACCCAATTCCTTCATCTAAGCCATCACTGCCCTCCATCAGAACAGCCAGCACATCCACGACATCTAATAAGCGAAGGAAAAAATGTAAGCAGAGGATCCAGACTTACTGGGAAAACAACAGAGGTAGAATGCAACATTCCAGGAACACAAGGTAGCTTTTTAGTCACAAAAAAAAAGAAAGAAAAAAAAAAAACACCCAAAAAAAACTAAAAAAAAAAACCCACCAAAAAACAAAAAACCCCAAAAAACCCCAAAGGCACATTTGCCAGGCAATACAATGTTAGGGGCAGCACAAAAATCACAGCTGTACTTCACTCTGCCTTTCAAAGCTGCTGTCCAGCACAGGTTGCCCACAGAAGCTGTGGCTGCCCCCGGATCCCTGGAAGTGTCCAAGGCCAGGCTGGACAGGGCTTGGAGCACCCTGGCATGGTGGAAGGTGTCCCTGCCCATGGCAGGGGTGGAACGGGACGAGCTTTAAATAAAGGTGCCTTCCCATCCAAACCCTTCTGGGATTCCACGATTCTGTGAGCAGCCCCAGGCAGAAGGGCTAAATTTCCATTGTGGTTTGGAAATGCTGCTGCAAGAGCACAAACAGATTTCAAATACTGTTCAAGTGGCACAACCACATCAAAAATTACGTCTGGGGGTAAAGTGGCAACTCTGCAATTCCAGCCTCTGATACCAAGGACACATGGAGGGCTGAATCCAGGGGGCGTTCGGGGTCCAAGTCGGGGTCGTCTTCATGAGCCACCAGCCTGGGGACCCAAAAATCGGGGGGAACCCCGAATTGGGGGGGGACCCAAAATTGGGGGGGTCCTGGGGGGCTCTGGAAGGTCTTTGCAGCATCCCAGGAGGAATTTTGGGAGTCCCAAGGGGGGGTTTGGGGAGTCATGAAGGGAATTTAGGGGGTCTCAGAGAGTTTTTGGGGGGTCCCAGGAGGAATTTTGGGGACCCTGATGGGAATTTTGGGGATCCCAGGGGGTGTTTTGAGGTCCTGGAGAGCTTTTTGGGGGGGTCTCAGGGAGTTTTTGGGGTCCCAGGAGGAATTTCAGGGGTCCTAAAGAGAAATTTGGAGGTCCCAGAAGGTGTTTTGGGGTGACAAATAGAATTTTGGGGGTTCAAGGGGTGTTTTGGGGTCCCGAAGGGAATTTTGGGGGTCCCAGTGGGGTTTTGGGGGTCCTGAAGGGAATTTTGGGCGTCCCAGGGGGGGTTTTGGAGTCCTGGGGAGAATTTTGGGTATCTCAAGAGGTTTTTGGGAGGAATTTTGGGGTCCCAAAGAGAATTTTGTGGGTCCTGGGGAGGGTTTGGGTCCTGAAGTAGAATTTTGGGGGTCCCAGTGGGGTTTTGGGGGTCCTGAAGGGAATTTTGGGCGTCCCAGGGGGGGTTTTGGAGTCCTGGGGAGAATTTTGGGTATCTCAAGAGGTTTTTGGGAGGAATTTTGGGGTCCCAAAGAGAATTTTGTGGGTCCTGGGGAGGGTTTGGGTCCTGAAGTAGAATTTTGGGGGTCCCAGGGGGTTTTGGGGGGTCCCAGGAGGAATTTCAGGGACCCTGATAGGAATTTTGGGGGTCCCAGCGGGGGTTTTGGAGTCCCAAAGGGAATTTTGGCCAACCCAGGGGGAGTTTTGGAGTCCTGGGGAGAATTTTGAGGGTCTCAGGGGGGTTTTGGGTGGAATTTTGGGGGTCCCGAGTGGAATTTTGTGGGTCCTGGGGAGGGTTTGGGGTTCTGAAGGGAATTTTGGGGGTTTCTGGGAGTTTTTTGGGGGTTCCAGTAGGAATTTTGAGGTCCTGAAGGGAAATTTGGGGGTCCCAGGGGGGGTTTTGGGGTCTCAAAGGGAATTTTGGAAGTCCCAGGGGGGATTTTGGGGTCCTGGAGAGGTTTTTGGGTGTCCCAGGGGGCCTTGTGATGTCCTGGAGAGAATTTTGGGGGTCTCAGGGGGTCTTGGGGAGGAATTTTGGGGGTCCCAAGTAGAATTTTGTGGGTCCTGGGGGGGGTTTGGGGTCCTCAAGTGGATTTTGGGGGTCTCAGGGGGTTTTGGGGGGTCCCAGGAGGAATTTAGGGGTCCTGAAGGGAATTTTGGGGTCTCAAGGAGTTTTGGGGGGTTTCAGGAGGAATTTCGAGGACCCTGATGGGAATTTTGGAGGTCCCAGGGGGGTTTTTGGGGTCCCAAATGGAAGTTTGGGCGTTCCGGGAGGGGTTTTGGGGTCCCAAAGGGAATTTTGATGGTCTCAGGGGGGTTTTGGGAGGAATTTTGTGGGTCCCGACCAGAATTTTGAGGGTCCTGGGGGTGGGTTTGGGGTCCTGAAGGGAATTTTGAGGTCTCACGAAGTTTTTGGGGGGTCCCAGAAAGAATTTCGGGGACCCTGATGGGAATTTTGGGGCTCCCGGGGGGGGGTTTGGGGTCCCGAAGAGAATTTTGGGGGTCTCAGTGGGGTTTTGGGTCTCCCAGGAGGAATTTCAGGGACCCTGATGGGAATTTGGGGTGTCCCAGGGGGGCTTGTGGTGTCCTGGGGAGAATTTTAGGGGTCTTGGGGGTTTTTTGGGAGGAATTTTGGGGGTCCCGAGTGGAATTTTGTCCTGGGGAGGGTTTGGGGTTCTGACGGGAATTTTGGGGACTTCTGGGAGTTTGTGGGGGGTCCCAGGAGGAATTTGGGGTTTGTGAGAACCCCAGCCTTTCTCTGGGGTCTCATGTGGTGAAATTCCTCCTCCAACCCGTGCTTCCAAAGAAAAACTCCGCAGGCTTTAGCTGTTCAGTCTCAAGGCAGTTTATCGCTAGTTATCTAACAGATTATGTTCTTGGACTGCGGCTGTTTGATCAGCGGCCTGGGTAGAGGCACACACACCCCCTGACATCCTCTCTATCTGCTGTCTTCTTCGTCTCTCCCCCCGCCCAGGGCTGCTGCTATCTTTTATAAGATATATTACGTATAACATGTTTACAATTATTCCCCAGTACCTACTACCTACGTTGCCAAGTGTTTTTCTACTCTAAACCAATCTGTGAGTGCCAACATCACCAAGAACATGGAGGTAAGGAAAAAGAAGGAGGAAGAACAGGATCAGCCCACTTTCCTCCATCTTAGAACTCCTGACCCCCATGTACAAAGTGAAAACCCCCCTGGACATGTGCTAAAACCCCCTTGTACAATACTAAAAAAATTTCCCCTCTACTTTGTAATTACTTTTACTATACTATCTAACCTTTTGTGATTGCTTGTTCCACCTCCAAAATTGGTAACTCATTCCATGGCTCAAACTCACAATCACAGCTGTTTCCAGCTGCCTGCCAGGGTCCCAAATGCTTCTGACCAAGGCCTGGAACCACTAAAAATGTCTGAGAGACATTATGAGTTCCCACAGGGGTCCTGAAAAGAAATCTGGGGGTCCCAGGGGGGGTTTTGGGGTCCTGAAGGGAATTTTGGGTGTCCCAGGGGGTTTTTGGAGTCCTGGGGAGAATTTTGAGGGTCTCAGGGGAGTTTTGGGAGGAATTTTGGGGTCCCGAGTAGAATTTTGTGGGTCCTGGGGGAAGTTTTGAGGTCCCGAAGGGAATTTTGGGAGTCATAGGGGGAGTTTTGAAGTCCTGGGGAAAATTTTGAGGGTCTTAGGGGGTTTTTGGGAGGAATTTTGAGGGTCCCGAGTAGAATTTTGGGGATTCTGGGGGGGAGGTTTGGGGTCCTGAAGTGAATTTTGGGGTCTCAGGAAGTTTTTGGGGGGTCCCAGAAAGAATTTTGGGGACCCCGATGGGAATTTGGGGCTCCCGGGGGGGTTTTTGGAGTCCGGAAGGGAATTTTGGGGGACCAGGGGGGGTTTTGGGGTCCCAATGGGAATTTTGGGAGTTCCAAGGGGGTGGGTTGGGGTCCGGAAGGGAATTTTAGGGGTCTCAGGGGGTTTTTGGGGGTACCTGGAGGAATTTCGGGGACCCTGATGGGAAATTTGGGAGTCCCAGGGGGGGTTTTGGGGTCCTGAAGGGAATTTTGGGCGTCCCAGGGGGAGTTTTGGAGTCCTGGGGAGAATTTTGGGGGTCTCAGGGGGTTTTCGGGAGGAATTTTGGGGGTCCCGAGTAGAATTTTGTGGGTCCTGGGGAGGGTTTGGGGTCCTGAAGGGAATTTTTGGGTCTCAGGGAGTTTTTGGGGGGTCCCAGGAGGAATTTTGGGGACCATGATGGGAATTTTGGGGGTCCCAGGGGGGTTTTTGGAGTCCCGAAGGGAATTTTGGGGGTCCCAGACGGGGTTTTGAGGGTCCCAAAGGGAATTTTTTGGTCTCTGGAGTTTTTGGGGTCCCAGGAAAAACTTCGGGGTCCTGAAGGGAATTTTGGGAGTCACAGGGGGCGTTTTGGAGTCCTGGGGAGAATTTTGGGGGTCTAAGGGCCTTTTTGGGAGGAATTTTGGAGGTCCCGGGTAGAATTTTGGGGGTCCTGGGGAGGTTTTATGGTCCTGAAGTGAATTTTGGGGTCTCTGGGAGTTTTTGGGGGGTCCCAAGAGGAATTTTGGGGACCCCGATGGGAATTTTGGGGATCCCAGGGGTGTTTTGGGGTCCCGAAGGGAATTTTGGGAGTCCCAGGGGGGGGGTTGGAGTCCTGGGGAGAATTTTGATGGTCTCAGGGTTTTTTTGGGAGGAATTTCGGGGGTCCTGAGTAGAATTTTGGGGGTTCTGGAGGTGGGTTTGGGGTCCTGAAGGAAACTTTGGGGGTCTCAAGGAGTTTTGGGGGGTCCCAGGAGGAATTTCGGGGACTCTGATGGGAATTTTTAGGGGTCCCAGGGGGGGTTTTGGAGTCCCGAAGGGAATTTTGTGCGTTCCAGGGGGGGTTTTGGAGTCCTGGGTGGAATTTTGAGGGTCCTGGGGGTATGTTTGGGGTTCTGAAGGGAATTTTGGGGTCTCACGAAGTTTTTGGGGGGTCCCAGGAGGAATTTCGGGGACCCTGATGGGAATTTTGGGGGTCTCAGGGGGTATTGGGGGGTCCCATGAGGACTTTCGGGGTCCTGAAGGGAATTTTGGGGTGTCAAGGAGTTTTGGGGGGTCCCAGGAGGAATTTCGGGGAGTCTGATGGGAATTTTGAGGGGTCCCAGGGGGGGTTTTGGAGTCCTGGGGAGAATTTTAGGGGTCTCAGGGTTTTTTTGGGAGGAATTTTGGGGGTCCCGAGTAGAATTTTGTGGGTCCTGGGGAGGGTTTGGGGTTCTGAAGGGAATTTTGGGGGTCTATGGAAGTATTTGGGGGGTCCCAGGAGGAATTTTGGGGTCCTGAAGGGAATTTTGGGGGTCCTAGGGGGGGTTTTGGGGTCCCAAAAGGAATTTTGGGCGTCCCAGGGGGTTTTTGGGGGTCCCAGGAAGAATTTCCGGGTCCTGAAGGGAATTCTGGGGCTCCCAGGGGGGTTTTGGGGTCCAAATGGAATTTTAGGCATTCCAGGGAGAGGTTTGGAGTCCTGGGGAGAATTTTGAGGGTCTCCGGGGGTTTTTGGGGGGAATTTTGGAGGTCCCGAGTAGAATTTTTTGGGTCCTGGGGGAGGTTTTGGGGTCCTGAAAAGAATTTTGGGGGTCTCACGAAGTTTTTGGGGGTCCCAGAAATAATTTTGGTGACCCTGATAGGAATTTGGGGGGTCTCAGGGGGTTTTGGGGGGTCCCACGAGGAATTTTGGCGTCTTGAAGGGAATTTTGGGGTCTCAAAGAGTTTTGGGGGCTTCCCAGGAGGAATTTTGGGGACCCTGATGGGAATTTTGGGTGTCCCAGGGGGGTTTTCGGGGTCCTGAAGGGAATTTTGGTGGTCCCAGGGGGGTTATCTGGGTTCTGAAGGGAATTTTGTGGGTCCCAGGGGGGTGTTCTGGGTTCCGAATGGAATTTTGTGGGTCCCAGGGGGGTTTTTGGGGTCCCTAAGGGAATTTTGGGCGTTCCAGGGCCGTCCCGATGGTTTTGGGGTCGCGCTGGCTGCGGGGCTGCAGTACCGCCCTGTGTCCACAAGGCGGCAGCATTTGTCAAGTGAGTCCGCGACAAGATGGCGGTCCGTGGGGACCTTGATGGTGACAGGCGTTTTTTGCCGATGCCTGTCGGCTCCCGCCAAAAACCCGCACGCTCGCGGCGCTCCTGACCCCACAGCCCGTGTGCACGGCATCGTAACCGCCGCGGAAAATCCCGTCGCGGGGCGCCGGCGGTGCGGGCAATTCAGGCAGTGTAAAAAACAGACACAGGTCCTCGAATTTCAACGTCCTCGTTTTCGCGCCCTCTCGAGAAGGTCAAGCGAGTCTGCGCCAAGCCCCTCCCAAGATGGCGGCCGCGGGCGGCGGGCTGCAGTGCCGCTCTCTGCCCACACGGCGGCAGCACTGTGCCGTCAGCAGCGAATGCCCCAAAGATCCGCGCGGGAAAGAACGGAACAAAAACCCTGCCTCGGACCCGATAGGAACCGAAAGAAAAAACCTTTCCTCTTAAACTGCATTTCAACAGAGTTTATTTTTACATTTTTCACATTTATATTCACATTCGGATTTATAATGTATATTGATATATAATTGTATTTTCATAATTCCTTACATTTATTCCATTTATTATATTTTATTATATTTTAGATTTTATACATATCTTAATAGATTGCTTACATATTTCTATAGTTAGATTTAGAGTTCTAAAAGGTTTATATTGATTAAAATAAAAACCTGACTCTATCCAAGTAAAAATCTTTTTAAAAAACCCTTTATTTAAACTCCATTTAAATTTATTTCTATTTTTCGCATTTATAGTCAAATTTACATTTTAAATGTAGATTGATGTATGGTGCTATTTATAGTCTATCTCTTCCTAATACTATTTTTATTTCTATTTTATATTTTTATATATATCTGTATACATTGAATATATATTTCCATATTTAGAACAATATCAAAATAAAATGTATATTCATATTTTTTCCATTAATGCCCTGCCTCTAACCAAATAAAAACAAAAACAAAAACAAAAAAATCTTTCTATAAACAATACTTGAATATATATTGAATACACCCTGCATTACAAATTGCAGGGGAAATGGATTCCCTCATGATTTGAACACAAGAAATAATGGAAAAGGAAGCTTTTTCCCACAATTTAAAACCCTTTTCTCTCCATAACCCCTCATTTTTCTGGGAGCGCTGTGGAAGGTCTGGGGGTTCTAAGGAGGGATTGACACAATAAAAGGGGAAAGTTGAAAGCTCTCCCGTGGAACCCCACATGCTGCCCGGCCTGCTCAGGTGCTGCCCCTTGGCAAGAGGGCTCTTCCCTCGGCATTTTCTCAAAGGGATGCTCGTGCCCGGGTGGGTCCGGCTGCTCCCCGATCCCTGCTGGATGTTCCAGCCATAGCTCCTGGAGGGACACTTGGGATACCCCTGTTAGCCCCTCGGGATTAGCAGCTCCCTGTGCAGGTGTGCCCAGGTAGCTGCACTGAAAGCAGCTGCTCACACGGGGAGCTGCTACACCTAGGAGTGGGGGATGAGGTGAAGAAAGGTCCTGTGGGGTGTTCCCTTCCCTACGCAGGCCTTTGCCAGACCCTTCAACAATGCGGTGCCAGATTTTCATTGCCAAGATAATTAACAGTCTTTCCCCTGGCCAAACAGGAATTGTGCTTCCAAAATTGCAAACAGTGAATGATTTCTTGCAGACACCAGCTGCCAACACCAGGAACTCTCACTGCCTTTGGAGAGCAGCACGCCTCCAGTGAACACACATCAACACACAGGGAGGGTGAGGTAGGTTTTACACGGAAAAAGGGCAGAGGTCGGGTCACAAGGCCTGTGGCCCCAGGTGACTTGATACATCTTTTTTTGTTCTGAATGGCACAGGATTTCTCCAGCAGCAAAACTGCTGACAGCAAGAATTCTGCCTGTCCTGGAAGAGACAAGGACCTCCTCAAAATTGACATCAGGAAGTGAAGAGGGAGAGCCATGTTTCACACAGAATAGGGCCAGTGACAGAGTCCAAGAGCCAGAAGCCATGAAAAAAGGGTTGCCCCTTGGAAATCTGAATGGAGAAGGATGTGTTGTGGACCCAAGCTGCTTTCATGTCGATGAGGGGTTGCCTTGATGATCCCAAGCAAAAATCGAAAACTGACGTCAGGAACCGGGACTGGCGAGCATGCATTCCTAGAGAAAATAGCTTGAATTCACGCAGACCACCATGCGGTCCTGGGTGGGCAGCTGAGTGCAGGAAATATGAACATAGAAAAATACAATCCAGGCCCAAACCGCACCCACCTCAAACTTGTGCTGCCCTGATACACCCAAGGGAGACCTACAAACTGACATCAGGAACCTGGACTGCTGAGTTTTCTTTCCCAGGGAAAATGGAAAAAGGATGTGCCCAGGGGCCCGTGGCCCTGGGCTGGGCCCTGACTGCAAAGAATCCTTATATCGAAGGATGGACCCCACACCGAAGTTGTCCCCACCTCAAACTTGTGCTGCCCTGATACACCCAAGAGAACCCTACAAACTGACATCAGGAACCTGGACTGCTGAGTTTTCTTTCCCAGGGAAAATGGAAAAAGGATGTGCCCAGGAGCCCCTGGCCCTGGGCTGGGCCCTGACTGCAAAGAATCCTTATATCAAAGGATGGAGCCCAGACCGAAGTTGTTCCCACCTCAATCTTGTGCTGCCCTGATAGACCCAAGGGAGCCCTGCAAACTGACATCAGGAACCTGGACTGCTGAGTTTTCTTTCCCAGGGAAAATGGCCAAAGGATGTGCCCAGGGGCCCCTAGCCCTGACTGCAAAAAATCCTTATATCGAAAATGGACCCCACACCGAAGTTATCCCCACCTCAAACTTTGTCTGCCCTGATAGACCCAAGGGAGCCCTACAAACTGACATCAGGAACCTGGACTGCTGAGTTTTCTTTCCCAGGGAAAATGGAAAAAGGATGTGCCCAGGGGCCCCTAGCCCTGACAGCAAAGAATCCTTATATCGAAGGATGGACCACACACCGAAGTTGTCCCCACCTCAAACTTGTGCTGCCCTGATAGACCCAAGGGAGCCCTACAAACTGACATCAGGAACCTGTATTGCTGAGTTTTTTTTTACAGGGAAAAGAGACAAAGCTTTTGCCCAGGGGCCCCTGGCCCTGGGCCGGGCCAGCACAGCAAGAAATCCTTATATCGAAGGATGGAGCCCACACCGAAGTTGTCCCCACCTCAAACTTGTGCTGCCCTGATAGACCCAAGGGAGCCCTACAAACTGACATCAGGAACCTGGACTGCTGAGTTTTCTTTCCCAAGGAAAATGGCCAAAGGATGTGCCCAGGGGCCCCTAGCCCTGGGCTTGGACCTCACTGAAAAAAATCCTTATATCAAATGATGGAGCCCAGACCGAAGATGTCCCCACCTCAAAATTGTGCTGCCCTGATAGACCCAAGGGAGCCCTACAAACTGACATCAGGAACCTGGACTGCTGAGTTTTCTTTCCCAGGCAAAATGGCCAAAGGATGTGCCCAGGGGCCCCTGGCCCTGGTCTGGGCCCTGACTGCAAAAAATCCTTATATCGAAGGATGGAGCCCAGACCAAAATTGTCCCCACCTCAAACTTGTGCTGCCCTGATAGACCCAAGGGAGCCCTACAAACTGACATCAGCAACCTGGACTGCTGAGTTTTCTTTCCCAAGGAAAATGGAAAAAGGATGTGCCCAGGGGCCCCTGGCCCTGGGCTGGGGCCTCACTGCAAAAAATCCTTATATCGAAGGATGGACCCCACACCGAAGTTGTCCCCACCTCAAACTTGTGCTGCCCTGATAGACCCAAGGGAGCCCTACAAACTGACATCAGGAACCTGGACTGCTGAGTTTTCTTTCCCAGGGAAAATGGCCAAAGGATGTGCCCAGGGGCTTGTGGCCCTGGGCTAGGCCCTGACTGCAAAAAATCCTTAAATCGAAGGATGGAGCCCTGACCAAAGTTGTCCCCACCTCAAACTTGTGCTGCCCTGATAGACCCAAGGGAGCCCTACAAACTGACATCAGGAACCTGGACTGCTGAGTTTTCTTTCCCAGGAAAAATGGCCAAAGGATGTGCACAGGGGCCCCTGGCCCTGGGCTGGGGCCTCACTGCAAAAAATCCTTATATCAAAGGATGGACCCCACACCGAAGTGTCCCCACCTCAAACTTGTGCTGCCCTGATAGACCCAAGGGAGCCCTACAAACTGACATCAGGAACCTGGACTGCTGAGTTTTCTTTCCCAGGGAAAATGGCCAAAGGATGTGCCCAGGGGCCCCTAGCCCTGACTGCAAAAAAATCCTTATATCGAAAGATGGACCCCACACCGAAGTTGTCCCCACCTCAAACTTGTGCTGCCCTGATAGACCCAAGGGAGCCCTACAAACTGACATCAGGAACCTGGACTGCTGAGTTTTCTTTCCCAGGGAAAATGTCCAAAGGATGTGCACAGGGGCCCCTGGCCCTGGGCTGGGCCCTGACTGCAAAAAATCCTTAAATCGAAGGATGGAGCCCTGACCAAAGTTGTCCCCACCTCAAACTTGTGCTGCCCTGATAGACCCAAGGGAGCCCTACAAACTGACATCAGGAACCTGGACTGCTGAGTTTTCTTTCCCAGGGAAAATGGAAAAAGGATGTGCCCAGGGGCCCCTAGCCCTGGGCTTGGACCTCACTGAAAAAAATCCTTATATCAAAGGATGGAGCCCAGACCGAAGATGTCCCCACCTCAAAATTGTGCTGCCCTGATAGACCCAAGGGAGCCCTACAAACTGACATCAGGAACCTGGACTGCTGAGTTTTCTTTCCCAGGCAAAATGGCCAAAGGATGTGCCCAGGGGCCCCTGGACCTGGGCTGGGACCTCACTGCAAAAAATCCTTATATCGAAGGATGGAGCCCAGACCAAAATTGTTCCCACCTCAAACTTGTGCTGCCCTGATACACGCAAGGGAGCCCTACAAACTGACATCAGGAACCTTGACTGCTGAGTTTTCTTTCCCAAGGAAAATGGAAAAAGTATGTGCCCAGGGGCCCCTGGCCCTGGGCTGGGGCCTCACTGCAAAAAATCCTTATATCGAAGGATGGACCCCACACCGAAGTTGTCCCCACCTCAAACTTGTGCTGCCCTGATAGACCCAAGGGAGCCCTACAAACTGACATCAGGAACCTGGACTGCTGAGTTTTCTTTCCCAGGGAAAATGGCTGCAGGTTCTGAAGGGAACAAAAAGGGCTCCCGGGCTTTGCCTCTGTTCTCTAACATTCCCCAAAAGGCATCGCAGTCCCGGAAGAGGTGTTTGTCATGCAGCCTGCCAAAATAAGTATTGTAAAATTCTTGCTCTGCCTTTTTTTTAACGTGTTCTTACTTCCTATTTATGTAATCGCAGAAAGCAAGGAAAGAATAAATGTGTCTGGTTCCCACTATTGCTCTGTGCAGGCATTTTTAAAGCCTGCTGTAGTTCTATCCTCTTTTTCCACTCCAAGCTTCACTTTTCCCCCCTTTTTCAATGTCTGCTGCTTTGGGTTTCCCAGGCAGGGCTGGGTTCCTCGGCAGGGGTCTTAGGAGTTGGTGCAGATTCCGCTTTTTCCGAAGGTGTATCAAAGTGTGCCGGCAAAAGGATTGTTTTCTCCAGGAAAAAGCTTTCTCTCAATGACCATCAATGCATGTATGTGTTTTAATCTTGTAACCAGGTGGATTAAGAAAAGCCGACACCTGTAGCAGAGTTTTGTTGGATCTGTGTCTGTGAGAAGTGGGCTGTGTGCTGGAGAGGGAGAGACCAAAGGACGCTGTTGGAGAGTGGCAACAGCGGCAGGTGTGAGCGGCTAACTTGATGAGGGCTCAGAGCAGACACAGGTGTGAGCTGTTAAGATGATGAGGAAGAGGGGCGGATCCCTCTGGGGGGAGGTTATTTAAGGGCGAGGCTTTGCCTCATCCTGCTTTTGCATGGAGCTGCTGGAGAAGAGGAGTTTATGGGGGCCTCCCAGGGCTGTCTCATGAAAGGACGGTGAGTACTTTGAACATGGTTTGGGGGATCACCTGGGCACCTCCTTTGGCAATTTTCCCTGGGAAAGAAAACTCAGCAGTCCAGGTTCCTGATGTCAGTTTGTAGGGCTCCCTTGGGTCTATCAGGGCCGCACAAGTTTGAGGTGGCGACAACTTCGGTGTGGGGTCCATCCTTCGATATAAGGATTTTTTGCAGTGACGCCCCTGCCCAGGGCCAGGGGCTCCTGGGCACATCCTTTTTCCATTTTCCCTGGGAAAGAAAACTCAGCAGTCCAGGTTCCTGATGTCAGTTTGTAGGGCTCCCTTGGGTCTATCAGGGCAGCACAAGTTTGAGGTGGGGACAAATTCGGTGTGGGGTCCATCCTTCGATATATGGATTTTTTGCAGTCAGGGCCAGGGGCCCCTGGGCACATCCTTTTTCCATTTTCCCTGGGAAAGAAAACTCAGCAGTCCAGGTTCCTGATGTCAGTTTGTAGGGCTCCCTTGGGTCTATCAGGGCCGCACAAGTTTGAGGTGGGGACAACTTCGGTGTGGGGTCCATCCTTCGATTTAAGGATTCTTTGCAGTGAGGCCCCTGCCCAGGGCCAGGGGCCCCTGGGCACATCCTTTTTCCATTTTCCCTGGGAAAGAAAACTCAGCAGTCCAGGTTCCTGATGTCAGTTTGTAGGGCTCCCTTGGGTCTATCAGGGCAGCACAAGTTTGAGGTGGGGACAAATTCGGTGTGGGCGCCATCCTTCGATATAAGGATTTTTTGCAGTCAGGGCCAGGGGCCCCTGGGCACATCCTTTTTCCATTTTCCCTGGGAAAGAAAACTCAGCAGTCCAGGTTCCTGATGTCAGTTTGTAGGGCTCCCTTGGGTCTATCAGGGCAGCACAAGTTTGAGGTTGGGACAACTTCGATGTGGGGTCCATCCTTCGATATAAGGATTTTTTGCAGTCAGGGCCAGGGGCCCCGGGCACATCCTTTTTCCATTTTTCCTGGGAAAGAAAACTCAGCAGTCCAGGTTCCTGATGTCAGTTTGTAGGGCTCCCTTGGGTCTATCAGGGCAGCACAAGTTTGAGGTGGGGACAACTTCGGTGTGGGGTCCATCCTTCGATATAAGGATTCTTTGCAGTCAGGGCCCAGCCCAGGACCAGGGGCCCCTGGGCACATCCTTTGGCCATTTTCCCTGGGAAAGAAAACTCAGCAGTCCAGGTTCCTGATGTCAGTTTGTAGGGCTCCCTTGGGTCTATCAGGGCGGCACAAATTTGCGGTGGGGACAACTTCGGTGTGGGTTCCATCCTTTGATATAAGGATTTTTTGCAGTCAGGGCCAGGGGCCCCTGGGCACATCCTATTTCCATTTTCCCTGGGAAAGAAAACTCAGCAGTCCAGGTTCCTGATGTCAGTTTGTAGGGCTCCCTTGGGTCTATCAGGGCAGCACAGGTTTGAGGTGGGGACATCTTCGGTGTGGGGTCATCGTTTGATATAAGGTTTTTTTGTAGTGATGGCTCAGCCCAGGGCCAGGGGCCCCTGGGCACATCCTTTTTCCATTTTCCCTGGGAAAGAAAACTCAGCAGTCCAGGTTCCTGATGTCAGTTTGTAGGGCTCCCTTGGGTCTATCAGGGCAGCACAAGTTTGAGGTTGGGACAACTTCGATGTGGGGTCCACCCTTCGATATAAGGATTTTTTGCAGTCAGGGCCAGGGGCCCCTGGGCACATCCTTTTTCCATTTTCCCTGGGAAAGAAAACTCAGCAGTCCAGGTTCCTGATGTCAGATTGTAGGGCTCCCTTGGGTCTATCAGGGCAGCACAAGTTTGAGGTGGGGAAAACATCGGTGTGGGGTCCATCCTTCGTTATAAGGATATTTTGCAGTCAGGGCCAGGGGCCCCTGGGCACATCCTTTTTCCATTTTCCCTGGGAAAGAAAACTCAGCAGTCCAGGTTCCTGATGTCAGTTTGTAGGGCTCCCTTGGGTCTATCAGGGCAGCACAAGTTTGAGGTGGGGACAACTTCGGTGTGGGCTCCATCCTTCGATATAAGGATTTTTTGTAGTGAAGGCCCTGTCCAGGGCCAGGGGCCCCTGGGCACATCCTTTTTCCATTTTCCCTGGGAAAGAAAACTCAGCAGTCCAGGTTCCTGATGTCAGATTGTAGGGCTCCCTTGGGTCTATCAGGGCCGCACAAGTTTGAGTTGGGGACAACTTCGGTGTGGGGTCCATCCTTCGATATAAGGATTTTTTGCAGTCAGGGCCAGGGTCCCCTGGGCACATCCTTTTTCCATTTTCCCTGGGAAAGAAAACTCAGCAGTCCAGGTTCCTGATGTCAGTTTGTAGGGCTCCCTTGGGTCTATCAGGGCAGCACAAGTTTGAGGTGGGGACAAATTCGGTGTGGGCTCCATCCTTCGATATTAGGAGTTTTTGCAGTGATGCCGTAGCCCAGGGCCAGGGGCCCCTGGGCACATCCTTTGGCCATTTTCCCTGGGAAAGAAAACTCAGCAGTCCAGGTTCCTGATGTCAGTTTGTAGGGCTCCCTTGGGTCTATCAGGGCAGCACAAGTTTGAGGTGGGGACAACTTCGGTGTGGGGTCCATCCTTCGATATAAGGATTTTTTGCAGTCAGGGCCAGGGGCCCCTGGGCACATCCTATTTCCATTTTCCCTGGGAAAGAAAACTCAGCAGTCCAGGTTCCTGATGTCAGTTTGTAGGGCTCCCTTGGGTCTATCAGGGCAGCACAAGTTTGAGGTGGGGACAACTTCGGTGTGGGGTCCATCCTTCAATATAAGGATTTTTTGCAGTCAGGGCCAGGGGCCCAGGGCCAGGGGCTCCTGGGCACATCCTTTTTCCATTTTCCCTGGGAAAGAAAACTCAGCAGTCCAGGTTCCTGATGTCAGTTTGTAGGGCTCCCTTGGGTCTATCAGGGCAGCACAAGTTTGAGGTGGGGACAACTTTGGTGTGGGGTCCATCCTTCGATATAAGGATTTTTTACAGTCAGGGCCAGGGGCCCCTGGGCACATCCTATTTCCATTTTCCCTGGGAAAGAAAACTCAGCAGTCCAGGTTCCTGATGTCAGTTTGTAGGGCTCCCTTGGGTCTATCAGGGCAGCACAAGTTTGAGGTGGGGACAACTTCGGTGTGGGGTCCATCCTTCAATATAAGGTTTTTTGTAGTGAGGCCCCAACCCAGGGCCAGGGGCCCCTGGGCACATCCTTTTTCCATTTTCCCTGGGAAAGAAAACTCAGCAGTCCAGGTTCCTGATGTCAGTTTGTAGGGCTCCCTTGGGTCTATCAGGGCAGCACAAGTTTGAGGTGGGGACAACTTCGGTGTGGGGTCCATCCTTCGATATAAGGATTTTTTGCAGTCAGGGCCAGGGGCCCCTGGGCACATCCTTTTTCCATTTTCCCTGGGAAAGAAAACTCAGCAGTCCAGGTTCCTGATGTCAGTTTGTAGGGCTCCCTTGGGTCTATCAGGGCAGCACAAGTTTGAGGTGGGGACAAATTCGGTGTGGGGTCCATCCTTCAATATAAGGATTTTTGTAGTGAGGCCCCAGCCCAGGGCCAGGGGCCCCTGGGCACATCCTTTTTCCATTTTCCCTGGGAAAGAAAACTCAGCAGTCCAGGTTCCTGATGTCAGTTTGTAGGGCTCTCTTGGGTCTATCAGGGCAGCACAAGTTTGAGGTGGTGACAACTTCGGTCTGGGGTCCATCCTTCGTTATAAGGATTCTTTGCAGTCAGGGCCAGGGGCCCCTGGGCACATCCTTTTTCCATTTTCCCTGGGAAAGAAAACTCAGCAGTCCAGGTTCCTGATGTCAGTTTGTAGGGCTCCCTTGGGTCTATCAGGGCAGCACAAGTTTGAGGTGGGGACAAATTCGGTGTGGGCTCCATCCTTCGATATAAGGATTTTTTGTAGTGCGGGCCCTGTCCAGGGCCAGGGGCCCCTGTGCACATCCTTTTTCCATTTTCCCTGGGAAAGAAAACTCAGCAGTCCAGGTTCCTGATGTCAGTTTGTAGGGCTCCCTTGGGTCTATCAGGGTAGCACAAGTTTGAGGTGGGGACAACTTCGGTGTGGGGTCCATCCTTCGATATAAGGATTTTTTGCAGTGAGGCCCCTGGCCAGGAGCAGGGGCCCCTGGGCACATCCTTTTTCCATTTTCCCTGGGAAAGAAAACTCAGCAGTCCAGGTTCCTGATGTCAGTTTGTAGGGCTCCCTTGGGTCTATCAGGGCAGCACAAGTTTGAGGTGGGGACAACTTTGGTGTGCGCTCCATCATTCGATATATTGATTTTGTGCACTCAGGGCCAGGGGCCCCCAGGAACATCCTTTGGCCATTTTCCCTGGGAAAGAAAACTCAGCAGTCCAGGTTGCTGATGTCAGTTTGTAGGGCTCCTTTGGGTGTATCAGGGCCGCACAATTTTGAGGTGGGGACAACTTCGGTGTGGGGTCCATCCTTCGATATAAGGATTCTTTGCAGTCAGGGCCAGGGGCCCCTGGGCACATCCTTTCTCCATTTTCCCTGGGAAAGAAAACTCAGCAGTCCAGGTTCCTGATGTCAGTTTGTAGGGCTCCCTTGGGTCTATCAGGGCAGCACAAGTTTGAGGTGGGGACAACTTCGGTGTGGGGTCCATCCTTCGATATAAGGATTTTTTGCAGTCAGGGCCAGGGGCCCCTGGGCACATCCTTTTTCCATTTTCCCTGGGAAAGAAAACTCAGCAGTCCTGGTTCCTGATGTCAGTTTGTAGGGCTCCCTTGGGTCTATCAGGGCAGCACAAGTTTGAGGTGGGGACAACTTCGGTGTGGGTTCCATCCTTCGATATAAGGATTTTTTGCAGTCAGGGCCAGGGTTCCCCGGGCACATCCTTTTTCCATTTTCCCTGGGAAAGAAAACTCAGCAGTCCAGGTTCCTGATGTCAGTTTGTAGGGCTCCCTTGGGTCTATCAGGGCAGCACAAGTTTGAGGTGGGGACAACTTCGGTGTGGGGTCATCGTTTGATATAAGGTTTTTTTGTAGTGATGGCTCAGCCCAGGGCCAGGGGCCCCTGGGCACATCCTTTTTCCATTTTCCCTGGGAAAGAAAACTCAGCAGTCCAGGTTCCTGATGTCAGTTTGTAGGGCTCCCTTGGGTCTATCAAGGCAGCACAAGTTTGAGGTTGGGACAACTTCGATGTGGGGTCCACCCTTCGATATAAGGATTTTTTGCAGTCAGGGCCAGGGGCCCCTGGGCACATCCTTTTTCCATTTTCCCTGGGAAAGAAAACTCAGCAGTCCAGGTTCCTGATGTCAGATTGTAGGGCTCCCTTGGGTCTATCAGGGCAGCACAAGTTTGAGGTGGGGAAAACATCGGTGTGGGGTCCATCCTTCGTTATAAGGATATTTTGCAGTCAGGGCCAGGGGCCCCTGGGCACATCCTTTTTCCATTTTCCCTGGGAAAGAAAACTCAGCAGTCCAGGTTCCTGATGTCAGTTTGTAGGGCTCCCTTGGGTCTATCAGGGCAGCACAAGTTTGAGGTGGGGACAACTTCGGTGTGGGCTCCATCCTTCGATATAAGGATTTTTTGTAGTGAAGGCCCTGTCCAGGGCCAGGGGCCCCTGGGCACATCCTTTTTCCATTTTCCCTGGGAAAGAAAACTCAGCAGTCCAGGTTCCTGATGTCAGATTGTAGGGCTCCCTTGGGTCTATCAGGGCCGCACAAGTTTGAGTTGGGGACAACTTCGGTGTGGGGTCCATCCTTCGATATAAGGATTTTTTGCAGTCAGGGCCAGGGATCCCTGGGCACATCCTTTTTCCATTTTCCCTGGGAAAGAAAACTCAGCAGTCCAGGTTCCTGATGTCAGTTTGTAGGGCTCCCTTGGGTCTATCAGGGCAGCACAAGTTTGAGGTGGGGACAACTTCGGTGTGGGGTCCATCCTTCGATATAAGGATTTTTTGCAGTTAGGCCCCTGCCCAGGGCCAGGGGCCCCTGGGCACATCCTTTTTCCATTTTCCCTGGGAAAGAAGACTCAGCAGTCCAGGTTCCTGATGTCAGTTTGTAGGGCTCCCTTGGGTCTATCAGGGCAGCAGAAGTTTGAGGTTGGGACTACTTCGATGTGGGGTCCATCCTTCGATACAAGGATTTTTTGCAGTCAGGGCCAGGGGCCCCTGGGCACATCCTTTTTCCATTTTCCCTGGGAAAGAAAACTCAGCAGTCCAGGTTCCTGATGTCAGTTTGTAGGGCTCCCTTGGGTCTATCAGGGCAGCACAAGTTTGAGGTGGGGACAAATTCGGTGTGGGCTCCATCCTTCGATATTAGGAGTTTTTGCAGTGATGCCGTAGCCCAGGGCCAGGGGCCCCTGGGCACATCCTTTGGCCATTTTCCCTGGGAAAGAAAACTCAGCAGTCCAGGTTCCTGATGTCAGTTTGTAGGGCTCCCTTGGGTCTATCAGGGCAGCACAAGTTTGAGGTGGGGACAACTTCGGTGTGGGGTCCATCCTTCGATATAAGGATTTTTTGCAGTCAGGGCCAGGGGCCCCTGGGCACATCCTATTTCCATTTTCCCTGGGAAAGAAAACTCAGCAGTCCAGGTTCCTGATGTCAGTTTGTAGGGCTCCCTTGGGTCTATCAGGGCAGCACAAGTTTGAGGTGGGGACAACTTCGGTGTGGGGTCCATCCTTCAATATAAGGATTTTTTGCAGTCAGGGCCAGGGGCCCAGGGCCAGGGGCTCCTGGGCACATCCTTTTTCCATTTTCCCTGGGAAAGAAAACTCAGCAGTCCAGGTTCCTGATGTCAGTTTGTAGGGCTCCCTTGGGTCTATCAGGGCAGCACAAGTTTGAGGTGGGGACAACTTTGGTGTGGGGTCCATCCTTCGATATAAGGATTTTTTGCAGTCAGGGCCAGGGGCCCCTTGGCACAACCTTTTTCCATTTTCCCTGGGAAAGAAAACTCAGCAGTCCAGGTTCCTGATGTCAGTTTGTAGGGCTCCCTTGGGTCTATCAGGGCAGCACAAGTTTGAGGTGGGGACAACTTCGGTGTGGGGTCCATCCTTCAATATAAGGTTTTTTGTAGTGAGGCCCCAACCCAGGGCCAGGGGCCCCTGGGCACATCCTTTTTCCATTTTCCCTGGGAAAGAAAACTCAGCAGTCCAGGTTCCTGATGTCAGTTTGTAGGGCTCCCTTGGGTCTATCAGGGCAGCACAAGTTTGAGGTGGGGACAAATTCGGTGTGGGGTCCATCCTTCAATATAAGGATTTTTGTAGTGAGGCCCCAACCCAGGGCCAGGGGCCCCTGGGCACATCCTTTTTCCATTTTCCCTGGGAAAGAAAACTCAGCAGTCCAGGTTCCTGATGTCAGTTTGTAGGGCTCTCTTGGGTCTATCAGGGCAGCACAAGTTTGAGGTGGTGACAACTTCGGTCTGGGGTCCATCCTTCGTTATAAGGATTCTTTGCAGTCAGGGCCAGGGGCCCCTGGGCACATCCTTTTTCCATTTTCCCTGGGAAAGAAAACTCAGCAGTCCAGGTTCCTGATGTCAGTTTGTAGGGCTCCCTTGGGTCTATCAGGGCAGCACAAGTTTGAGGTGGGGACAAATTCGGTGTGGGCTCCATCCTTCGATATAAGGATTTTTTGTAGTGCGGGCCCTGTCCAGGGCCAGGGGCCCCTGTGCACATCCTTTTTCCATTTTCCCTGGGAAAGAAAACTCAGCAGTCCAGGTTCCTGATGTCAGTTTGTAGGGCTCCCTTGGGTCTATCAGGGTAGCACAAGTTTGAGGTGGGGACAACTTCGGTGTGGGGTCCATCCTTCGATATAAGGATTTTTTGCAGTGAGGCCCCTGGCCAGGAGCAGGGGCCCCTGGGCACATCCTTTTTCCATTTTCCCTGGGAAAGAAAACTCAGCAGTCCAGGTTCCTGATGTCAGTTTGTAGGGCTCCCTTGGGTCTATCAGGGCAGCACAAGTTTGAGGTGGGGACAACTTTGGTGTGGGCTCCATCATTCGATATATTGATTTTGTGCACTCAGGGCCAGGGGCCCCTGGGCACATCCTTTGGCCATTTTCCCTGGGAAAGAAAACTCCGCAGTCCAGGTTGCTGATGTCAGTTTGTAGGGCTCCTTTGGGTGTATCAGGGCCGCACAATTTTGAGGTGGGGACAACTTCGGTGTGGGGTCCATCCTTCGATATAAGGATTCTTTGCAGTCAGGGCCAGGGTTCCCCGGGCACATCCTTTTTCCATTTTCCCTGGGAAAGAAAACTCAGCAGTCCAGGTTCCTGATGTCAGTTTGTAGGGCTCCCTTGGGTGTATCAGGGCAGCACAAGTTTGAGGTGGGGACAACTTCGGTGTGGGGTCCATCCTTCGATATAAGGATTTTTTGCAGTCAGGGCCAGGGGCCCCTGGGCACATCCTTTTTCCATTTTCCCTGGGAAAGAAAACTCAGCAGTCCAGGTTCCTGATGTCAGTTTGTAGGGCTCCCTTGGGTGTATCAGGGCAGCACAAGTTTGAGGTGGGGACAACTTTGGTGTGGGGTCCATCCTTCGATATAAGAATTTTTTGCAGTCAGGGCCAGGGGTCCCTGGGCACATCCTTTTTCCATTTTCCCTGGGAAAGAAAACTCAGCAGTCCAAGTTCCTGATGTCATTTTTTAGGGCTCCCTTGGGTCTATCAGGGCAGCACAAGTTTGAGGTGGGGACAACTTCGGTGTGGGCTCCATCCTTCGATATAAGGATTTTTTGCAGTCAGGGCCAGGGGTCCCCGGGCACATCCTTTGGCCATTTTCCCTGGGAAAGAAAACTCAGCAGTCCAGGTTCCTGATGTCATTTTTTAGGGCTCCCTTGGGTCTATCAGGGCAGCACAAGTTTGAGGTGGGGACAACTTCGGTGTGGGGTCCATCCTTCGATATAAGGATTCTTTGCAGTGAGGCCCCAGCCCAGGGCCAGGGGCCCCTGGGCACATCCTTTTTCCATTTTCCCTGGGAAAGAAAACTCAGCAGTCCAGGTTCCTCATGTCAGTTTGTAGAGCTCCCTTGGCTCTATCAGGGCAGCACACGTTTGAGGTGGGGACAACTTCGGTGTGGGGTGCATCCTTCGATATAAAGATTTTTTGCAGTCAGGGCCAGGGGCCCCTGGGCACATCCTTTTTCCATTTTCCCTGGGAAAGAAAACTCAGCAGTCCAGGTTCCTGATGTCAGTTTGTAGGGCTCCCTTGGGTCTATCAGGGCAGCACAAGTTTGAGGTGGGGACAACTTCGGTGTGGGGTCCATCCTTCGATATAAGGATTCTTTGCAGTCAGGCCGCAGCCCAGGGCCAGGGGCCCCTGTGCACATCCTTTTTCCATTTTCCCTGGGAAAGAAAACTCAGCAGTCCAGGTTCCTGATGTCAGTTTGTAGGGCTCCCTTGGGTCTATCAGGGCAGCACAAGTTTGAGGTGGGGACAACTTTGGTGTGGGGTCCATCCTTCGATATAAGGATTTTTTGCAGTCAGGGCCAGGGGCCCCTGGGCACATCCTTTTTCCATTTTCCCTGGGAAAGAAAACTCAGCAGTCCAGGTTCCTGATGTCAGTTTGTAGGGCTCCCTTGGGTCTATCAGGGCAGCACAAGTTTGAGGTGGGGACAACTTCGGTGTGGGGTCCATCCTTCGATATAAGGATTCTTTGCAGTCAGGCCCCAGCCCAGGGCCAGGGGCCCCTGTGCACATCCTTTTTCCATTTTCCCTGGGAAAGAAAACTCAGCAGTCCAGGTTCCTGATGTCAGTTTGTAGGGCTCCCTTGGGTCTATCAGGGCAGCACAAGTTTGAGGTGGGGACAACTTTGGTGTGGGGTCCATCCTTCGATATAAGGATTTTTTGCAGTCAGGGCCAGGGGCCCCTGGGCACATCCTTTTTCCATTTTCCCTGGGAAAGAAAACTCAGCAGTCCAGGTTCCTGATGTCAGTTTGTAGGGCTCCCTTGGGTCTATCAGGGCAGCACAAGTTTGAGGTGGGGACAAATTCGGTGTGGGGTCCATCCTTCGATATAAGGATTTTTTGCAGAGAGGCCCCTGCCCAGGAGCAGGGGCCCCTGGGCACATCCTTTTTCCATTTTCCCTGGGAAAGAAAACTCAGCAGTCCAGGTTCCTGATGTCAGTTTGTCGGGCTCCCTTGGGTGTATCAGGGCACCACAAGTTTGAGGTGGGGACAACTTTGGTGTGGGGTCCATCCTTCGATATAAGGATTTTTTGCAGTCAGGGCCAGGGGCCCCTGGGCACATCCTTTTTCCATTTTCCCTGGGAAAGAAAACTCAGCAGTCCAGGTTCCTGATGTCAGTTTGTAGGGCTCCCTTGGGTGTATCAGGGCAGCACAAGTTTGAGGTGGGGACAACTTTGGTGTGGGGTCCATCCTTCGATATAAGAATTTTTTGCAGTCAGGGCCAGGGGTCCCTGGGCACATCCTTTTTCCATTTTCCCTGGGAAAGAAAACTCAGCAGTCCAAGTTCCTGATGTCATTTTTTAGGGCTCCCTTGGGTCTATCAGGGCAGCACAAGTTTGAGGTGGGGACAACTTCGGTGTGGGCTCCATCCTTCGATATAAGGATTTTTTGCAGTCAGGGCCAGGGGTCCCCGGGCACATCCTTTGGCCATTTTCCCTGGGAAAGAAAACTCAGCAGTCCAGGTTCCTGATGTCATTTTTTAGGGCTCCCTTGGGTCTATCAGGGCAGCACAAGTTTGAGGTGGGGACAACTTCGGTGTGGGGTCCATCCTTCGATATAAGGATTTTTTGCAGTCAGGGCCAGGGGCCCCTGGGCACATCCTTTTTCCATTTTCCCTGGGAAAGAAAACTCAGCAGTCCAGGTTCCTGATGTCAGTTTGTAGAGCTCCCTTGGCTCTATCAGGGCAGCACAAGTTTGAGGTGGGGACAACTTCGGTGTGGGGTGCATCCTTCGATATAAAGATTTTTTGCAGTCAGGGCCAGGGGCCCCTGGGCACATCCTTTTTCCATTTTCCCTGGGAAAGAAAACTCAGCAGTCCAGGTTCCTGATGTCAGTTTGTAGGGCTCCCTTGGGTCTATCAGGGCAGCACAAGTTTGAGGTGGGGACAACTTCGGTGTGGGGTCCATCCTTCGATATAAGGATTCTTTGCAGTCAGGCCCCAGCCCAGGGCCAGGGGCCCCTGTGCACATCCTTTTTCCATTTTCCCTGGGAAAGAAAACTCAGCAGTCCAGGTTCCTGATGTCAGTTTGTAGGGCTCCCTTGGGTCTATCAGGGCAGCACAAGTTTGAGGTGGGGACAACTTTGGTGTGGGGTCCATCCTTCGATATAAGGATTTTTTGCAGTCAGGGCCAGGGGCCCCTGGGCACATCCTTTTTCCATTTTCCCTGGGAAAGAAAACTCAGCAGTCCAGGTTCCTGATGTCAGTTTGTAGGGCTCCCTTGGGTCTATCAGGGCAGCACAAGTTTGAGGTGGGGATAAATTCGGTGTGGGCTCCATCCTTCGATATAAGGATTTTTTGTAGTGAGGGCCCTGTCCAGGGCCAGGGGCCCCTGTGCACATCCTTTTTCCATTTTCCCTGGGAAAGAAAACTCAGCAGTCCAGGTTCCTGATGTCAGTTTGTAGGGCTCCCTTGGGTCTATCAGGGCAGCACAAGTTTGAGGTGGGGACAACTTCGGTGTGGGGTCCATCCTTCGATATAAGGATTCTTTGCAGTCAGGCCCCAGCCCAGGGCCAGGGGCCCCTGTGCACATCCTTTTTCCATTTTCCCTGGGAAAGAAAACTCAGCAGTCCAGGTTCCTGATGTCAGTTTGTAGGGCTCCCTTGGGTCTATCAGGGCAGCACAAGTTTGAGGTGGGGACAACTTTGGTGTGGGGTCCATCCTTCGATATAAGGATTTTTTGCAGTCAGGGCCAGGGGCCCCTGGGCACATCCTTTTTCCATTTTCCCTGGGAAAGAAAACTCAGCAGTCCAGGTTCCTGATGTCAGTTTGTAGGGCTCCCTTGGGTCTATCAGGGCAGCACAAGTTTGAGGTGGGGACAACTTCGGTCTGGGGTCCATCCTTCGATATAAGGATTTTTTGCAGTCAGGGCCAGGGGCCCCTGGGCACATCCTTTTTCCATTTTCCCTGGGAAAGAAAACTCAGCAGTCCAGGTTCCTGATGTCAGTTTGTAGGGCTCCCTTGGGTCTATCAGGGCAGCACAAGTTTGAGGTGGGGACAACTTCGGTGTGGGTTCCATCCTTCGATATAAGGATTTTTTGCAGTCAGGGCTAGGGTTCCCCGGGCACATCCTTTTTCCATTTTCCCTGGGAAAGAAAACTCAGCAGTCCAGGTTCCTGATGTCAGTTTGTAGGGCTCCCTTGGGTGTATCAGGGCAGCACAAGTTTGAGGTGGGGACAACTTCGGTGTGGGGTCCATCCTTCGATATAAGGATTTTTTGCAGTCAGGGCCAGGGGCCCCTGGGCACATCCTTTTTCCATTTTCCCTGGGAAAGAAAACTCAGCAGTCCAGGTTCCTGATGTCTGTTTATAGGGCTCCCTTGGGTCTATCAGGGCAGCGCAAGTTTGAGGTGGGGACAACTTCGGTGTGGGGTCCATCCTTCGATATAAGGATTTTTTGCAGTCAGGGCCAGGGGCCCCTGGGCACATCCTTTTTCCTTTTTCCCTGGGAAAGAAAACTCAGCAGTCCAGGTTCCTGATGTCAGTTTGTAGGGCTCCCTTGGGTCTATCAGGGCAGCACAAGTTTGAGGTGGGGACAACTTCGGTGTGGGGTCCATCCTTCGATATAAGGATTTTTTGCAGTCAGGGCCAGGGGCCCCTGGGCACATCCTTTTTCCATTTTCCCTGGGAAAGAAAACTCAGCAGTCCAGGTTCCTGATGTCAGTTTGTAGGGCTCCCTTGGGTCTATCAGGGCAGCACAAGTTTGAGGTGGGGACAAATTCGGTGTGGGGTCCATCCTTCAATATAAGGATTTTTGTAGTGAGGCCCCAGCCCAGGGCCAGGGGCCCCTGGGCACATCCTTTTTCCATTTTCCCTGGGAAAGAAAACTCAGCAGTCCAGGTTCCTGATGTCAGTTTGTAGGGCTCTCTTGGGTCTATCAGGGCAGCACAAGTTTGAGGTGGTGACAACTTCGGTCTGGGGTCCATCCTTCGTTATAAGGATTCTTTGCAGTCAGGGCCAGGGGCCCCTGGGCACATCCTTTTTCCATTTTCCCTGGGAAAGAAAACTCAGCAGTCCAGGTTCCTGATGTCAGTTTGTAGGGCTCCCTTGGGTCTATCAGGGCAGCACAAGTTTGAGGTGGGGACAAATTCGGTGTGGGCTCCATCCTTCGATATAAGGATTTTTTGTAGTGCGGGCCCTGTCCAGGGCCAGGGGCCCCTGTGCACATCCTTTTTCCATTTTCCCTGGGAAAGAAAACTCAGCAGTCCAGGTTCCTGATGTCAGTTTGTAGGGCTCCCTTGGGTCTATAAGGGTAGCACAAGTTTGAGGTGGGGACAACTTCGGTGTGGGGTCCATCCTTCGATATAAGGATTTTTTGCAGTGAGGCCCCTGGCCAGGAGCAGGGGCCCCTGGGCACATCCTTTTTCCATTTTCCCTGGGAAAGAAAACTCAGCAGTCCAGGTTCCTGATGTCAGTTTGTAGGGCTCCCTTGGGTCTATCAGGGCAGCACAAGTTTGAGGTGGGGACAACTTTGGTGTGGGCTCCATCATTCGATATATTGATTTTGTGCACTCAGGGCCAGGGGCCCCCAGGAACATCCTTTGGCCATTTTCCCTGGGAAAGAAAACTCAGCAGTCCAGGTTGCTGATGTCAGTTTGTAGGGCTCCTTTGGGTGTATCAGGGCCGCACAATTTTGAGGTGGGGACAACTTCGGTGTGGGGTCCATCCTTCGATATAAGGATTCTTTGCAGTCAGGGCCAGGGGCCCCTGGGCACATCCTTTCTCCATTTTCCCTGGGAAAGAAAACTCAGCAGTCCAGGTTCCTGATGTCAGTTTGTAGGGCTCCCTTGGGTCTATCAGGGCAGCACAAGTTTGAGGTGGGGACAACTTCGGTCTGGGGTCCATCCTTCGATATAAGGATTTTTTGCAGTCAGGGCCAGGGGCCCCTGGGCACATCCTTTTTCCATTTTCCCTGGGAAAGAAAACTCAGCAGTCCTGGTTCCTGATGTCAGTTTGTAGGGCTCCCTTGGGTCTATCAGGGCAGCACAAGTTTGAGGTGGGGACAACTTCGGTGTGGGTTCCATCCTTCGATATAAGGATTTTTTGCAGTCAGGGCCAGGGTTCCCCGGGCACATCCTTTTTCCATTTTCCCTGGGAAAGAAAACTCAGCAGTCCAGGTTCCTGATGTCAGTTTGTAGGGCTCCCTTGGGTCTATCAGGGCAGCACAAGTTTGAGGTGGGGACAACTTCGGTGTGGGGTCATCGTTTGATATAAGGTTTTTTTGTAGTGATGGCTCAGCCCAGGGCCAGGGGCCCCTGGGCACATCCTTTTTCCATTTTCCCTGGGAAAGAAAACTCAGCAGTCCAGGTTCCTGATGTCAGTTTGTAGGGCTCCCTTGGGTCTATCAAGGCAGCACAAGTTTGAGGTTGGGACAACTTCGATGTGGGGTCCACCCTTCGATATAAGGATTTTTTGCAGTCAGGGCCAGGGGCCCCTGGGCACATCCTTTTTCCATTTTCCCTGGGAAAGAAAACTCAGCAGTCCAGGTTCCTGATGTCAGATTGTAGGGCTCCCTTGGGTCTATCAGGGCAGCACAAGTTTGAGGTGGGGAAAACATCGGTGTGGGGTCCATCCTTCGTTATAAGGATATTTTGCAGTCAGGGCCAGGGGCCCCTGGGCACATCCTTTTTCCATTTTCCCTGGGAAAGAAAACTCAGCAGTCCAGGTTCCTGATGTCAGTTTGTAGGGCTCCCTTGGGTCTATCAGGGCAGCACAAGTTTGAGGTGGGGACAACTTCGGTGTGGGCTCCATCCTTCGATATAAGGATTTTTTGTAGTGAAGGCCCTGTCCAGGGCCAGGGGCCCCTGGGCACATCCTTTTTCCATTTTCCCTGGGAAAGAAAACTCAGCAGTCCAGGTTCCTGATGTCAGATTGTAGGGCTCCCTTGGGTCTATCAGGGCCGCACAATTTTGAGTTGGGGACAACTTCGGTGTGGGGTCCATCCTTCGATATAAGGATTTTTTGCAGTCAGGGCCAGGGATCCCTGGGCACATCCTTTTTCCATTTTCCCTGGGAAAGAAAACTCAGCAGTCCAGGTTCCTGATGTCAGTTTGTAGGGCTCCCTTGGGTCTATCAGGGCAGCACAAGTTTGAGGTGGGGACAACTTCGGTGTGGGGTCCATCCTTCGATATAAGGATTTTTTGCAGTTAGGCCCCTGCCCAGGGCCAGGGGCCCCTGGGCACATCCTTTTTCCATTTTCCCTGGGAAAGAAGACTCAGCAGTCCAGGTTCCTGATGTCAGTTTGTAGGGCTCCCTTGGGTCTATCAGGGCAGCAGAACTTTGAGGTTGGGACTACTTCGATGTGGGGTCCATCCTTCGATACAAGGATTTTTTGCAGTCAGGGCCAGGGGCCCCTGGGCACATCCTTTTTCCATTTTCCCTGGGAAAGAAAACTCAGCAGTCCAGGTTCCTGATGTCAGTTTGTAGGGCTCCCTTGGGTCTATCAGGGCAGCACAAGTTTGAGGTGGGGACAAATTCGGTGTGGGCTCCATCCTTCGATATTAGGAGTTTTTGCAGTGATGCCGTAGCCCAGGGCCAGGGGCCCCTGGGCACATCCTTTGGCCATTTTCCCTGGGAAAGAAAACTCAGCAGTCCAGGTTCCTGATGTCAGTTTGTAGGGCTCCCTTGGGTCTATCAGGGCAGCACAAGTTTGAGGTGGGGACAACTTCGGTGTGGGGTCCATCCTTCGATATAAGGATTTTTTGCAGTCAGGGCCAGGGGCCCCTGGGCACATCCTATTTCCATTTTCCCTGGGAAAGAAAACTCAGCAGTCCAGGTTCCTGATGTCAGTTTGTAGGGCTCCCTTGGGTCTATCAGGGCAGCACAAGTTTGAGGTGGGGACAACTTCGGTGTGGGGTCCATCCTTCAATATAAGGATTTTTTGCAGTCAGGGCCAGGGGCCCAGGGCCAGGGGCTCCTGGGCACATCCTTTTTCCATTTTCCCTGGGAAAGAAAACTCAGCAGTCCAGGTTCCTGATGTCAGTTTGTAGGGCTCCCTTGGGTCTATCAGGGCAGCACAAGTTTGAGGTGGGGACAACTTTGGTGTGGGGTCCATCCTTCGATATAAGGATTTTTTGCAGTCAGGGCCAGGGGCCCCTGGGCACAACCTTTTTCCATTTTCCCTGGGAAAGAAAACTCAGCAGTCCAGGTTCCTGATGTCAGTTTGTAGGGCTCCCTTGGGTCTATCAGGGCAGCACAAGTTTGAGGTGGGGACAACTTCGGTGTGGGGTCCATCCTTCAATATAAGGTTTTTTGTAGTGAGGCCCCAACCCAGGGCCAGGGGCCCCTGGGCACATCCTTTTTCCATTTTCCCTGGGAAAGAAAACTCAGCAGTCCAGATTCCTGATGTCAGTTTGTAGGGCTCCCTTGGGTCTATCAGGGCAGCACAAGTTTGAGGTGGGGACAAATTCGGTGTGGGGTCCATCCTTCAATATAAGGATTTTTGTAGTGAGGCCCCAACCCAGGGCCAGGGGCCCCTGGGCACATCCTTTTTCCATTTTCCCTGGGAAAGAAAACTCAGCAGTCCAGGTTCCTGATGTCAGTTTGTAGGGCTCTCTTGGGTCTATCAGGGCAGCACAAGTTTGAGGTGGTGACAACTTCGGTCTGGGGTCCATCCTTCGTTATAAGGATTCTTTGCAGTCAGGGCCAGGGGCCCCTGGGCACATCCTTTTTCCATTTTCCCTGGGAAAGAAAACTCAGCAGTCCAGGTTCCTGATGTCAGTTTGTAGGGCTCCCTTGGGTCTATCAGGGCAGCACAAGTTTGAGGTGGGGACAAATTCGGTGTGGGCTCCATCCTTCGATATAAGGATTTTTTGTAGTGCGGGCCCTGTCCAGGGCCAGGGGCCCCTGTGCACATCCTTTTTCCATTTTCCCTGGGAAAGAAAACTCAGCAGTCCAGGTTCCTGATGTCAGTTTGTAGGGCTCCCTTGGGTCTATCAGGGTAGCACAAGTTTGAGGTGGGGACAACTTCGGTGTGGGGTCCATCCTTCGATATAAGGATTTTTTGCAGTGAGGCCCCTGGCCAGGAGCAGGGGCCCCTGGGCACATCCTTTTTCCATTTTCCCTGGGAAAGAAAACTCAGCAGTCCAGGTTCCTGATGTCAGTTTGTAGGGCTCCCTTGGGTCTATCAGGGCAGCACAAGTTTGAGGTGGGGACAACTTTGGTGTGGGCTCCATCATTCGATATATTGATTTTGTGCACTCAGGGCCAGGGGCCCCTGGGCACATCCTTTGGCCATTTTCCCTGGGAAAGAAAACTCCGCAGTCCAGGTTGCTGATGTCAGTTTGTAGGGCTCCTTTGGGTGTATCAGGGCCGCACAATTTTGAGGTGGGGACAACTTCGGTGTGGGGTCCATCCTTCGATATAAGGATTCTTTGCAGTCAGGGCCAGGGGCCCCTGGGCACATCCTTTCTCCATTTTCCCTGGGAAAGAAAACTCAGCAGTCCAGGTTCCTGATGTCAGTTTGTAGGGCTCCCTTGGGTCTATCAGGGCAGCACAAGTTTGAGGTGGGGACAACTTCGGTCTGGGGTCCATCCTTCGATATAAGGATTTTTTGCAGTCAGGGCCAGGGGCCCCTGGGCACATCCTTTTTCCATTTTCCCTGGGAAAGAAAACTCAGCAGTCCAGGTTCCTGATGTCAGTTTGTAGGGCTCCCTTGGGTCTATCAGGGCAGCACAAGTTTGAGGTGGGGACAACTTCAGTGTGGGTTCCATCCTTCGATATAAGGATTTTTTGCAGTCAGGGCCAGGGTTCCCCGGGCACATCCTTTTTCCATTTTCCCTGGGAAAGAAAACTCAGCAGTCCAGGTTCCTGATGTCAGTTTGTAGGGCTCCCTTGGGTGTATCAGGGCAGCACAAGTTTGAGGTGGGGACAACTTCGGTGTGGGGTCCATCCTTCGATATAAGGATTTTTTGCAGTCAGGGCCAGGGGCCCCTGGGCACATCCTTTTTCCATTTTCCCTGGGAAAGAAAACTCAGCAGTCCAGGTTCCTGATGTCTGTTTGTAGGGCTCCCTTGGGTCTATCAGGGCAGCGCAAGTTTGAGGTGGGGACAACTTCGGTGTGGGGTCCATCCTTCGATATAAGGATTTTTTGCAGTCAGGGCCAGGGGCCCCTGGGCACATCCTTTTTCCTTTTTCCCTGGGAAAGAAAACTCAGCAGTCCAGGTTCCTGATGTCAGTTTGTAGGGCTCCCTTGGGTGTATCAGGGCAGCACAAGTTTGAGGTGGGGACAACTTTGGTGTGGGGTCCATCCTTCGATATAAGAATTTTTTGCAGTCAGGGCCAGGGGTCCCTGGGCACATCCTTTTTCCATTTTCCCTGGGAAAGAAAACTCAGCAGTCCAAGTTCCTGATGTCATTTTTAGGGCTCCCTTGGGTCTATCAGGGCAGCACAAGTTTGAGGTGGGGACAACTTCGGTGTGGGCTCCATCCTTCGATATAAGGATTTTTTGCAGTCAGGGCCAGGGGTCCCCGGGCACATCCTTTGGCCATTTTCCCTGGGAAAGAAAACTCAGCAGTCCAGGTTCCTGATGTCATTTTTTAGGGCTCCCTTGGGTCTATCAGGGCAGCACAAGTTTGAGGTGGGGACAACTTCGGTGTGGGGTCCATCCTTCGATATAAGGATTCTTTGCAGTGAGGCCCCAGCCCAGGGCCAGGGGCCCCTGGGCACATCCTTTTTCCATTTTCCCTGGGAAAGAAAACTCAGCAGTCCAGGTTCCTCATGTCAGTTTGTAGAGCTCCCTTGGCTCTATCAGGGCAGCACACGTTTGAGGTGGGGACAACTTCGGTGTGGGGTGCATCCTTCGATATAAAGATTTTTTGCAGTCAGGGCCAGGGGCCCCTGGGCACATCCTTTTTCCATTTTCCCTGGAAAAGAAAACTCAGCAGTCCAGGTTCCTGATGTCAGTTTGTAGGGCTCCCTTGGGTCTATCAGGGCAGCACAAGTTTGAGGTGGGGACAACTTCGGTGTGGGGTCCATCCTTCGATATAAGGATTCTTTGCAGTCAGGCCGCAGCCCAGGGCCAGGGGCCCCTGTGCACATCCTTTTTCCATTTTCCCTGGGAAAGAAAACTCAGCAGTCCAGGTTCCTGATGTCAGTTTGTAGGGCTCCCTTGGGTCTATCAGGGCAGCACAAGTTTGAGGTGGGGACAACTTTGGTGTGGGGTCCATCCTTCGATATAAGGATTTTTTGCAGTCAGGGCCAGGGGCCCCTGGGCACATCCTTTTTCCATTTTCCCTGGGAAAGAAAACTCAGCAGTCCAGGTTCCTGATGTCAGTTTGTAGGGCTCCCTTGGGTCTATCAGGGCAGCACAAGTTTGAGGTGGGGACAACTTCGGTGTGGGGTCCATCCTTCGATATAAGGATTCTTTGCAGTCAGGCCCCAGCCCAGGGCCAGGGGCCCCTGTGCACATCCTTTTTCCATTTTCCCTGGGAAAGAAAACTCAGCAGTCCAGGTTCCTGATGTCAGTTTGTAGGGCTCCCTTGGGTCTATCAGGGCAGCACAAGTTTGAGGTGGGGACAACTTTGGTGTGGGGTCCATCCTTCGATATAAGGATTTTTTGCAGTCAGGGCCAGGGGCCCCTGGGCACATCCTTTTTCCATTTTCCCTGGGAAAGAAAACTCAGCAGTCCAGGTTCCTGATGTCAGTTTGTAGGGCTCCCTTGGGTCTATCAGGGCAGCACAAGTTTGAGGTGGGGACAAATTCGGTGTGGGGTCCATCCTTCGATATAAGGATTTTTTGCAGAGAGGCCCCTGCCCAGGAGCAGGGGCCCCTGGGCACATCCTTTTTCCATTTTCCCTGGGAAAGAAAACTCAGCAGTCCAGGTTCCTGATGTCAGTTTGTAGGGCTCCCTTGGGTGTATCAGGGCACCACAAGTTTGAGGTGGGGACAACTTTGGTGTGGGGTCCATCCTTCGATATAAGGATTTTTTGCAGTCAGGGCCAGGGGCCCCTGGGCACATCCTTTTTCCATTTTCCCTGGGAAAGAAAACTCAGCAGTCCAAGTTCCTGATGTCATTTTTTAGGGCTCCCTTGGGTCTATCAGGGCAGCACAAGTTTGAGGTGGGGACAACTTCGGTGTGGGCTCCATCCTTCGATATAAGGATTTTTTGCAGTCAGGGCCAGGGGTCCCCGGGCACATCCTTTGGCCATTTTCCCTGGGAAAGAAAACTCAGCAGTCCAGGTTCCTGATGTCATTTTTTAGGGCTCCCTTGGGTCTATCAGGGCAGCACAAGTTTGAGGTGGGGACAACTTCGGTGTGGGGTCCATCCTTCGATATAAGGATTTTTTGCAGTCAGGGCCAGGGGCCCCTGGGCACATCCTTTTTCCATTTTCCCTGGGAAAGAAAACTCAGCAGTCCAGGTTCCTGATGTCAGTTTGTAGAGCTCCCTTGGCTCTATCAGGGCAGCACAAGTTTGAGGTGGGGACAACTTCGGTGTGGGGTGCATCCTTCGATATAAAGATTTTTTGCAGTCAGGGCCAGGGGCCCCTGGGCACATCCTTTTTCCATTTTCCCTGGGAAAGAAAACTCAGCAGTCCAGGTTCCTGATGTCAGTTTGTAGGGCTCCCTTGGGTCTATCAGGGCAGCACAAGTTTGAGGTGGGGACAACTTCGGTGTGGGGTCCATCCTTCGATATAAGGATTCTTTGCAGTCAGGCCCCAGCCCAGGGCCAGGGGCCCCTGTGCACATCCTTTTTCCATTTTCCCTGGGAAAGAAAACTCAGCAGTCCAGGTTCCTGATGTCAGTTTGTAGGGCTCCCTTGGGTCTATCAGGGCAGCACAAGTTTGAGGTGGGGACAACTTTGGTGTGGGGTCCATCCTTCGATATAAGGATTTTTTGCAGTCAGGGCCAGGGGCCCCTGGGCACATCCTTTTTCCATTTTCCCTGGGAAAGAAAACTCAGCAGTCCAGGTTCCTGATGTCAGTTTGTAGGGCTCCCTTGGGTCTATCAGGGCAGCACAAGTTTGAGGTGGGGATAAATTCGGTGTGGGCTCCATCCTTCGATATAAGGATTTTTTGTAGTGAGGGCCCTGTCCAGGGCCAGGGGCCCCTGTGCACATCCTTTTTCCATTTTCCCTGGGAAAGAAAACTCAGCAGTCCAGGTTCCTGATGTCAGTTTGTAGGGCTCCCTTGGGTCTATCAGGGCAGCACAAGTTTGAGGTGGGGACAACTTCGGTGTGGGGTCCATCCTTCGATATAAGGATTCTTTGCAGTCAGGCCCCAGCCCAGGGCCAGGGGCCCCTGTGCACATCCTTTTTCCATTTTCCCTGGGAAAGAAAACTCAGCAGTCCAGGTTCCTGATGTCAGTTTGTAGGGCTCCCTTGGGTCTATCAGGGCAGCACAAGTTTGAGGTGGGGACAACTTTGGTGTGGGGTCCATCCTTCGATATAAGGATTTTTTGCAGTCAGGGCCAGGGGCCCCTGGGCACATCCTTTTTCCATTTTCCCTGGGAAAGAAAACTCAGCAGTCCAGGTTCCTGATGTCAGTTTGTAGGGCTCCCTTGGGTCTATCAGGGCAGCACAAGTTTGAGGTGGGGACAACTTCGGTCTGGGGTCCATCCTTCGATATAAGGATTTTTTGCAGTCAGGGCCAGGGGCCCCTGGGCACATCCTTTTTCCATTTTCCCTGGGAAAGAAAACTCAGCAGTCCAGGTTCCTGATGTCAGTTTGTAGGGCTCCCTTGGGTCTATCAGGGCAGCACAAGTTTGAGGTGGGGACAACTTCGGTGTGGGTTCCATCCTTCGATATAAGGATTTTTTGCAGTCAGGGCTAGGGTTCCCCGGGCACATCCTTTTTCCATTTTCCCTGGGAAAGAAAACTCAGCAGTCCAGGTTCCTGATGTCAGTTTGTAGGGCTCCCTTGGGTGTATCAGGGCAGCACAAGTTTGAGGTGGGGACAACTTCGGTGTGGGGTCCATCCTTCGATATAAGGATTTTTTGCAGTCAGGGCCAGGGGCCCCTGGGCACATCCTTTTTCCATTTTCCCTGGGAAAGAAAACTCAGCAGTCCAGGTTCCTGATGTCTGTTTATAGGGCTCCCTTGGGTCTATCAGGGCAGCGCAAGTTTGAGGTGGGGACAACTTCGGTGTGGGGTCCATCCTTCGATATAAGGATTTTTTGCAGTCAGGGCCAGGGGCCCCTGGGCACATCCTTTTTCCTTTTTCCCTGGGAAAGAAAACTCAGCAGTCCAGGTTCCTGATGTCAGTTTGTAGGGCTCCCTTGGGTCTATCAGGGCAGCACAAGTTTGAGGTGGGGACAACTTCGGTGTGGGGTCCATCCTTCGATATAAGGATTTTTTGCAGTGAGGCCCCTGCCCAGGAGCAGGGGCCCCTGGGCACATCCTTTTTCCATTTTCCCTGGGAAAGAAAACTCAGCAGTCCAGGTTCCTGATGTCAGTTTGTAGGGCTCCCTTGGGTGTATCAGGGCACCACAAGTTTGAGGTGGGGACAACTTCGGTGTGGGGTCCATCCTTCGATATAAGGATTTTTTGCAGTCAGGGCCAGGGGCCCCTGGGCACATCCTTTTTCCATTTTCCCTGGGAAAGAAAACTCAGCAGTCCAGGTTCCTGATGTCTGTTTGTAGGGCTCCCTTGGGTCTATCAGGGCAGCGCAAGTTTGAGGTGGGGACAACTTCGGTGTGGGGTCCATCCTTCGATATAAGGATTTTTTGAAGTCAGGGCCAGGGGCCCCTGGGCACATCCTTTTTCCTTTTTCCCTGGGAAAGAAAACTCAGCAGTCCAGGTTCCTGATGTCAGTTTGTAGGGCTCCCTTGGGTGTATCAGGGCAGCACAAGTTTGAGGTGGGGACAACTTAGGTGTGGGGTCCATCCTTCGATATAAGGATTTTTTGCAGTGAGGCCCCTGCCCAGGAGCAGGGGCCCCTGGGCACATCCTTTTTCCATTTTCCCTGGGAAAGAAAAATCAGCAGTCCAGGTTCCTGATGTCTGTTTGTAGGGCTCCCTTGGGTCTATCAGGGCAGCACAAGTTTGAGGTGGGGACAACTTTGGTGTGGGGTCCATCATTCGATATATTGATTTTGTGCACTCAGGGCCAGGGGCCCCCAGGAACATCCTTTGGCCATTTTCCCTGGGAAAGAAAACTCCGCAGTCCAGGTTGCTGATGTCAGTTTGTAGGGCTCCTTTGGGTGTATCAGGGCCGCACAATTTTGAGGTGGGGACAACTTCGGTGTGGGCTCCATCCTTCGATATAAGGATTCTTTGCAGTCAGGGCCAGGGGCCCCTGGGCACATCCTTTTTCCATTTTCCCTGGGAAAGAAAACTCAGCAGTCCAGGTTCCTGATGTCAGTTTGTAGGGCTCCCTTGGGTGTATCAGGGCAGCACAAGTTTGAGGTGGGGACAACTTCGGTGTGGGGTCCATCCTTCGATATAAGGATTCTTTGCAGTCAGGGCCAGGGGCCCCTGGGCACATCCTTTTTCCATTTTCCCTGGGAAAGAAAACTCAGCAGTCCAGGTTCCTGATGTCAGTTTGTAGGGCTCCCTTGGGTCTATCAGGGCAGCACAAGTTTGAGGTGGGGACAACTTCGGTGTGGGCTCCATCCTTCGATATAAGGATTCTTTGCAGTCAGGGCCAGGGGCCCCTGGGCACATCCTTTTTCCATATTCCCTGGGAAAGAAAACTCAGCAGTCCAGGTTCCTGATGTCAGTTTGTAGGGCTCCCTTGGGTGTATCAGGGCAGCACAAGTTTGAGGTGGGGACAACTTCGGTGTGGGGTCCATCCTTCGATATAAGGATTCTTTGCAGTCAGGGCCAGGGGCCCCTGGGCACATCCTTTTTCCATTTTCCCTGGGAAAGAAAACTCAGCAGTCCAGGTTCCTGATGTCAGTTTGTAGGGCTCCCTTGGGTCTATCAGGGCAGCACAAGTTTGAGGTGGGGACAAATTCGGTGTGGGCTCCATCCTTCGATATAAGGATTTTTTGTAGTGAGGGCCCTGTCCAGGGCCAGGGGCCCCTGTGCACATCCTTTTTCCATTTTCCCTGGGAAAGAAAACTCAGCAGTCCAGGTTCCTGATGTCAGTTTGTAGGGCTCCCTTGGGTCTATCAGGGCAGCACAAGTTTGAGGTGGGGACAACTTCGGTGTGGGGTCCATCCTTCGATATAAGGATTCTTTGCAGTCAGGCCCCAGCCCAGGGCCAGGGGCCCCTGTGCACATCCTTTTTCCATTTTCCCTGGGAAAGAAAACTCAGCAGTCCAGGTTCCTGATGTCAGTTTGTAGGGCTCCCTTGGGTCTATCAGGGCAGCACAAGTTTGAGGTGGGGACAACTTTGGTGTGGGGTCCATCCTTCGATATAAGGATTTTTTGCAGTCAGGGCCAGGGGCCCCTGGGCACATCCTTTTTCCATTTTCCCTGGGAAAGAAAACTCAGCAGTCCAGGTTCCTGATGTCAGTTTGTAGGGCTCCCTTGGGTCTATCAGGGCAGCACAAGTTTGAGGTGGGGACAACTTCGGTCTGGGGTCCATCCTTCGATATAAGGATTTTTTGCAGTCAGGGCCAGGGGCCCCTGGGCACATCCTTTTTCCATTTTCCCTGGGAAAGAAAACTCAGCAGTCCAGGTTCCTGATGTCAGTTTGTAGGGCTCCCTTGGGTCTATCAGGGCAGCACAAGTGTGAGGTGGGGACAACTTCGGTGTGGGTTCCATCCTTCGATATAAGGATTTTTTGCAGTCAGGGCCAGGGTTCCCCGGGCACATCCTTTTTCCATTTTCCCTGGGAAAGAAAACTCAGCAGTCCAGGTTCCTGATGTCAGTTTGTAGGGCTCCCTTGGGTGTATCAGGGCAGCACAAGTTTGAGGTGGGGACAACTTCGGTGTGGGGTCCATCCTTCGATATAAGGATTTTTTGCAGTCAGGGCCAGGGGCCCCTGGGCACATCCTTTTTCCATTTTCCCTGGGAAAGAAAACTCAGCAGTCCAGGTTCCTGATGTCTGTTTATAGGGCTCCCTTGGGTCTATCAGGGCAGCGCAAGTTTGAGGTGGGGACAACTTCGGTGTGGGGTCCATCCTTCGATATAAGGATTTTTTGCAGTCAGGGCCAGGGGCCCCTGGGCACATCCTTTTTCCTTTTTCCCTGGGAAAGAAAACTCAGCAGTCCAGGTTCCTGATGTCAGTTTGTAGGGCTCCCTTGGGTCTATCAGGGCAGCACAAGTTTGAGGTGGGGACAACTTCGGTGTGGGGTCCATCCTTCGATATAAGGATTTTTTGCAGTGAGGCCCCTGCCCAGGAGCAGGGGCCCCTGGGCACATCCTTTTTCCATTTTCCCTGGGAAAGAAAACTCAGCAGTCCAGATTCCTGATGTCAGTTTGTAGGGCTCCCTTGGGTGTATCAGGGCACCACAAGTTTGAGGTGGGGACAACTTCGGTGTGGGGTCCATCCTTCGATATAAGGATTTTTTGCAGTCAGGGCCAGGGGCCCCTGGGCACATCCTTTTTCCATTTTCCCTGGGAAAGAAAACTCAGCAGTCCAGGTTCCTGATGTCTGTTTGTAGGGCTCCCTTGGGTCTATCAGGGCAGCGCAAGTTTGAGGTGGGGACAACTTCGGTGTGGGGTCCATCCTTCGATATAAGGATTTTTTGAAGTCAGGGCCAGGGGCCCCTGGGCACCTCCTTTTTCCTTTTTCCCTGGGAAAGAAAACTCAGCAGTCCAGGTTCCTGATGTCAGTTTGTAGGGCTCCCTTGGGTGTATCAGGGCAGCACAAGTTTGAGGTGGGGACAACTTAGGTGTGGGGTCCATCCTTCGATATAAGGATTTTTTGCAGTGAGGCCCCTGCCCAGGAGCAGGGGCCCCTGGGCACATCCTTTTTCCATTTTCCCTGGGAAAGAAAACTCAGCAGTCCAGGTTCCTGATGTCTGTTTGTAGGGCTCCCTTGGGTCTATCAGGGCAGCACAAGTTTGAGGTGGGGACAACTTTGGTGTGGGGTCCATCATTCGATATATTGATTTTGTGCACTCAGGGCCAGGGGCCCCCAGGAACACCCTTTGGCCATTTTCCCTGGGAAAGAAAACTCCGCAGTCCAGGTTGCTGATGTCAGTTTGTAGGGCTCCTTTGGGTGTATCAGGGCCGCACAATTTTGAGGTGGGGACAACTTCGGTGTGGTGTCCATCCTTCGATATAAGGATTCTTTGCAGTCAGGGCCAGGGGCCCCTGGGCACATCCTTTTTCCATTTTCCCTGGGAAAGAAAACTCAGCAGTCCAGGTTCCTGATGTCAGTTTGTAGGGCTCCCTTGGGTCTATCAGGGCAGCACAAGTTTGAGGTGGGGACAACTTCGGTGTGGGGTCCATCCTTCGATATAAGGATTCTTTGCAGTCCGGGCCAGGGGCCCCTGGGCACATCCTTTTTCCATTTTCCCTGGGAAAGAAAACTCAGCAGTCCAGGTTCCTGATGTCAGTTTGTAGGGCTCCCTTGGGTCTATCAGGGCAGCACAAGTTTGAGGTGGGGACAACTTCGGTGTGGGGTCCATCCTTCGATATAAAGATTTTTTGCAGTCAGGGCCAGGGGCCCCTGGGCACATCCTTTGGCCATTTTCCCTGGGAAAGAAAACTCAGCAGTCCAGGTTCCTGATGTCTGTTTGTAGGGCTCCCTTGGGTCTATCAGGGCAGCGCAAGTTTGAGGTGGGGACAACTTCGGTGTGGGGTCCATCCTTCGATATAAGGATTTTTTGAAGTCAGGGCCAGGGGCCCCTGGGCACATCCTTTTTCCTTTTTCCCTGGGAAAGAAAACTCAGCAGTCCAGGTTCCTGATGTCAGTTTGTAGGGCTCCCTTGGGTCTATCAGGGCAGCACAAGTTTGAGGTGGGGACAACTTCGGTGTGGGGTCCATCCTTCGATATAAGGATTTTTTGCAGTGAGGCCCCTGCCCAGGAGCAGGGGCCCCTGGGCACATCCTTTTTCCATTTTCCCTGGGAAAGAAAACTCAGCAGTCCAGGTTCCTGATGTCAGTTTGTAGGGCTCCCTTGGGTGTATCAGGGCAGCACAAGTTTGAGGTGGGGACAACTTTGGTGTGGGGTCCATCATTCGATATATTGATTTTGTGCACTCAGGGCCAGGGGCCCCTTGGCACATCCTTTTTCCATTTTCCCTGGGAAAGAAAACTCCGCAGTCCAGGTTGCTGATGTCAGTTTGTAGGGCTCCTTTGGGTGTATCAGGGCCGCACAATTTTGAGGTGGGGACAACTTCGGTGTGGGCTCCATCCTTCGATATAAGGATTCTTTGCAGTCAGGGCCAGGGGCCCCTGGGCACATCCTTTTTCCATTTTCCCTGGGAAAGAAAACTCAGCAGTCCAGGTTCCTGATGTCAGTTTGTAGGGCTCCCTTGGGTCTATCAGGGCAGCACAAGTTTGAGGTGGGGACAACTTTGGTGTGGGGTCCATCCTTCGATATAAGGATTTTTTGCAGTCAGGGCCAGGGGCCCCTGGGCACATCCTTTTTCCATTTTCCCTGGGAAAGAAAACTCAGCAGTCCAGGTTCCTGATGTCAGTTTGTAGGGCTCCCTTGGGTGTATCAGGGCAGCACAAGTTTGAGGTGGGGACAACTTTGGTGTGGGGTCCATCCTTCGATATAAGAATTTTTTGCAGTCAGGGCCTGGGGTCCCTGGGCACATCCTTTTTCCATTTTCCCTGGGAAAGAAAACTCAGCAGTCCAAGTTCCTGATGTCATTTTTTAGGGCTCCCTTGGGTCTATCAGGGCAGCACAAGTTTGAGGTGGGGACAACTTCGGTGTGGGCTCCATCCTTCGATATAAGGATTTTTTGCAGTCAGGGCCAGGGGTCCCCGGGCACATCCTTTGGCCATTTTCCCTGGGAAAGAAAACTCAGCAGTCCAGGTTCCTGATGTCATTTTTTAGGGCTCCCTTGGGTCTATCAGGGCAGCACAAGTTTGAGGTGGGGACAACTTCGGTGTGGGGTCCATCCTTCGATATAAGGATTCTTTGCAGTGAGGCCCCAGCCCAGGGCCAGGGGCCCCTGGGCACATCCTTTTTCCATTTTCCCTGGGAAAGAAAACTCAGCAGTCCAGGTTCCTGATGTCAGTTTGTAGAGCTCCCTTGGCTCTATCAGGGCAGCACAAGTTTGAGGTGGGGACAACTTCGGTGTGGGGTGCATCCTTCGATATAAAGATTTTTTGCAGTCAGGGACAGGGGCCCCTGGGCACATCCTTTTTCCATTTTCCCTGGGAAAGAAAACTCAGCAGTCCATGTTCCTGATGTCAGTTTGTAGGGCTCCCTTGGGTCTATCAGGGCAGCACAAGTTTGAGGTGGGGACAACTTCGGTGTGGGGTCCATCCTTCGATATAATGATTCTTTGCAGTCAGGCCCCAGCCCAGGGCCAGGGGCCCCTGTGCACATCCTTTTTCCATTTTCCCTGGGAAAGAAAACTCAGCAGTCCAGGTTCCTGATGTCAGTTTGTAGGGCTCCCTTGGGTGTATCAGGGCAGCACAAGTTTGAGGTGGGGACAACTTTGGTGTGGGGTCCATCCTTCGATATAAGGATTTTTTGCAGTCAGGGCCAGGGGCCCCTGGGCACATCCTTTTTCCATTTTCCCTGGGAAAGAAAACTCAGCAGTCCAGGTTCCTGATGTCAGTTTGTAGGGCTCCCTTGGGTCTATCAGGGCAGCACAAGTTTGAGGTGGGGACAAATTCGGTGTGGGCTCCATCCTTCGATATAAGGATTTTTTGTAGTGAGGGCCCTGTCCAGGGCCAGGGGCCCCTGTGCACATCCTTTTTCCATTTTCCCTGGGAAAGAAAACTCAGCAGTCCAGGTTCCTGATGTCAGTTTGTAGGGCTCCCTTGGGTCTATCAGGGCAGCACAAGTTTGAGGTGGGGACAACTTCGGTGTGGGGTCCATCCTTCGATATAAGGATTCTTTGCAGTGAGGCCCCTGGCCAGGAGCAGGGGCCCCTGGGCACATCCTTTTTCCATTTTCCCTGGGAAAGAAAACTCAGCAGTCCAGGTTCCTGATGTCAGTTTGTAGGGCTCCCATGGGTCTATCAGGGCAGCACAAGTTTGAGGTGGGGACAACTTTGGTGTGGGCTCCATCATTCGATATATTGATTTTGTGCACTCAGGGCCAGGGGCCCCCAGGAACATCCTTTGGCCATTTTCCCTGGGAAAGAAAACTCCGCAGTCCAGGTTGCTGATGTCAGTTTGTAGGGCCCCTTTGGGTGTATCAGGGCCGCACAATTTTGAGGTGGGGAAAACTTCGGTGTGGGCTCCATCCTTCGATATAAGGATTCTTTGCAGTCAGGGCCAGGGGCCCCTGGGCACATCCTTTTTCCATTTTCCCTGGGAAAGAAAACTCAGCAGTCCAGGTTCCTGATGTCAGTTTGTAGGGCTCCCTTGGGTCTATCAGGGCAGCACAAGTTTGAGGTGGGGACAACTTCGGTGTGGGGTCCATCCTTCGATATAATGATTCTTTGCAGTCAGGCCCCAGCCCAGGGCCAGGGGCCCCTGTGCACATCCTTTTTCCATTTTCCCTGGGAAAGAAAACTCAGCAGTCCAGGTTCCTGATGTCAGTTTGTAGGGCTCCCTTGGGTGTATCAGGGCAGCACAAGTTTGAGGTGGGGACAACTTTGGTGTGGGGTCCATCCTTCGATATAAGGATTTTTTGCAGTCAGGGCCAGGGGCCCCTGGGCACATCCTTTTTCCATTTTCCCTGGGAAAGAAAACTCAGCAGTCCAGGTTCCTGATGTCAGTTTGTAGGGCTCCCTTGGGTTTATCAGGGCAGCACAAGTTTGAGGTGGGGACAAATTCGGTGTGGGCTCCATCCTTCGATATAAGGATTTTTTGTAGTGAGGGCCCTGTCCAGGGCCAGGGGCCCCTGTGCACATCCTTTTTCCATTTTCCCTGGGAAAGAAAACTCAGCAGTCCAGGTTCCTGATGTCAGTTTGTAGGGCTCCCTTGGGTCTATCAGGGCAGCACAAGTTTGAGGTGGGGACAACTTCGGTGTGGGGTCCATCCTTCGATATAAGGATTCTTTGCAGTGAGGCCCCTGGCCAGGAGCAGGGGCCCCTGGGCACATCCTTTTTCCATTTTCCCTGGGAAAGAAAACTCAGCAGTCCAGGTTCCTGATGTCAGTTTGTAGGGCTCCCATGGGTCTATCAGGGCAGCACAAGTTTGAGGTGGGGACAACTTTGGTGTGGGCTCCATCATTCGATATATTGATTTTGTGCACTCAGGGCCAGGGGCCCCCAGGAACATCCTTTGGCCATTTTCCCTGGGAAAGAAAACTCCGCAGTCCAGGTTGCTGATGTCAGTTTGTAGGGCCCCTTTGGGTGTATCAGGGCCGCACAATTTTGAGGTGGGGAAAACTTCGGTGTGGGCTCCATCCTTCGATATAAGGATTCTTTGCAGTCAGGGCCAGGGGCCCCTGGGCACATCCTTTTTCCATTTTCCCTGGGAAAGAAAACTCAGCAGTCCAGGTTCCTGATGTCAGTTTGTAGGGCTCCCTTGGGTCTATCAGGGCAGCACAAGTTTGAGGTGGGGACAACTTTGGTGTGGGGTCCATCCTTCGATATAAGGATTTTTTGCAGTCAGGGCCAGGCGCCCCTGGGCACATCCTTTTTCCATTTTCCCTGGGAAAGAAAACTCAGCAGTCCAGGTTCCTGATGTCATTTTTTAGGGATCCCTTGGGTCTATCAGGGCAGCACAAGTTTGAGGTGGGGACAACTTCGGTGTGGGCTCCATCGTTCGATATAAGGATTTTTTGCAGTCAGGGCCAGGGGTCCCCGGGCACATCCTTTGGCCATTTTCCCTGGGAAAGAAAACTCAGCAGTCCAGGTTCCTGATGTCATTTTTTAGGGCTCCCTTGGGTCTATCAGGGCAGCACAAGTTTGAGGTGGGGACAACTTCGGTGTGGGGTCCATCCTTCGATATAAGGATTCTTTGCAGTGAGGCCCCAGCCCAGGGCCAGGGGCCCCTGGGCACATCCTTTTTCCATTTTCCCTGGGAAAGAAAACTCAGCAGTCCAGGTTCCTGATGTCAGTTTGTAGGGCTCCCTTGGGTCTATCAGGGCAGCACAAGTTTGAGGTGGGGACAACTTTGGTGTGGGGTCCATCCTTCGATATAAGAATTTTTTGCAGTCAGGGCCAGGGGTCCCTGGGCACATCCTTTTTCCATTTTCCCTGGGAAAGAAAACTCAGCAGTCCAAGTTCCTGATGTCATTTTTTAGGGCTCCCTTGGGTCTATCAGGGCAGCACAAGTTTGAGGTGGGGACAACTTCGGTGTGGGCTCCATCCTTCGATATAAGGATTTTTTGCAGTCAGGGCCAGGGGTCCCCGGGCACATCCTTTGGCCATTTTCCCTGGGAAAGAAAACTCAGCAGTCCAGGTTCCTGATGTCATTTTTTAGGGCTCCCTTGGGTCTATCAGGGCAGCACAAGTTTGAGGTGGGGACAACTTCGGTGTGGGGTCCATCCTTCGATATAAGGATTCTTTGCAGTGAGGCCCCAGCCCAGGGCCAGGGGCCCCTGGGCACATCCTTTTTCCATTTTCCCTGGGAAAGAAAACTCAGCAGTCCAGGTTCCTGATGTCAGTTTGTAGAGCTCCCTTGGCTCTATCAGGGCAGCACAAGTTTGAGGTGGGGACAACTTCGGTGTGGGGTGCATCCTTCGATATAAAGATTTTTTGCAGTCAGGGACAGGGGCCCCTGGGCACATCCTTTTTCCATTTTCCCTGGGAAAGAAAACTCAGCAGTCCATGTTCCTGATGTCAGTTTGTAGGGCTCCCTTGGGTCTATCAGGGCAGCACAAGTTTGAGGTGGGGACAACTTCGGTGTGGGGTCCATCCTTCGATATAATGATTCTTTGCAGTCAGGCCCCAGCCCAGGGCCAGGGGCCCCTGTGCACATCCTTTTTCCATTTTCCCTGGGAAAGAAAACTCAGCAGTCCAGGTTCCTGATGTCAGTTTGTAGGGCTCCCTTGGGTGTATCAGGGCAGCACAAGTTTGAGGTGGGGACAACTTTGGTGTGGGGTCCATCCTTCGATATAAGGATTTTTTGCAGTCAGGGCCAGGGGCCCCTGGGCACATCCTTTTTCCATTTTCCCTGGGAAAGAAAACTCAGCAGTCCAGGTTCCTGATGTCAGTTTGTAGGGCTCCCTTGGGTCTATCAGGGCAGCACAAGTTTGAGGTGGGGACAAATTCGGTGTGGGCTCCATCCTTCGATATAAGGATTTTTTGTAGTGAGGGCCCTGTCCAGGGCCAGGGGCCCCTGTGCACATCCTTTTTCCATTTTCCCTGGGAAAGAAAACTCAGCAGTCCAGGTTCCTGATGTCAGTTTGTAGGGCTCCCTTGGGTCTATCAGGGCAGCACAAGTTTGAGGTGGGGACAACTTCGGTGTGGGGTCCATCCTTCGATATAAGGATTCTTTGCAGTGAGGCCCCTGGCCAGGAGCAGGGGCCCCTGGGCACATCCTTTTTCCATTTTCCCTGGGAAAGAAAACTCAGCAGTCCAGGTTCCTGATGTCAGTTTGTAGGGCTCCCATGGGTCTATCAGGGCAGCACAAGTTTGAGGTGGGGACAACTTTGGTGTGGGCTCCATCATTCGATATATTGATTTTGTGCACTCAGGGCCAGGGGCCCCCAGGAACATCCTTTGGCCATTTTCCCTGGGAAAGAAAACTCCGCAGTCCAGGTTGCTGATGTCAGTTTGTAGGGCCCCTTTGGGTGTATCAGGGCCGCACAATTTTGAGGTGGGGAAAACTTCGGTGTGGGCTCCATCCTTCGATATAAGGATTCTTTGCAGTCAGGGCCAGGGGCCCCTGGGCACATCCTTTTTCCATTTTCCCTGGGAAAGAAAACTCAGCAGTCCAGGTTCCTGATGTCAGTTTGTAGGGCTCCCTTGGGTCTATCAGGGCAGCACAAGTTTGAGGTGGGGACAACTTCGGTGTGGGGTCCATCCTTCGATATAATGATTCTTTGCAGTCAGGCCCCAGCCCAGGGCCAGGGGCCCCTGTGCACATCCTTTTTCCATTTTCCCTGGGAAAGAAAACTCAGCAGTCCAGGTTCCTGATGTCAGTTTGTAGGGCTCCCTTGGGTGTATCAGGGCAGCACAAGTTTGAGGTGGGGACAACTTTGGTGTGGGGTCCATCCTTCGATATAAGGATTTTTTGCAGTCAGGGCCAGGGGCCCCTGGGCACATCCTTTTTCCATTTTCCCTGGGAAAGAAAACTCAGCAGTCCAGGTTCCTGATGTCAGTTTGTAGGGCTCCCTTGGGTCTATCAGGGCAGCACAAGTTTGAGGTGGGGACAAATTCGGTGTGGGCTCCATCCTTCGATATAAGGATTTTTTGTAGTGAGGGCCCTGTCCAGGGCCAGGGGCCCCTGTGCACATCCTTTTTCCATTTTCCCTGGGAAAGAAAACTCAGCAGTCCAGGTTCCTGATGTCAGTTTGTAGGGCTCCCTTGGGTCTATCAGGGCAGCACAAGTTTGAGGTGGGGACAACTTCGGTGTGGGGTCCATCCTTCGATATAAGGATTCTTTGCAGTGAGGCCCCTGGCCAGGAGCAGGGGCCCCTGGGCACATCCTTTTTCCATTTTCCCTGGGAAAGAAAACTCAGCAGTCCAGGTTCCTGATGTCAGTTTGTAGGGCTCCCATGGGTCTATCAGGGCAGCACAAGTTTGAGGTGGGGACAACTTTGGTGTGGGCTCCATCATTCGATATATTGATTTTGTGCACTCAGGGCCAGGGGCCCCCAGGAACATCCTTTGGCCATTTTCCCTGGGAAAGAAAACTCCGCAGTCCAGGTTGCTGATGTCAGTTTGTAGGGCCCCTTTGGGTGTATCAGGGCCGCACAATTTTGAGGTGGGGAAAACTTCGGTGTGGGCTCCATCCTTCGATATAAGGATTCTTTGCAGTCAGGGCCAGGGGCCCCTGGGCACATCCTTTTTCCATTTTCCCTGGGAAAGAAAACTCAGCAGTCCAGGTTCCTGATGTCAGTTTGTAGGGCTCCCTTGGGTCTATCAGGGCAGCACAAGTTTGAGGTGGGGACAACTTCGGTGTGGGGTCCATCCTTCGATATAAGGATTTTTTGCAGTCAGGGCCAGGCGCCCCTGGGCACATCCTTTTTCCATTTTCCCTGGGAAAGAAAACTCAGCAGTCCAGGTTCCTGATGTCATTTTTTAGGGATCCCTTGGGTCTATCAGGGCAGCACAAGTTTGAGGTGGGGACAACTTCGGTGTGGGCTCCATCGTTCGATATAAGGATTTTTTGCAGTCAGGGCCAGGGGTCCCCGGGCACATCCTTTGGCCATTTTCCCTGGGAAAGAAAACTCAGCAGTCCAGGTTCCTGATGTCATTTTTTAGGGCTCCCTTGGGTCTATCAGGGCAGCACAAGTTTGAGGTGGGGACAACTTCGGTGTGGGGTCCATCCTTCGATATAAGGATTCTTTGCAGTGAGGCCCCAGCCCAGGGCCAGGGGCCCCTGGGCACATCCTTTTTCCATTTTCCCTGGGAAAGAAAACTCAGCAGTCCAGGTTCCTGATGTCAGTTTGTAGAGCTCCCTTGGCTCTATCAGGGCAGCACAAGTTTGAGGTGGGGACAACTTCAGTGTGGGGTGCATCCTTCGATATAAGGATTCTTTGCAGTCAGGGCCAGGGGCCCCTGGGCACATCCTTTTTCCATTTTCCCTGGGAAAGAAAACTCAGCAGTCCAGGTTCCTGATGTCAGTTTGTAGGGCTCCCTTGGGTCTATCAGGGCAGCACAAGTTTGAGGTGGGGACAACTTCGGTCTGGGGTCCATCCTTCGATATAAGGATTTTTTGCAGTCAGGGCCAGGCGCCCCTGGGCACATCCTTTTTCCATTTTCCCTGGGAAAGAAAACTCAGCAGTCCAGGTTCCTGATGTCAGTTTGTAGGGCTCCCTTGGGTCTATCAGGGCAGCACAAGTTTGAGGTGGGGACAACTTCGGTGTGGGTTCCATCCTTCGATATAAGGATTTTTTGCAGTCAGGGCCAGGGGCCCCCGGGCACATCCTTTTTCCATTTTCCCTGGGAAAGAAAACTCAGCAGTCCAGGTTCCTGATGTCAGTTTGTAGGGCTCCCTTGGGTGTATCAGGGCAGCACAAGTTTGAGGTGGGGACAACTTCGGTCTGGGGTCCATCCTTCGATATAAGGATTTTTTGCAGTCAGGGCCAGTGGCCCCTGGGCACATCCTTTTTCCTTTTACCCTGGGAAAGAAAACTCAGCAGTCCAGGTTCCTGATGTCAGTTTGTAGGGCTCCCTTGGGTGTATCAGGGCAGCACAAGTTTGAGGTGGGGACAACTTCGGTGTGGGGTCCATCCTTCGATATAAGGATTTTTTGCAGTGATGTCCCTGCCCAGGAGCAGGGGCCCCTGGGCACATCCTTTTTCCATTTTCCCTGGGAAAGAAAACTCAGCAGTCCAGGTTCCTGATGTCAGTTTGTAGGGCTCCCTTGGGTCTATCAGGGCAGCACAAGTTTGAGGTGGGGACAACTTTGGTGTGGGCTCCATCATTCGATATATTGATTTTGTGCACTCAGGGCCAGGGGCCCCCAGGAACATCCTTTGGCCATTTTCCCTGGGAAAGAAAACTCCGCAGTCCAGGTTGCTGATGTCAGTTTGTAGGGCTCCTTTGGGTGTATCAGGGCCGCACAATTTTGAGGTGGGGACAACTTCGGTGTGGGCTCCATCCTTCGATATAAGGATTCTTTGCAGTCAGGGCCAGGGGCCCCTGGGCACATCCTTTTTCCATTTTCCCTGGGAAAGAAAACTCAGCAGTCCAGGTTCCTGATGTCAGTTTGTAGGGCTCCCTTGGGTCTATCAGGGCAGCACAAGTTTGAGGTGGGGACAACTTTGGTGTGGGGTCCATCCTTCGATATAAGGATTTTTTGCAGTCAGGGCCAGGGGCCCCTGGGCACATCCTTTTTCCATTTTCCCTGGGAAAGAAAACTCAGCAGTCCAGGTTCCTGATGTCAGTTTGTAGGGCTCCCTTGGGTCTATCAGGGCAGCACAAGTTTGAGGTGGGGACAACTTTGGTGTGGGGTCCATCCTTCGATATAAGAATTTTTTGCAGTCAGGGCCAGGGGCCCCTGGGCACATCCTTTTTCCATTTTCCCTGGGAAAGAAAACTCAGCAGTCCAAGTTCCTGATGTCATTTTTTAGGGCTCCCTTGGGTCTATCAGGGCAGCACAAGTTTGAGGTGGGGACAACTTCGGTGTGGTTTCCATCCTTCGATATAAGGATTTTTTGCAGTCAGGGCCAGGGGTCCCCGGGTACATCCTTTGGCCATTTTCCCTGGGAAAGAAAACTCAGCAGTCCAGGTTCCTGATGTCATTTTTTAGGGCTCCCTTGGGTCTATCAGGGCAGCACAAGTTTGAGGTGGGGACAACTTCGGTGTGGGGTCCATCCTTCGATATAAGGATTTTTTGCAGTCAGGGCCAGGGGCCCCTGGGCACATCCTTTTTCCATTTTCCCTGGGAAAGAAAACTCAGCAGTCCAGGTTCCTGATGTCAGTTTGTAGGGCTGCCTTGGGTCTATCAGGGCAGCACAAGTTTGAGGTGGGGACAACTTCAGTGTGGGGTCCATCCTTCGATATAAGGATTTTTTGCAGTCAGGGCCAGGGGCCCCTGGGCACATCCTTTTTCATTTTCCCTGGGAAAGAAAACTCAGCAGTCCAGGTTCCTGATGTCAGTTTGTAGGGCTCCCTTGGGTCTATCAGGCAAGCACAATTTTGAGGTGGGGACAACTTCGATGTGGGGTCCATCCTTCGATATAAGGATTTTTTGCAGTGAGGCCCCAGCCCAGGGCCAGGGGCCCCTGGGCACATCCTTTTTCCATTTTCCCTGGGAAAGAAAACTCAGCAGTCCAGGTTCCTGATGTCAGTTTGTAGGGCTCCCTTGGGTCTATCAGGGCAGCACAAGTTTGAGGTGGGGACAAATTCGGTGTGGGCTCCATCCTTCGATATAAGGATTTTTTGTAGTGAGGGCCCTGTCCAGGGCCAGGGGCCCCTGTGCACATCCTTTTTCCATTTTCCCTGGGAAAGAAAACTCAGCAGTCCAGGTTCCTGATGTCAGTTTGTAGGGCTCCCTTGGGTCTATCAGGGTAGCACAAGTTTGAGGTGGGGACAACATCGCTCTGGGGTCCATCCTTCGATATAAGGATTCTTTGCAGTGAGGCCCCTGGCCAGGAGCAGGGGCCCCTGGGCACATCCTTTTTCCATTTTCCCTGGGAAAGAAAACTCAGCAGTCCAGGTTCCTGATGTCAGTTTGTAGGGCTCCCATGGGTCTATCAGGGCAGCACAAGTTTGAGGTGGGGACAACTTTGGTGTGGGCTCCATCATTCGATATATTGATTTTGTGCACTCAGGGCCAGGGGCCCCCAGGAACATCCTTTGGCCATTTTCCCTGGGAAAGAAAACTCCGCAGTCCAGGTTGCTGATGTCAGTTTGTAGGGCTCCTTTGGGTGTATCAGGGCCGCACAATTTTGAGGTGGGGAAAACTTCGGTGTGGGCTCCATCCTTCGATATAAGGATTCTTTGCAGTCAGGGCCAGGGGCCCCTGGGCACATCCTTTTTCCATTTTCCCTGGGAAAGAAAACTCAGCAGTCCAGGTTCCTGATGTCAGTTTGTAGGGCTCCCTTGGGTCTATCAGGGCAGCACAAGTTTGAGGTGGGGACAACTTCGGTCTGGGGTCCATCCTTCGATATAAGGATTTTTTGCAGTCAGGGCCAGGCGCCCCTGGGCACATCCTTTTTCCATTTTCCCTGGGAAAGAAAACTCAGCAGTCCAGGTTCCTGATGTCAGTTTGTAGGGCTCCCTTGGGTCTATCAGGGCAGCACAAGTTTGAGGTGGGGACAACTTTGGTGTGGGGTCCATCCTTCGATATAAGGATTTTTTGCAGTCAGGGCCAGGGTTCCCCGGGCACATCCTTTTTCCATTTTCCCTGGGAAAGAAAACTCAGCAGTCCAGGTTCCTGATGTCAGTTTGTAGGGCTCCCTTGGGTCTATCAGGGCAGCACAAGTTTGAGGTGGGGACAATTTCGGTGTGGGGTCCATCCTTCGATATAAGGATTTTTTGCAGTCAGGGCCAGGGGCCCCTTGGCACATCCTTTTTCCATTTTCCCTGGGAAAGAAAACTCAGCAGTCCAGGTTCCTGATGTATGTTTGTAGGGCTCCCTTGGGTCTATCAGGGCAGCACAAGTTTGAGGTGGGGACAACTTCGGTCTGGGGTCCATCCTTCGATATAAGGATTTTTTGCAGTCAGGGCCAGTGGCCCCTGGGCACATCCTTTTTCCTTTTACCCTGGGAAAGAAAACTCAGCAGTCCAGGTTCCTGATGTCAGTTTGTAGGGCTCCCTTGGGTGTATCAGGGCAGCACAAGTTTGAGGTGGGGACAACTTCGGTGTGGGGTCCATCCTTCGATATAAGGATTTTTTGCAGTCAGGGCCAGGGGCCCCTGGGCACATCCTTTTTCCATTTTCCCTGGGAAAGAAAACTCAGCAGTCCAGGTTCCTGATGTCAGTTTGTAGGGCTGCCTTGGGTCTATCAGGGCAGCACAAGTTTGAGGTGGGGACAACTTCAGTGTGGGGTCCATCCTTCGATATAAGGATTCTTTGCAGTCAGGGCCAGGGGCCCGCTGGCACACCCTTTGGCCATTTTCCCTGGGAAAGAAAACTCAGCAGTCCCGGTTCCTGATGTCAGTTTGTAGGGCTCCCTTGGGTCTATCAGGGCAGCACAAGTTCGAGATGGGGACAACTTCGGTGTGGGGTCCATCCTTCGATATAAGGATTTTTTGCAGTGAGGCCCAGCCCAGGGCCAGGAGCCCCTGGGCACATCCTTTTTCATTTTCCCTGGGAAAGAAAACTCAGCAGTCCAGGTTCCTGATGTCAGTTTGTAGGGCTCCCTTGGGTCTATCAGGGCAGCACAAGTTTGAGGTGGGGACAACTTCGGTGTGGGGTCCATCCTTCGATATAAGGATTCTTTGCAGTCAGGGCCAGGGGCCCCTGGGCACATCCTTTTTCCATTTTCCCTGGGAAAGAAAACTCAGCAGTCCAGGTTCCTGATGTCAGTTTGTAGGGCTCCCTTGGGTCTATCAGGGCAGCACAAGTTTGAGGTGGGGACAACTTCGGTGTGGGGTCCATCCTTCGATATAAGGATTTTTTGCAGTCAGGGCCAGGGGCCCCTGGGCACATCCTTTTTCCATTTTCCCTGGGAAAGAAAACTCAGCAGTCCAGGTTCCTGATGTCAGTTTGTAGGGCTCCCTTGGGTCTATCAGGGCAGCACAAGTTTGAGGTGGGGACAACTTCGGTGTGGGGTCCATCCTTCGATATAAGGATTCTTTGCAGTCAGGCCCCAGCCCAGGGCCAGGGGCCCCTGGGCACATCCTTTTTCCATTTTCCCTGGGAAAGAAAACTCAGCAGTCCAGGTTCCTGATGTCAGTTTGTAGGGCTCCCTGGGGTCTATCAGGGCAGCACATGTTTGAGGTGGGGACAACTTCGGTGTGGGGTCCATCCTTCGATATAAGGATTTTTTGCAGTGAGGACCAGCCCAGGGCCAGGGGCCCCTGGGCACATCCTTTTTCATTTTCCCTGGGAAAGAAAACTCAGCAGTCCAGGTTCCTGATGTCAGTTTGTAGAGCTCCCTTGGGTCTATCAGGGCAGCACAAGTTTGAGGTGGGGACAACTTCGGTGTGGGGTCCATCCTTCGATATAAGGATTTTTTTCAGTGAGGCCCAGCCCAGGGCCAGGGGCCCCAGGGCACATCCTTTTTCCATTTTCCCTGGGAAAGAAAACTCAGCAGTCCAGGTTCCTGATGTCAATTTGTAGGGCTCCCTTGGGTCTATCAGGGTAGCACAAGTTTGAGGTTGCAACAACTTTGGTGTGGGGTGCATCCTTCGATATAAGGATTTTTTGTAGTGAGGTTCCTGTCCAGCGCCAGGGGCCCCTGGGCACATCCTTTTTCCATTTTCCCTGGGAAAGAAAACTCAGCAGTCCAGGTTCCCGATGTCAGTTTGTAGGGCTCCCTTGGGTCTATCAGGGCAGCACAAGTTTGAGGTGGGGACAACTTCGGTGTGGGGTCCATCCTTCGATATAAGGATTTCTTGTAGTGAGGTCCCTGCCAAGGGCCAGGGGCCGCTGGGCACATCGTTTTCCATTTTCCCTGGGAAAAAACACTCAGCAGTCCAGGTTCCTGATGTCAGTTTGTAGGGCTCCCTTGGGTGTATCAGGGCAGCACAAGTTTGAGGTGGGGACAACTTCGGTGTGGGGTCCATTCTTCGATATAAGGATTTTTTGCAGTCAGGGCCAGGGTCCCCTGGGCACATCCTTTTTCCATTTTCCCTGGGAAAGAAAACTCAGCAGTCCAGGTTCCTGATGTCAGTTTGTAGGGCTCCCTTGGGTCTATCAGGGCAGCACAAGTTTGAGGTGGGGACAACTTCGGTGTGGGGTCCATCCTTCGATATAAGGATTCTTTGCAGTCAGGCCCCAGCCCAGGGCCAGGGGCCCCTGGGCACATCCTTTTTCCATTTTCCCTGGGAAAGAAAACTCAGCAGTCCAGGTTCCTGATGTCAGTTTGTAGGGCTCCCTTGGGTCTATCAGGGCAGCACAAGTTTGAGGTGGGGACAACTTCGGTCTGGGCTCCATCCTTCGATATAAGGATTCTTTGCAGTCAATGCCAGGGGCCCCCGGGCACATCCTTTGGCCATTTTCCCTGGGAAAGAAAACTCAGCAGTCCAGGTTCCTGATGTCAGTTTGTAGGGCTTCCTTGGGTGTATCAGGGCAGCACAAGTTTGAGTTGGGGACAACTTCGGTGTGGGGTGCATCCTTCGATACAAAGATTTTTTGCAGTCAGGGCCAGGGGCCCCTGGGCACATCCTTTTTCCATTTTCCCTGGGAAAGAATACTCAGCAGTCCAGGTTCCTGATGTCAGTTTGTAGGGCTCCCTTGGGTCTATCAGGGCAGCACAAGTTTGAGGTGGGGACAACTTCGGTGTGGGGTCCATCCTTCGATATAAGGATTTTTTGCAGTCAGGGCCAGGGGCCCCTGGGCACATCCTTTTTCCATTTTCCCTGGGAAAGAAAACTCAGCAGTCCAGGTTCCTGATGTCAGTTTGTAGGGCTCCCTTGGGTCTATCACGGCAGCACAAGTTTGAGGTGGGGACAACTTCGGTGTGGGGTCCATCCTTTGATATATGTATTTCTTGTAGTGAGGTCCCGGTCCAGTGCCAGGGGCCCCTGTGCACATCCTTTTTCCATTTTCCCTGGGAAAGAAAACTCAGCACACCAGGTTCCTGATGTCAGTTTGTAGGGCTTCCTTGGGTGTATCAGGGCAGCACAAGTTTGAGGTGGGGACAACTTCGGTGTGGGGTGCATCCTTCGATATAAGGATGTTTTGCAGTCAGGGCCAGGGGCCCCTGTGCACATCCTTTTTCCATTTTCCCTGGGAAAGAAAACTCAGCAGTCCAGGTTCCTGATGTCAGTTTGTAGGGCTCCCTTGGGTCTATCAGGGCAGCACAAGTTTGAGGTGGGGACAACTTCGGTGTGGGGTCCATCCTTCGATATAAGGATATTTTGCAGTCAGGGCCAGGGGCCCAGGGCCAGGGGCCCCCGGGCACATCCTTTTCCCATTTTCCCTGGGAAAGAAAACTCAGCAGTCCAGGTTCCTGATGTCAGTTTGTAGGGCTCCCTTGGGTCTATCAGGGCAGCACAAGTTTGAGGTGGGGACAACTTCGGTCTGGGCTCCATCCTTCGATATAAGGATTCTTTGCAGGCAGTGCCAGGGGCCCCCGGGCACATCCTTTGGCCATTTTCCCTGGGAAAGAAAACTCAGCAGTCCAGGTTCCTGATGTCAGTTTGTAGGGCTTCCTTGGGTGTATCAGGGCAGCACAAGTTTGAGTTGGGGACAACTTCGGTGTGGGGTCCATCCTTCGATACATAGATTTTTTGCAGTCAGGGCCAGGGGCCCCTGGGCACATCCTTTTTCCATTTTCCCTGGGAAAGAAAACTCAGCAGTCCAGGTTCCTGATGTCAGTTTGTAGGGCTCCCTTGGGTCTATCAGGGCAGCACAAGTTTGAGGTGGGGACAACTTCGGTGTGGGGTCCATCCTTCGATATAAGGATTCTTTGCAGTCAGGGCCAGGGGCCCAGGGCCAGGGGTCCCCGGGCACATCCTTTTTCCATTTTCCCTGGGAAAGAAAACTCAGCAGTCCAGGTTCCTGATGTCAGTTTGTAGGGCTCCCTTGGGTCTATCAGGGCAGCACAAGTTTGAGGTGGGGACAACTTCGGTCTGGGCTCCATCCTTCGATATAAGGATTCTTTGCAGTCAATGCCAGGGGCCCCCGGGCACATCCTTTGGCCATTTTCCCTGGGAAAGAAAACTCAGCAGTCCAGGTTCCTGATGTCAGTTTGTAGGGCTCCCTTGGGTCTATCAGGGCAGCACAAGTTTGAGTTGGGGACAACTTCGGTGTGGGGTGCATCCTTCGATACAAAGATTTTTTGCAGTCAGGGCCAGGGGCCCCTGGGCACATCCTTTTTCCATTTTCCCTGGGAAAGAATACTCAGCAGTCCAGGTTCCTGATGTCAGTTTGTAGGGCTCCCTTGGGTCTATCAGGGCAGCACAAGTTTGAGGTGGGGACAACTTCGGTGTGGGGTCCATCCTTCGATATAAGGATTTTTTGCAGTGAGGCCCCAACCCAGGGCCAGGGGCCCCTGGGTACATCCTTTTTCCATTTTCCCTGGGAAAGAAAACTCAGCAGTCCAGGTTCCTGATGTCAGTTTGTAGGGCTCCCTTGGGTGTATCAGGGCAGCACAAGTTTGAGGTGGGGACAACTTCGGTGTGGGGTCCATTCTTCGATATAAGGATTTTTTGCAGTCAGGGCCAGGGTCCCCTGGGCACATCCTTTTTCCATTTTCCCTGGGAAAGAAAACTCAGCAGTCCAGGTTCCTGATGTCAGTTTGTAGGGCTCCCTTGGGTCTATCAGGGCAGCACAAGTTTGAGGTGGGGACAACTTCGGTGTGGGGTCCATCCTTCGATATAAGGATTCTTTGCAGTCAGGGCCAGGGGCCCAGGGCCAGGGGTCCCCGGGCACATCCTTTTTCCATTTTCCCTGGGAAAGAAAACTCAGCAGTCCAGGTTCCTGATGTCAGTTTGTAGGGCTCCCTTGGGTCTATCAGGGCAGCACAAGTTTGAGGTGGGGACAACTTCGGTCTGGGCTCCATCCTTCGATATAAGGATTCTTTGCAGTCAATGCCAGGGGCCCCCGGGCACATCCTTTGGCCATTTTCCCTGGGAAAGAAAACTCAGCAGTCCAGGTTCCTGATGTCAGTTTGTAGGGCTTCCTTGGGTGTATCAGGGCAGCACAAGTTTGAGTTGGGGACAACTTCGGTGTGGGGTGCATCCTTCGATACAAAGATTTTTTGCAGTCAGGGCCAGGGGCCCCTGGGCACATCCTTTTTCCATTTTCCCTGGGAAAGAATACTCAGCAGTCCAGGTTCCTGATGTCAGTTTGTAGGGCTCCCTTGGGTCTATCAGGGCAGCACAAGTTTGACGTGGGGACAACTTCGGTGTGGGGTCCATCCTTCGATATAAGGATTTTTTGCAGTGAGGTCCCTGCCCAGGGCCAGGGGCCCCTGTGCACATCCTTTTTCCATTTTCCCTGGGAAAGAAAACTCAGCAGTCCAGGTTCCTGATGTCAGTTTGTAGGGCTCCCTTGGGTCTATCAGGGCAGCACAAGTTTGAGGTGGGGACAACTTCGGTGTGGGGTGCATCCTTCGATACAAAGATTTTTTGCAGTCAGGGCCAGGGGCCCCTGGGCACATCCTTTTTCCATTTTCCCTGGGAAAGAAAACTCAGCAGTCCAGGTTCCTGATGTCAGTTTGTAGGGCTCCCTTGGGTCTATCACGGCAGCACAAGTTTGAGGTGGGGACAACTTCGGTGTGGGGTCCATCCTTTGATATATGTATTTCTTGTAGTGAGGTCCCGGTCCAGTGCCAGGGGCCCCTGTGCACATCCTTTTTCCATTTTCCCTGGGAAAGAAAACTCAGCACACCAGGTTCCTGATGTCAGTTTGTAGGGCTTCCTTGGGTGTATCAGGGCAGCACAAGTTTGAGGTGGGGACAACTTCGGTGTGGGGTGCATCCTTCGATATAAGGATGTTTTGCAGTCAGGGCCAGGGGCCCCTGTGCACATCCTTTTTCCATTTTCCCTGGGAAAGAAAACTCAGCAGTCCAGGTTCCTGATGTCAGTTTGTAGGGCTCCCTTGGGTCTATCAGGGCAGCACAAGTTTGAGGTGGGGACAACTTCGGTGTGGGGTCCATCCTTCGATATAAGGATATTTTGCAGTCAGGGCCAGGGGCCCAGGGCCAGGGGCCCCCGGGCACATCCTTTTCCCATTTTCCCTGGGAAAGAAAACTCAGCAGTCCAGGTTCCTGATGTCAGTTTGTAGGGCTCCCTTGGGTCTATCAGGGCAGCACAAGTTTGAGGTGGGGACAACTTCGGTGTGGGGTCCATCCTTCGATATAAGGATTTTTTGCAGTGAGGTCCCTGCCCAGGGCCAGGGGCCCCTGGGCACATCCTTTTTCCATTTTCCCTGGGAAAGAAAACTCAGCAGTCCAGGTTCCTGATGTCAGTTTGTAGGGCTCCCTTGGGTCTATCAGGGCAGCACAAGTTTGAGGTGGGGACAACTTCGGTGTGGGGTCCATTCTTCGATATAAGGATTTTTTGAAGTCAGGGCCAGGGTCCCCTGGGCACATCCTTTTTCCATTTTCCCTGGGAAAGAAAACTCAGCAGTCCAGGTTCCTGATGTCAGTTTGTAGGGCTCCCTTGGGTCTATCAGGGCAGCACAAGTTTGAGGTGGGGACAACTTCGGTGTGGGGTCCATCCTTCGATATAAGGATTCTTTGCAGTCAGGGCCAGGGGCCCAGGGCCAGGGGTCCCCGGGCACATCCTTTTTCCATTTTCCCTGGGAAAGAAAACTCAGCAGTCCAGGTTCCTGATGTCATTTTTTAGGGCTCCCTTGGGTCTATCAGGGCAGCACAAGTTTGAGGTGGGGACAACTTCGGTCTGGGCTCCATCCTTCGATATAAGGATTCTTTGCAGTCAATGCTAGGGGCCCCCGGGCACATCCTTTGGCCATTTTCCCTGGGAAAGAAAACTCAGCAGTCCAGGTTCCTGATGTCAGTTTGTAGGGCTTCCTTGGGTGTATCAGGGCAGCACAAGTTTGAGTTGGGGACAACTTCGGTGTGGGGTGCATCCTTCGATACAAAGATTTTTTGCAGTCAGGGCCAGGGGCCCCTGGGCACATCCTTTTTCCATTTTCCCTGGGAAAGAATACTCAGCAGTCCAGGTTCCTGATGTCAGTTTGTAGGGCTCCCTTGGGTCTATCAGGGCAGCACAAGTTTGAGGTGGGGACAACTTCGGTGTGGGGTCCATCCTTCGATATAAGGATTTTTTGCAGTGAGGTCCCTGCCCAGGGCCAGGGGCCCCTGTGCACATCCTTTTTCCATTTTCCCTGGGAAAGAAAACTCAGCAGTCCAGGTTCCTGATGTCAGTTTGTAGGGCTCCCTTGGGTCTATCAGGGCAGCACAAGTTTGAGGTGGGGACAACTTCGGTGTGGGGTCCATCCTTCGATATAAGGATTTTTTGCAGTCAGGGCCAGGGGCCCCTGGGCACATCCTTTTTCCATTTTCCCTGGGAAAGAAAACTCAGCAGTCCAGGTTCCTGATGTCAGTTTGTAGGGCTCCCTTGGGTCTATCACGGCAGCACAAGTTTGAGGTGGGGACAACTTCGGTGTGGGGTCCATCCTTTGATATATGTATTTCTTGTAGTGAGGTCCCGGTCCAGTGCCAGGGGCCCCTGTGCACATCCTTTTTCCATTTTCCCTGGGAAAGAAAACTCTGCACACCAGGTTCCTGATGTCAGTTTGTAGGGCTTCCTTGGGTGTATCAGGGCAGCACAAGTTTGAGGTGGGGACAACTTCGGTGTGGGGTGCATCCTTCGATATAAGGATGTTTTGCAGTCAGGGCCAGGGGCCCCTGTGCACATCCTTTTTCCATTTTCCCTGGGAAAGAAAACTCAGCAGTCCAGGTTCCTGATGTCAGTTTGTAGGGCTCCCTTGGGTCTATCAGGGCAGCACAAGTTTGAGGTGGGGACAACTTCGGTGTGGGGTCCATCCTTCGATATAAGGATATTTTGCAGTCAGGGCCAGGGGCCCAGGACCAGGGGCCCCCGGGCACATCCTTTTCCCATTTTCCCTGGGAAAGAAAACTCAGCAGTCCAGGTTCCTGATGTCAGTTTGTAGGGCTCCCTTGGGTCTATCAGGGCAGCACAAGTTTGAGGTGGGGACAACTTCGGTCTGGGCTCCATCCTTCGATATAAGGATTCTTTGCAGGCAGTGCCAGGGGCCCCCGGGCACATCCTTTGGCCATTATCCCTGGGAAAGAAAACTCAGCAGTCCAGGTTCCTGATGTCAGTTTGTAGGGCTTCCTTGGGTGTATCAGGGCAGCACAAGTTTGAGTTGGGGACAACTTCGGTGTGGGTTCCATCCTTCGATACATAGATTTTTTGCAGTCAGGGCCAGGGGCCCCTGGGCACATCCTTTTTCCATTTTCCCTGGGAAAGAAAACTCAGCAGTCCAGGTTCCTGATGTCAGTTTGTAGGGCTCCCTTGGGTCTATCAGGACAGCACAAGTTTGAGGTGGGGACAGCTTCGGTGTGGGGTCCATCCTTCGATATAAGGATTTTTTGCAGTGAGGTACCTGCCCAGGGCCAGGGGCCCCTGTGCACATCCTTTTTCCATTTTCCCTGGGAAAGAAAACTCAGCAGTCCAGGTTCCTGATGTCAGTTTGTAGGGCTCCCTTGGGTCTATCAGGGCAGCACAAGTTTGAGGTGGGGACAACTTCGGTGTGGGGTCCATCCTTCGAAATAAGGATTTCTTGTTGTGAGGTCCCTGCCAAGGGCCAGGGGCCGCTGTGCACATCCTTTTTCCATTTTCCCTGGGAAGGAAAACTCAGCAGTCCAGGTTCCTGATGTCAGTTTGTAGGGCTCCCTTGGGTCTATCAGGGCAGCACAAGTTTGAGGTGGGGACAACTTCGGTGTGGGGTCCATCCTTCGATATAAGGATTTTTTGCAGTGAGGTCCCTGTCCAGGGCCAGGGGCCCCTGGGCACATCCTTTTTCCATTTTCCCTGGGAAAGAAAACTCAGCAGTCCAGGTTCCTGATGTCAGTTTGTAGGGCTCCCTTAGGTCTATCAGGGTAGCACAAGTTTGAGGTGGGGACAACTTTGGTGTGGGGTCCATCCTTCGATATAAGGATTTTTTGCAGTCAGGGCCAGGGGCCCCCGGGCACATCCTTTGGCCATTTTCCCTGGGAAAGAAAACTCAGCAGTCCAGGTTCCTGATGTCAGTTTGTAGGGCTCCCTTGGGTCTATCAGGGTAGCAGAAGTTTGATGTGCGGACTACTTCAGTGTACGCTCCATCCTTCAATATAAGGATTTTTTGCAGTCAGGGCCAGAGGCCCCTGGGCACATCCTTTTTCCATTTTCCCTGGGAAAGAAAACTCAGCAGTCCAGGTTCCTGATGTCAGTTTGTAGGGCTCCCTTGGGTCTATCAGGGCAGCACAAGTTTGAGGTGGGGACAACTTCGGTGTGAGGTCCATCCTTCGATATAAGGATTTTTTGCAGTGAGGCCCCAACCCAGGGCCAGGGGCCCCTGGGTACATCCTTTTTCCATTTTCCCTGGGAAAGAAAACTCAGCAGTCCAGGTTCCTGATGTCAGTTTGTAGGGCTCCCTTGGGTCTATCAGGGCAGCACAAGTTTGAGGTGGGGACAACTTCGGTGTGGGGTCCATCCTTCGATATAAGGATTCTTTGCAGTCAGGGCCAGGGGTCCCTGGGCACATCCTTTTTCCATTTTCCCTGGGAAAGAAAACTCAGCAGTCCAGGTTCCTGATGTCAGTTTGTAGGGCTCCCTTGGGTCTATCAAGGCAGCACAAGTTTGAGGTGGGGACAACTTTGGTGTGGGGTCCATTCTTCGATATAAGGATTTTTTGCAGTCAGGGCTAGGGGCCCCTGGGCACATCCTTTTTCCATTTTCCCTGGGAAAGAAAACTCAGCAGTCCAGGTTCCTGATGTCAGTTTGTAGGGCTCCCTTGGGTCTATCAGGGCAGCACAAGTTTGAGGTGGGGACAACTTTGGTGTGGGGTCCATCCTTCGATATAAGGATTTATTGCAGTCAGGGCCAGGGGCCCCTGGGCACATCCTTTTCCCATTTTCCCTGGGAAAGAAAACTCAGCAGTCCAAGTTCCTGATGTCATTTTTTAGGGCTCCCTTGGGTCTATCAGGGCAGCACAAGTTTGAGGTGGGGACAACTTCGGTCTGGGCTCCATCCTTCGATATAAGGATTTTTTGCAGTCAGGGCTAGGGGTCCCCGGGCACATCCTTTGGCCATTTTCCCTGGGAAAGAAAACTCAGCAGTCCAGGTTCCTTATGTCATTTTTTAGGGCTCCCTTGGGTCTATCAGGGCAGCACAAGTTTGAGGTGGGGACAACTTCGGTGTGGGGTCCATCCTTCGATATAAGGATTTTTTGCAGTCAGGGCCAGGGGCCCCTGGGCACATCCTTTTTCCATTTTCCCTGGGAAAGAAAACTCAGCAGTCCAGGTTCCTGATGTCAGTTTGTAGGGCTCCCTTGGGTCTATCAGGGCAGCACAAGTTTGAGGTGGGGACAACTTCGGTGTGGGGTCCATCCTTCGATATAAGGATTCTTTGCAGTCAGGGCCAGGGGCCCAGGGCCAGGGGTCCCCGGGCACATCCTTTTTCCATTTTCCCTGGGAAAGAAAACTCAGCAGTCCAGGTTCCTGATGTCAGTTTGTAGGGCTCCCTTGGGTCTATCAGGGCAGCACAAGTTTGAGGTGGGGACAACTTCGGTCTGGGCTCCATCCTTCGATATAAGGATTCTTTGCAGTCAATGCCAGGGGCCCCCGGGCACATCCTTTGGCCATTTTCCCTGGGAAAGAAAACTCAGCAGTCCAGGTTCCTGATGTCAGTTTGTAGGGCTCCCTTGGGTCTATCAGGGCAGCACAAGTTTGAGTTGGGGACAACTTCGGTGTGGGGTGCATCCTTCGATACAAAGATTTTTTGCAGTCAGGGCCAGGGGCCCCTGGGCACATCCTTTTTCCATTTTCCCTGGGAAAGAATACTCAGCAGTCCAGGTTCCTGATGTCAGTTTGTAGGGCTCCCTTGGGTCTATCAGGGCAGCACAAGTTTGAGGTGGGGACAACTTCGGTGTGGGGTCCATCCTTCGATATAAGGATTTTTTGCAGTGAGGTCCCTGCCCAGGGCCAGGGGCCCCTGTGCACATCCTTTTTCCATTTTCCCTGGGAAAGAAAACTCAGCAGTCCAGGTTCCTGATGTCAGTTTGTAGGGCTCCCTTGGGTGTATCAGGGCAGCACAAGTTTGAGGTGGGGACAACTTCGGTGTGGGGTCCATTCTTCGATATAAGGATTTTTTGCAGTCAGGGCCAGGGTCCCCTGGGCACATCCTTTTTCCATTTTCCCTGGGAAAGAAAACTCAGCAGTCCAGGTTCCTGATGTCAGTTTGTAGGGCTCCCTTGGGTCTATCAGGGCAGCACAAGTTTGAGGTGGGGACAACTTCGGTGTGGGGTCCATCCTTCGATATAAGGATTCTTTGCAGTCAGGGCCAGGGGCCCAGGGCCAGGGGTCCCCGGGCACATCCTTTTTCCATTTTCCCTGGGAAAGAAAACTCAGCAGTCCAGGTTCCTGATGTCAGTTTGTAGGGCTCCCTTGGGTCTATCAGGGCAGCACAAGTTTGAGGTGGGGACAACTTCGGTCTGGGCTCCATCCTTCGATATAAGGATTCTTTGCAGTCAATGCCAGGGGCCCCCGGGCACATCCTTTGGCCATTTTCCCTGGGAAAGAAAACTCAGCAGTCCAGGTTCCTGATGTCAGTTTGTAGGGCTTCCTTGGGTGTATCAGGGCAGCACAAGTTTGAGTTGGGGACAACTTCGGTGTGGGGTCCATCCTTCGATACATAGATTTTTTGCAGTCAGGGCCAGGCGCCCCTGGGCACATCCTTTTTCCATTTTCCCTGGGAAAGAAAACTCAGCAGTCCAGGTTCCTGATGTCAGTTTGTAGGGCTCCCTTGGGTCTATCAGGGCAGCACAAGTTTGAGGTGGGGACAACTTCGGTGTGGGGTCCATCCTTCGATATAAGGATTCTTTGCAGTCAGGGCCAGGGGCCCAGGGCCAGGGGTCCCCGGGCACATCCTTTTTCCATTTTCCCTGGGAAAGAAAACTCAGCAGTCCAGGTTCCTGATGTCAGTTTGTAGGGCTCCCTTGGGTCTATCAGGGCAGCACAAGTTTGAGGTGGGGACAACTTCGGTCTGGGCTCCATCCTTCGATATAAGGATTCTTTGCAGTCAATGCCAGGGGCCCCCGGGCACATCCTTTGGCCATTTTCCCTGGGAAAGAAAACTCAGCAGTCCAGGTTCCTGATGTCAGTTTGTAGGGCTTCCTTGGGTGTATCAGGCCAGCACAAGTTTGAGTTGGGGACAACTTCGGTGTGGGGTGCATCCTTCGATACAAAGATTTTTTGCAGTCAGGGCCAGGGGCCCCTGGGCACATCCTTTTTCCATTTTCCCTGGGAAAGAATACTCAGCAGTCCAGGTTCCTGATGTCAGTTTGTAGGGCTCCCTTGGGTCTATCAGGGCAGCACAAGTTTGAGGTGGGGACAACTTCGGTGTGGGGTCCATCCTTCGATATAAGGATTTTTTGCAGTGAGGTCCCTGCCCAGGGCCAGGGGCCCCTGTGCACATCCTTTTTCCATTTTCCCTGGGAAAGAAAACTCAGCAGTCCAGGTTCCTGATGTCAGTTTGTAGGGCTCCCTTGGGTCTATCAGGGCAGCACAAGTTTGAGGTGGGGACAACTTCGGTGTGGGGTCCATTCTTCGATATAAGGATTTTTTGAAGTCAGGGCCAGGGTCCCCTGGGCACATCCTTTTTCCATTTTCCCTGGGAAAGAAAACTCAGCAGTCCAGGTTCCTGATGTCAGTTTGTAGGGCTCCCTTGGGTCTATCAGGGCAGCACAAGTTTGAGGTGGGGACAACTTCGGTGTGGGGTCCATCCTTCGATATAAGGATTCTTTGCAGTCAGGGCCAGGGGCCCAGGGCCAGGGGTCCCCGGGCACATCCTTTTTCCATTTTCCCTGGGAAAGAAAACTCAGCAGTCCAGGTTCCTGATGTCAGTTTGTAGGGCTCCCTTGGGTCTATCAGGGCAGCACAAGTTTGAGGTGGGGACAACTTCGGTCTGGGCTCCATCCTTCGATATAAGGATTCTTTGCAGTCAATGCTAGGGGCCCCCGGGCACATCCTTTGGCCATTTTCCCTGGGAAAGAAAACTCAGCAGTCCAGGTTCCTGATGTCAGTTTGTAGGGCTTCCTTGGGTGTATCAGGGCAGCACAAGTTTGAGGTGGGGACAACTTCGGTGTGGGGTCCATCCTTCGATATAAGGATTTTTTGCAGTCAGGGCCAGGGGCCCCTGGGCACATCCTTTTTCCATTTTCCCTGGGAAAGAAAACTCAGCAGTCCAGGTTCCTGATGTCAGTTTGTAGGGCTCCCTTGGGTCTATCACGGCAGCACAAGTTTGAGGTGGGGACAACTTCGGTGTGGGGTCCATCCTTTGATATATGTATTTCTTGTAGTGAGGTCCCGGTCCAGTGCCAGGGGCCCCTGTGCACATCCTTTTTCCATTTTCCCTGGGAAAGAAAACTCAGCACACCAGGTTCCTGATGTCAGTTTGTAGGGCTTCCTTGGGTGTATCAGGGCAGCACAAGTTTGAGGTGGGGACAACTTCGGTGTGGGGTGCATCCTTCGATATAAGGATGTTTTGCAGTCAGGGCCAGGGGCCCCTGTGCACATCCTTTTTCCATTTTCCCTGGGAAAGAAAACTCAGCAGTCCAGGTTCCTGATGTCAGTTTGTAGGGCTCCCTTGGGTCTATCAGGGCAGCACAAGTTTGAGGTGGGGACAACTTCGGTGTGGGGTCCATCCTTCGATATAAGGATATTTTGCAGTCAGGGCCAGGGGCCCAGGACCAGGGGCCCCCGGGCACATCCTTTTCCCATTTTCCCTGGGAAAGAAAACTCAGCAGTCCAGGTTCCTGATGTCAGTTTGTAGGGCTCCCTTGGGTCTATCAGGGCAGCACAAGTTTGAGGTGGGGACAACTTCGGTCTGGGCTCCATCCTTCGATATAAGGATTCTTTGCAGGCAGTGCCAGGGGCCCCCGGGCACATCCTTTGGCCATTATCCCTGGGAAAGAAAACTCAGCAGTCCAGGTTCCTGATGTCAGTTTGTAGGGCTTCCTTGGGTGTATCAGGGCAGCACAAGTTTGAGTTGGGGACAACTTCGGTGTGGGTTCCATCCTTCGATACATAGATTTTTTGCAGTCAGGGCCAGGGGCCCCTGGGCACATCCTTTTTCCATTTTCCCTGGGAAAGAAAACTCAGCAGTCCAGGTTCCTGATGTCAGTTTGTAGGGCTCCCTTGGGTCTATCAGGACAGCACAAGTTTGAGGTGGGGACAGCTTCGGTGTGGGGTCCATCCTTCGATATAAGGATTTTTTGCAGTGAGGTACCTGCCCAGGGCCAGGGGCCCCTGTGCACATCCTTTTTCCATTTTCCCTGGGAAAGAAAACTCAGCAGTCCAGGTTCCTGATGTCAGTTTGTAGGGCTCCCTTGGGTCTATCAGGGCAGCACAAGTTTGAGGTGGGGACAACTTCGGTGTGGGGTCCATCCTTCGAAATAAGGATTTCTTGTTGTGAGGTCCCTGCCAAGGGCCAGGGGCCGCTGTGCACATCCTTTTTCCATTTTCCCTGGGAAGGAAAACTCAGCAGTCCAGGTTCCTGATGTCAGTTTGTAGGGCTCCCTTGGGTCTATCAGGGCAGCACAAGTTTGAGGTGGGGACAACTTCGGTGTGGGGTCCATCCTTCGATATAAGGATTTTTTGCAGTGAGGTCCCTGTCCAGGGCCAGGGGCCCCTGGGCACATCCTTTTTCCATTTTCCCTGGGAAAGAAAACTCAGCAGTCCAGGTTCCTGATGTCAGTTTGTAGGGCTCCCTTAGGTCTATCAGGGTAGCACAAGTTTGAGGTGGGGACAACTTTGGTGTGGGGTCCATCCTTCGATATAAGGATTTTTTGCAGTCAGGGCCAGGGGCCCCCGGGCACATCCTTTGGCCATTTTCCCTGGGAAAGAAAACTCAGCAGTCCAGGTTCCTGATGTCAGTTTGTAGGGCTCCCTTGGGTCTATCAGGGTAGCAGAAGTTTGATGTGCGGACTACTTCAGTGTACGCTCCATCCTTCAATATAAGGATTTTTTGCAGTCAGGGCCAGAGGCCCCTGGGCACATCCTTTTTCCATTTTCCCTGGGAAAGAAAACTCAGCAGTCCAGGTTCCTGATGTCAGTTTGTAGGGCTCCCTTGGGTCTATCAGGGCAGCACAAGTTTGAGGTGGGGACAACTTCGGTGTGAGGTCCATCCTTCGATATAAGGATTTTTTGCAGTGAGGCCCCAACCCAGGGCCAGGGGCCCCTGGGTACATCCTTTTTCCATTTTCCCTGGGAAAGAAAACTCAGCAGTCCAGGTTCCTGATGTCAGTTTGTAGGGCTCCCTTGGGTCTATCAGGGCAGCACAAGTTTGAGGTGGGGACAACTTCGGTGTGGGGTCCATCCTTCGATATAAGGATTCTTTGCAGTCAGGGCCAGGGGTCCCTGGGCACATCCTTTTTCCATTTTCCCTGGGAAAGAAAACTCAGCAGTCCAGGTTCCTGATGTCAGTTTGTAGGGCTCCCTTGGGTCTATCAAGGCAGCACAAGTTTGAGGTGGGGACAACTTTGGTGTGGGGTCCATTCTTCGATATAAGGATTTTTTGCAGTCAGGGCTAGGGGCCCCTGGGCACATCCTTTTTCCATTTTCCCTGGGAAAGAAAACTCAGCAGTCCAGGTTCCTGATGTCAGTTTGTAGGGCTCCCTTGGGTCTATCAGGGCAGCACAAGTTTGAGGTGGGGACAACTTTGGTGTGGGGTCCATCCTTCGATATAAGGATTTATTGCAGTCAGGGCCAGGGGCCCCTGGGCACATCCTTTTTCCATTTTCCCTGGGAAAGAAAACTCAGCAGTCCAAGTTCCTGATGTCATTTTTTAGGGCTCCCTTGGGTCTATCAGGGCAGCACAAGTTTGAGGTGGGGACAACTTCGGTCTGGGCTCCATCCTTTGATATAAGGATTTTTTGCAGTCAGGGCTAGGGGTCCCCGGGCACATCCTTTGGCCATTTTCCCTGGGAAAGAAAACTCAGCAGTCCAGGTTCCTTATGTCATTTTTTAGGGCTCCCTTGGGTCTATCAGGGCAGCACAAGTTTGAGGTGGGGACAACTTCGGTGTGGGGTCCATCCTTCGATATAAGGATTTTTTGCAGTCAGGGCCAGGGGCCCCTGGGCACATCCTTTTTCCATTTTCCCTGGGAAAGAAAACTCAGCAGTCCAGGTTCCTGATGTCAGTTTGTAGGGCTCCCTTGGGTCTATCAGGGCAGCACAAGTTTGAGGTGGGGACAACTTCAGTGTCGGCCCCATTTTTCGATATAAGGATTTTTTGCAGTCAGGGCCAGGGGCCCCTGGGCACATCCTTTTTCCATTTTCCCTGGGAAAGAAAACTCAGCAGTCCAGGTTCCTGATGTCAGTTTGTAGGGCTCCCTTGGGTCTATCAGGGCAGCACAAGTTTGAGGTGGGGACAACTTCGGTGTGGGCTCCATCCTTCGATATAAGGATTCTTTGCAGTCAGTGCCAGGGGCCCCCGGGCACATCCTTTGGCCATTTCCCCTGGGAAAGAAAACTCAGCAGTCCAGGTTCCTGATGTCAGTTTGTAGGGCTCCCTTGGGTCTATTAGGGCAGCACAAGTTTGAGGTGGGGACAACTTCGGTGTGGGGTCCATCCTTTGATATATGTATTTCTTGTTGTGAGGTCCCGGTCCAGTGCCAGGGGCCCCTGTGCACATACTTTTTCCATTTTCCCTGGGAAAGAAAACTCAGCAGTCCAGGTTCCTGATGTCAGTTTGTAGGGCTTCCTTGGGTGTATCAGGGCAGCACAAGTTTTAGTTGGGGACAACTTCGGTGTTGGGTGCATCCTTCGATACAAAGATTTTTTGCAGTCAGGGCCAGGGGCCCCTGTGCACATCCTTTTTCCATTTTCCCTGGGAAAGAAAACTCAGCAGTCCAGGTTCCTGATGTCAGTTTGTAGGGCTCCCTTGGGTCTATCAGGCAAGCACAATTTTGAGGTGGGGACAACTTCGATGTGGGGTCCATCCTTCGATATAAGGATTCTTTGCAGTGAGGCCCCAGCCCAGGGCCAGGGGCCCCTGTGCACATCCTTTTTCCATTTTCCCTGGGAAAGAAAACTCAGCAGTCCAGGTTCCTGATGTCAGTTTGTAGGGCTCCCTTGGGTGTATCAGGGCAGCACAAGTTTGAGGTGGGGACAACTTTGGTGTGGGGTCCATCCTTCGATATAAGGATTTTTTGCAGTCAGGGCCAGGGGCCCCTGGGCACATCCTTTTTCCATTTTCCCTGGGAAAGAAAACTCAGCAGTCCAGGTTCCTGATGTCAGTTTGTAGGGCTTCCTTGGGTGTATCAGGGCAGCACAAGTTTGAGGTGGGGACAACTTCGGTGTGGGGTGCATCCTTCGATACAAAGATTTTTTACAGTCAGGGCCAGGGGCCCCTGGGCACATCCTTTTTCCATTTTCCCTGGGAAAGAAAACTCAGCAGTCCAGGTTCCTGATGTCAGTTTGTAGGGCTCCCTTGGGTCTATCAGGGCAGCACAAGTTTGAGGTGGGGACAACTTTGGTGTGGGGTCCATCCTTCGATATAAGGATTTTTTGCATTGAGGCCCCAGCCCAGGGCCAGCGGCCCCTGTGCACATCCTTTTTCCATTTTCCCTGGGAAGGAAAACTCAGCAGTCCAGGTTCCTGATGTCAGTTTGTAGGGCTCCCTTGGGTCTATCAGGGCAGCACAAGTTTGAGGTGGGGACAACTTCGGTGTGGGGTCCATCCTTCGATATAAGGATTCTTTGCAGTGAGGTCCTTGTCCAGGGCCAGGGGCCCCTGGGCACATCCTTTTTCCATTTTCCCTGGGAAAGAAAACTCAGCAGTCCAGGTTCCTGATGTCAGTTTGTAGGGCTCCCTTGGGTCTATCAGGGCAGCACAAGTTTGAGGTGGGGACAACTTCGGTGTGGGGTCCATCCTTCGATATAAGGATTCTTTGCAGTCAGGCCCCAGCCCAGGGCCAGGGTCCCCTGTGCACATCCTTTTTCCATTTTCCCTGGGAAACAAAACTCAGCAGTCCAGGTTCCTGATGTCAGTTTGTAGGGCTCCCTTGGGTCTATCAGGGCAGCACAAGTTTGAGGTGGGGACAACTTTGGTGTGGGGTCCATCCTTCGATATAAGGATTTTTTGCAGTCAGGGCCAGGGGCCCCTGGGCACATCCTTTTTCCATTTTCCCTGGGAAAGAAAACTCAGCAGTCCAGGTTCCTGATGTCAGTTTGTAGAGCTCCCTTGTCTCTATCAGGGCAGCACAAGTTTGAGGTGCGGACAACTTGGGTGTAGGGTCCATCCTTCGAAATAAGGATTTTTTGCAGTTAGGCCCCAGCCCACGGCCAGGGGCCCCTGGGCACATCCTTTTTCCATTTTCCCTGGGAAACAAAACTCAGCAGTCCAGGTTCCTGATGTCAGTTTGTAGGGCTCCCTTGGGTCTATCAGGGCAGCACAAGTTTGAGGTGGGGACAACTTTGGTGTGGGGTCCATCCTTCGATATAAGGATTCTTTGCAGTCAGGGCCAGGGGCCCGCTTGCACACCCTTTGGCCATTTTCCCTGGGAAAGAAAACTCAGCAGTCCCGGTTCCTGATGTCAGTTTGTAGGGCTCCCTTGGGTCTATCAGGGCAGCACAAGTTTGAGATGGGGACAACTTCGGTGTGGGGTCCATCCTTCGATATAAGGATTTTTTGCAGTGAGGCCCAGCCCAGGGCCAGGAGCCCCTGGGCACATCCTATTTCATTATCCCTGGGAAAGAAAAGTCAGCAGTCCAGGTTCCTGATGTCAGTTTGTAGGGCTCCCTTGGGTCTATCAGGGCAGCACAAGTTTGAGGTGGGGACAACTTCGGTGTGGGCTCCATCCTTCGATATAAGGATTTTTTGCAGTCAGGGCCAGGGGCCCCTGGGCACATCCTTTTTCCATTTTCCCTGGGAAAGAAAACTCAGCAGTCCAGGTTCCTGATGTCAGTTTGTAGGGCTCCCTTGGTTCTATCAGGGCAGCACAAGTTTGAGGTGGGGACAACTTCGGTGTGGGGTCCATCCTTCGATATAAGGATTCTTTGCAGTGAGGCCCAGCCCAGGGCCAGGGGCCCCTGGGCACATCCTTTTTCATTTTCCCTGGGAAAGAAAACTCAGCAGTCCAGGTTCCTGATGTCAGTTTGTAGGGCTCCCTTGGGTCTATCAGGGCAGCACAAGTTTGAGGTGGGGACAACTTCGGTGTGGGGTCCATCCTTCGATATAAGGATTTTTTTCAGTGAGGCCCAGCCCAGGGCCAGGGGCCCCAGGGCACATCCTTTTTCCATTTTCTCTGGGAAAGAAAACTCAGCAGTCCAGGTTCCTGATGTCAGTTTGTAGGGCTCCCTTGGGTCTATCAGGGTAGCACAAGTTTGAGGTTGCAACAACTTTGGTGTGGGGTGCATCCTTCGATATAAGGATTTTTTATACTGATGTTCCTGTCCAGGGCCAGGGGCCCCTGGGCACATCCTTTTTCCATTTTCCCTGGGAAAGAAAACTCAGCAGTCCAGGTTCCCGATGTCAGTTTGTAGGGCTCCCTTGGGTGTATCAGGGCAGCACAAGTTTGAGGTGGGGACAACTTCGGTGTGGGGTCCATCCTTCGATATAAGGATTTCTTGTAGTGAGGTCCCTGCCAAGGGCCAGGGGCCGCTGGGCACATCCTTTTTCCATTTTCCCTGGGAAAAAAAACTCAGCACACCAGGTTCCTGATGTCAGTTTGTAGGGCTCCCTTGGGTGTATCAGGGCAGCACAAATTTGAGGTGGGGACAGCTTCGCTGTGGGGTCCATCCTTCGATATAAGGATTTTTTCCAGTCAGGGCCAGGGGCCCCTGGGCACATCCTTTTTCCATTTTCCCTGGGAAAGAAAACTCAGCAGTCCAGGTTCCTGATGTCAGTTTGTAGGGCTCCCTTGGGTCTATCAGGGCAGCACAAGTGTGAGGTGGGGACAACTTCGGTGTGGGGTCCATCCTTCGATATAAGGATTCTTTCCAGTCAGTGCCAGGGGCCCCCGGGCACATCCTTTGGCCATTTTCCCTGGGAAAGAAAACTCAGCAGTCCAGGTTCCTGATGTCAGTTTGTAGGGCTCCCTTGGGTCTATCAGGGCAGCACAAGTTTGAGGTGGGGACAACTTTGGTGTGGGGTCCATCCTTCGATATAAGGATTTTTTGCAGTCAGGGCCAGGGGCCGCTATGCACATCCTTTCTCCATTTTCCCTGGGAAAGAAAACTCAGCAGTCCAGGTTCCTGATGTCAGTTTGTAGGGCTTCCTTGGGTGTATCAGGGCAGCACAAGTTTGAGTTGGGGACAACTTCCGTGTGGGGTGCATCCTTCGATACAAAGATTTTTTGCAGTCAGGGCCAGGGGCCCCTGGGCACATCCTTTTTCCATTTTCCCTGGGAAAGAAAACTCAGCAGTCCAGGTTCCTGATGTCAGTTTGTAGGGCTCCCTTGGGTCTATCAGGGCAGCACAAGTTTGAGGTGGGGACAACTTCGGTGCGGGGTCCATCCTTCGATATAAGGATTTTTTGCAGTGAGGTCCCTGCCCAGGGCCAGGGGCCCCTGTGCACATCCTTTTTCCATTTTCCCTGGGAAAGAAAACTCAGCAGTCCAGGTTCCTGATGTCAGTTTGTAGGGCTCCCTTGGGTGTATCAGGGCAGCACAAGTTTGAGGTGGGGACAACTTTGGTGTGGGGTCCATCCTTCGATATAAGGATTCTTTGCAGTCAGTGCCAGGGGCCCCCGGGCACATCCTTTGGCCATTTTCCCTGGGAAAGAAAACTCAGCAGTCCAGGTTCCTGATGTCAGTTTGTAGGGCTCCCTTGGGTCTATCAGGGCAGCACGAGTTTGAGGTGGGGACAACTTTGGTGTGGGGTCCATCCTTCGATATAAGGATTTTTTGCAGTCAGGGCCAGGGGCCCCTGTGCACATCCTTTTTCCATTTTCCCTGGGAAAGAAAACTCAGCAGTCCAGGTTCCTGATGTCAGTTTGTAGGGCTCCCTTGGGTCTATCAGGGCAGCACAAGTTTGAGGTGGGGACAACTTCGGTGTGGGGTCCATCCTTTGATATATGGATTACTTGTAGTGAGGAACCGGTCCAGTGCCAGGGGCCCCTGTGCACATCCATTTTCCATTTTCCCTGGGAAAGAAAACTCAGCAGTCCAGGTTCCTGATGTCAGTTTGTAGGGCTTCCTTGGGTCTATCAGGGCAGCACAAGTATTGAGTTTGGGACAATTTCGGTGTGGGGTGCATCCTTCGATACAAAGATTTTTTGCAGTCAGGGCCAGGGGCCCCTGGGCACATCCTTTTTCCATTTTCCCTGCGAAAGAAAACTCAGCAGTCCAGGTTCCTGATGTCAGTTTGTAGGGCTCCCTTGGGTCTATCAGGGCAGCACAAGTTTGAGGTGGGGACAACTTCGGTGTGTGGCTCCATCCTTCGATATAAGGATTTTTTGCATTGAGGCCCAGCCCAGGGCCAGGGGCCCCTGTGCACATCCTTTTTCCATTTTCCCTGGGAAGGAAAACTCAGCAGTCCAGGTTCCTGATGTCAGTTTGTAGGGCTCCCTTGGGTCTATCAGGGCAGCACAAGTTTGAGGTGGGGACAACTTTGGTGTGGGGTGCATCCTTCGATATAAGGATTTTTTGCAGTGAGGTCCCTGTCCAGGGCCAGGGGCCCCTGGGCACATCCTTTTTCCATTTTCCCTGGGAAAGAAAACTCAGCAGTCCAGGTTCCTGATGTCAGTTTGTAGGGCTCCCTTGGGTCTATCAGGGCAGCACAAGTTTGAGGTGGGGACAACTTTGGTGTGGGGTCCATCCTTCGATATAAGGATTTTTTGCAGTCAGGGCCAGGGGCCGCTATGCACATCCTTTCTCCATTTTCCCTGGGAAAGAAAACTCAGCAGTCCAGGTTCCTGATGTCAGTTTGTAGGGCTTCCTTGGGTGTATCAGGGCAGCACAAGTTTGAGTTGGGGACAACTTCCGTGTGGGGTCCATCCTTCGATACAAAGATTTTTTGCAGTCAGGGCCAGGGGCCCCTGTGCACATCCTTTTTCCATTTTCCCTGGGAAGGAAAACTCAGCAGTCCAGGTTCCTGATGTCAGTTTGTAGGGCTCCCTTGGGTCTATCAGGGCAGCACAAGTTTGAGGTGGGGACAACTTTGGTGTGGGGTGCATCCTTCGATATAAGGATTTTTTGCAGTGAGGTCCCTGTCCAGGGCCAGGGGCCCCTGGGCACATCCTTTTTCCATTTTCCCTGGGAAAGAAAACTCAGCAGTCCAAGTTCCTGATGTCAGTTTGTAGGGCTCCCTTGGGTCTATCAGGGCAGCACAATTGTGAGGTTGGGACAACTTCGGTGTGGGGTCCATCCTTCGATATAAGGATTCTTTGCAGTGAGGCCCCAGCCCAGGTCCAGGCGCCCCTGGGCACATCCTTTTTCCATTTTCCCTGGGAAAGAAAACTCAGCAGTCCAGGTTCCTGATGTCAGTTTGTAGGGCTCCCTTGGGTCTATCAGGGCAGCACAAGTTTGAGGTGGGGACAACTTCGGTGTGGGGTCCATCCTTCGATATAAGGATGTTTTGCAGTCAGGGCCAGGGGCCCCTGGGCACATCCTTTTTCCATTTTCCCTGGGAAAGAAAACTCAGCAGTCCAGGTTCCTGATGTCAGTTTGTAGGGCTCCCTTGGGTCTATCAGGGCAGCACAAGTGTGAGGTGGGGACAACTTCGGTGTGGGGTCCATCCTTCGATATATGGATTTTTTGCAGTCAAGGCCAGGGGCCCCTGGGCACATCCTTTTTCCATTTTCCCTGGGAAAGAAAACTCAGCAGTCCAGGTTCCTGATGTCAGTTTGTAGGGCTCCCTTGGGTCTATCAGGGCAGCACAAGTTTGAGGTGGGGACAACTTCGGTGTGGGGTCCATCCTTCGATATAAGGATTTTTTGCAGTCAGGGCCAGGGGCCCCTGGGCACATCCTTTTTCCATTTTCCCTGGGAAAGAAAACTCAGCAGTCCAGGTTCCTGATGTCAGTTTGTAGGGCTCCCTTGGGTGTATCAGGGCAGCACAAGTTAGAGGTGGGGACATCTTCGGTGTGGTGTCCATCCTTCGATATAAGGATTCTTTGCAGAGAGGCTCCAGCCAAGGGCCAGGTGACCCTGGGCACATCCTTTTTCCATTTTCCCTGGGAAAGAAACTCAGCAGTCCAGGTTCCTGATGTCAGTTTGTAGGGCTCCCTTGGGTGTATCAGGGCAGCACAAGTTTGAGGTGGGGACAACTTCGGTGTGGGGTCCATCCTTCGATATAAGGATTTTTTGCAGTCAGGGCCAGGGACCCAGGGCCACAGGCCCCTGGGCACATCCTTTTTCCATTTTCCCTGGGAAAGAAAACTCAGCAGTCCAGGTTCCTGATGTCAGTTTGTAGAGCTCCCTTGGGTCTATCAGGGCGGCACAAGTTTGAGGTGGGGACAACTTTGGTGTGGGGTCCATCCTTTGATATAAGGATTCTTTGCAGTCAGGGCCAGGGGCCCCCTGGTACACCCTTTGGCCATTTTCCCTGGGAAAGAAAACTCAGCAGTCCCGGTTCCTGATATCAGTTTGTAGGGCTCCCTTGGGTCTATCAGGGCAGCACAAGTTTGAGATGGGGACAACTTCGGTGTGGGGTCCATCCTTCGATATAAGGATTTTTTTCAGTGAGGCCCAGCCCAGGGCCAGGAGCCCCTGGGCACATCCTTTTTCATTTTCCCTGGGAAAGAATACTCAGCAGTCCAGGTTCATGATGTCAGTTTGTAGGGCTCCCTTGGGTGTATCAGGGCAGCACAAGTTTGAGGTGGGGACAACTTCGGTGTGGGGTCCATCCTTCGATATAAGGATTTTTTGCAGTCAGGGCCAGGGGCCCCTGGGCACATCCTTTTTCCATTTTTCCTGGGAAAGAAAACTCAGCAGTCCAGGTTCCTGATGTCAGTTTGTAGAGCTCCCTTGGGTCTATCAGGGCAGCACAAGTTTGAGGTGGGGACAACTTCGGTGTGGGGTCCATCCTTCGATATAAGGATTTTTTGCAGTCAGGGCCAGGGGCCCCTGTGCACATCCTTTTTCCATTTTCCCTGGGAAAGAAAAGTCAGCAGTCCAGGTTCCTGATGTCAGTTTGTAGGGCTCCCTTGGGTGTATCAGGGCAGCACAAGTTTGAGGTGGGGACAACTTCGGTGTGTGGCTCCATCATTTGATATAAGGATTTTTTGCATTGAGGCCCAGCCCAGGGCCAGGGGCCCCTGTGCGCATCCTTTTTCCATTTTCCCTGGGAAACAAAACTCAGCAGTCCAGGTTCCTGATGTCAGTTTGTAGGGCTCCCTTGGGTCTATCAGGGCAGCACAAGTTTGAGGTGGGGACAACTTCGGTGTGGGGTCCATCCTTCGATATAAGGATTTTTTGCAGTGAGGGCCAGGGGCCCCTGGGCACATCCTTTTTCCATTTTCCCTGGGAAAGAAAACTCAGCAGTCCAGGTTCCTGATGTCAGTTTGTAGGGCTGCCTTGGGTCTATCAGGGCAGCACAAGTTTGAGGTGGGGACAACTTCAGTGTGGGCCCCATTCTTCGATATAAGGATTTTTTGCAGTCAGGGCCAGGGGCCCCTGGGCACATCCTTTGGCCATTTTCCCTGGGAAAGAAAACTCAGCAGTCCAGGTTCCTGATGTCAGTTTGTAGGGCTCCCTTGGGTCTATCAGGCAAGTACAATTTTGAGGTGGGGACAATTTCGATGTGGGGTCCATCCTTCGATATAAGGATTCTTTGCAGTGAGGCCCCAGCCCAGGGCCAGGGGCCCCTGGGCACATCCTTTTTCCATTTTCCCTGGGAAAGAAAACTCAGCAGTCCAGGTTCCTGATGTCTGTTTGTAGAGCTCCCTTGGCTCTATCAGGGCAGCACAAGTTTGAGGTGGGGAGAACTTCGGTGTGGGGTGCATCCTTCGATATAAGGATTTTTTGCAGTCAGGGCCAGGGGCCCCTGGGCACATCCTTTTTCCATTTTCCCTGGGAAAGAAAACTCAGCAGTCCAGGTTCCTGATGTCAGTTTGTAGGGCTCCCTTGGGTCTATCAGGGCAGCACAAGTTTGAGGTGGGGACAACTTCGGTGTGGGGTCCATCCTTCGATATAAGGATTCTTTGCAGTGAGGCCCCAGCCCAGGGCCAGGGGCCCCTGTGCACATCCTTTTTCCATTTTCCCTGGGAAAGAAAACTCAGCAGTCCAGGTTCCTGATGTCAGTTTGTAGGGCTCCCTTGGGTCTATCAGGGCAGCACAAGTTTGAGGTGGGGACAACTTCGGTGTGGGGTCCATCCTTCGATATAAGGATTCTTTGCAGTCAGGCCCCAGCCCAGGGCCAGGGTCCCCTGTGCACATCCTTTTTCCATTTTCCCTGGGAAAGAAAACTCAGCAGTCCAGGTTCCTGATGTCAGTTTGTAGGGCTCCCTTGGGTGTATCAGGGCAGCACAAGTTAGAGGTGGGGACATCTTCGGTGTGGTGTCCATCCTTCGATATAAGGATTCTTTGCAGAGAGGCTCCAGCCAAGGGCCAGGTGACCCTGGGCACATCCTTTTTCCATTTTCCCTGGGAAAGAAACTCAGCAGTCCAGGTTCCTGATGTCAGTTTGTAGGGCTCCCTTGGGTGTATCAGGGCAGCACAAGTTTGAGGTGGGGACAACTTCGGTGTGGGGTCCATCCTTCGATATAAGGATTTTTTGCAGTCAGGGCCAGGGACCCAGGGCCACAGGCCCCTGGGCACATCCTTTTTCCATTTTCCCTGGGAAAGAAAACTCAGCAGTCCAGGTTCCTGATGTCAGTTTGTAGAGCTCCCTTGGGTCTATCAGGGCGGCACAAGTTTGAGGTGGGGACAACTTTGGTGTGGGGTCCATCCTTTGATATAAGGATTCTTTGCAGTCAGGGCCAGGGGCCCCCTGGTACACCCTTTGGCCATTTTCCCTGGGAAAGAAAACTCAGCAGTCCCGGTTCCTGATATCAGTTTGTAGGGCTCCCTTGGGTCTATCAGGGCAGCACAAGTTTGAGATGGGGACAACTTCGGTGTGGGGTCCATCCTTCGATATAAGGATTTTTTTCAGTGAGGCCCAGCCCAGGGCCAGGAGCCCCTGGGCACATCCTTTTTCATTTTCCCTGGGAAAGAATACTCAGCAGTCCAGGTTCATGATGTCAGTTTGTAGGGCTCCCTTGGGTGTATCAGGGCAGCACAAGTTTGAGGTGGGGACAACTTCGGTGTGGGGTCCATCCTTCGATATAAGGATTTTTTGCAGTCAGGGCCAGGGGCCCCTGGGCACATCCTTTTTCCATTTTTCCTGGGAAAGAAAACTCAGCAGTCCAGGTTCCTGATGTCAGTTTGTAGAGCTCCCTTGGGTCTATCAGGGCAGCACAAGTTTGAGGTGGGGACAACTTCGGTGTGGGGTCCATCCTTCGATATAAGGATTTTTTGCAGTCAGGGCCAGGGGCCCCTGTGCACATCCTTTTTCCATTTTCCCTGGGAAAGAAAAGTCAGCAGTCCAGGTTCCTGATGTCAGTTTGTAGGGCTCCCTTGGGTGTATCAGGGCAGCACAAGTTTGAGGTGGGGACAACTTCGGTGTGTGGCTCCATCATTTGATATAAGGATTTTTTGCATTGAGGCCCAGCCCAGGGCCAGGGGCCCCTGTGCGCATCCTTTTTCCATTTTCCCTGGGAAACAAAACTCAGCAGTCCAGGTTCCTGATGTCAGTTTGTAGGGCTCCCTTGGGTCTATCAGGGCAGCACAAGTTTGAGGTGGGGACAACTTCGGTGTGGGGTCCATCCTTCGATATAAGGATTTTTTGCAGTGAGGGCCAGGGGCCCCTGGGCACATCCTTTTTCCATTTTCCCTGGGAAAGAAAACTCAGCAGTCCAGGTTCCTGATGTCAGTTTGTAGGGCTGCCTTGGGTCTATCAGGGCAGCACAAGTTTGAGGTGGGGACAACTTCAGTGTGGGCCCCATTCTTCGATATAAGGATTTTTTGCAGTCAGGGCCAGGGGCCCCTGGGCACATCCTTTGGCCATTTTCCCTGGGAAAGAAAACTCAGCAGTCCAGGTTCCTGATGTCAGTTTGTAGGGCTCCCTTGGGTCTATCAGGCAAGTACAATTTTGAGGTGGGGACAATTTCGATGTGGGGTCCATCCTTCGATATAAGGATTCTTTGCAGTGAGGCCCCAGCCCAGGGCCAGGGGCCCCTGGGCACATCCTTTTTCCATTTTCCCTGGGAAAGAAAACTCAGCAGTCCAGGTTCCTGATGTCTGTTTGTAGAGCTCCCTTGGCTCTATCAGGGCAGCACAAGTTTGAGGTGGGGAGAACTTCGGTGTGGGGTGCATCCTTCGATATAAGGATTTTTTGCAGTCAGGGCCAGGGGCCCCTGGGCACATCCTTTTTCCATTTTCCCTGGGAAAGAAAACTCAGCAGTCCAGGTTCCTGATGTCAGTTTGTAGGGCTCCCTTGGGTCTATCAGGGCAGCACAAGTTTGAGGTGGGGACAACTTCGGTGTGGGGTCCATCCTTCGATATAAGGATTCTTTGCAGTGAGGCCCCAGCCCAGGGCCAGGGGCCCCTGTGCACATCCTTTTTCCATTTTCCCTGGGAAAGAAAACTCAGCAGTCCAGGTTCCTGATGTCAGTTTGTAGGGCTCCCTTGGGTCTATCAGGGCAGCACAAGTTTGAGGTGGGGACAACTTCGGTGTGGGGTCCATCCTTCGATATAAGGATTCTTTGCAGTCAGGCCCCAGCCCAGGGCCAGGGTCCCCTGTGCACATCCTTTTTCCATTTTCCCTGGGAAAGAAAACTCAGCAGTCCAGGTTCCTGATGTCAGTTTGTAGGGCTCCCTTGGGTCTATCAGGGCAGCACAAGTTTGAGGTGGGGACAACTTTGGTGTGGGGTCCATCCTTCGATATAAGGATTTTTTGCAGTCAGGGCCAGGGGCCCCTGGGCACATCCTTTTTCCATTTTCCCTGGGAAAGAAAACTCAGCAGTCCAGGTTCCTGATGTCAGTTTGTAGAGCTCCCTTGTCTCTATCAGGGCAGCACAAGTTTGAGGTGGGGACAACTTCGGTGTAGGGTCCATCCTTCGAAATAAGGATTTTTTGCAGTGAGGCCCCAGCCCACGGCCAGGGGCCCCAGGGCACATCCTTTTTCCATTTTCCCTGGGAAACAAAACTCAGCAGTCCAGGTTCCTGATGTCAGTTTGTAGGGCTCCCTTGGGTCTATCAGGGCCGCACAAGTTTGAGGTGGGGACAACTTTGGTGTGGGGTCCATTCTTCGATATAAGGATTTTTTGCAGTCAGGGCTAGGGGCCCCTGGGCACATCCTTTTTCCATTTTCCCTGGGAAAGAAAACTCAGCAGTCCCGGTTCCTGATGTCAGTTTGTAGGGCTCCCTTGGGTCTATCAGGGCAGCACAAGTTTGAGATGGGGACAACTTCGGTGTGGGGTCCATCCTTCGATATAAGGATTTTTTGCAGTGAGGCCCAGCCCAGGGCCAGGAGCCCCTGGGCACATCCTATTTCATTATCCCTGGGAAAGAAAAGTCAGCAGTCCAGGTTCCTGATGTCAGTTTGTAGGGTTCCCTTGGGTCTATCAGGGCAGCACAAGTTTGAGGTGGGGACAACTTCGGTGTGGGCTCCATCCTTCGATATAAGGATTTTTTGCAGTCAGGGCCAGGGGCCCCTGGGCACATCCTTTTTCCATTTTCCCTGGGAAAGAAAACTCAGCAGTCCAGGTTCCTGATGTCACTTTGTAGGGCTCCCTTGGGTCTATCAGGGCAGCACAAGTTTGAGGTGGGGACAACTTCGGTGTGGGGTCCATCCTTCGATATAAGGATTCTTTGCAGTCAGGCCCCAGCCCAGGGCCAGGGGCCCCTGTGCACATCCTTTTTCCATTTTCCCTGGGAAAGAAAACTCAGCAGTCCAGGTTCCTGATGTCAGTTTGTAGGGCTCCCTTGGGTCTATCAGGCAAGCACAAGTTTGAGGTGGGGACAACTTTGGTGTGGGGTCCATCCTTCGATATAAGGATTTTTTGCAGTCAGGGCCAGGGGCCCCTGGGCACATCCTTTTTCCATTTTCCCTGGGAAAGAAAACTCAGCAGTCCAGGTTCCTGATGTCAGTTTGTAGGGCTTCCTTGGGTGTATCAGGGCAGCACAAGTTTGAGGTGGGGACAACTTCGGTGTGGGGTGCATCCTTCGATACAAAGATTTTTTACAGTCAGGGCCAGGGGCCCCTGGGCACATCCTTTTTCCATTTTCCCTGGGAAAGAAAACTCAGCAGTCCAGGTTCCTGATGTCAGTTTGTAGGGCTGCCTTGGGTCTATCAGGGCAGCACAAGTTTGAGGTGGGGACAACTTCAGTGTGGGCCCCATTCTTCGATATAAGGATTTTTTGCAGTCAGGGCCAGGGGCCCCTGGGCACATCCTTTGGCCATTTTCCCTGGGAAAGAAAACTCAGCAGTCCAGGTTCCTGATGTCAGTTTGTAGGGCTCCCTTGGGTCTATCAGGCAAGCACAATTTTGAGGTGGGGACAACTTCGATGTGGGGTCCATCCTTCGATATAAGGATTCTTTGCAGTGAGGCCCCAGCCCAGGGCCAGGGGCCCCTGGGCACATCCTTTTTCCATTTTCCCTGGGAAAGAAAACTCAGCAGTCCAGGTTCCTGATGTCTGTTTGTAGAGCTCCCTTGGCTCTATCAGGGCAGCACAAGTTTGAGGTGGGGACAACTTCGGTGTGGGGTGCATCCTTCGATATAAGGATTTTTTGCAGTCAGGGCCAGGGGCCCCTGGGCACATCCTTTTTCCATTTTCCCTGGGAAAGAAAACTCAGCAGTCCAGGTTCCTGATGTCAGTTTGTAGGGCTCCCTTGGGTCTATCAGGGCAGCACAAGTTTGAGGTGGGGACAACTTCGGTGTGGGGTCCATCCTTCGATATAAGGATTCTTTGCAGTCAGGCCCCAGCCCAGGGCCAGGGGCCCCTGTGCACATCCTTTTTCCATTTTCCCTGGGAAAGAAAACTCAGCAGTCCAGGTTCCTGATGTCAGTTTGTAGGGCTCCCTTGGGTCTATCAGGGCAGCACAAGTTTGAGGTGGGGACAACTTTGGTGTGGGGTCCATCCTTCGATATAAGGATTTTTTGCAGTCAGGGCCAGGGGCCCCTGGGCACATCCTTTTTCCATTTTCCCTGGGAAAGAAAACTCAGCAGTCCAGGTTCCTGATGTCAGTTTGTAGGACTTCCTTGGGTGTATCAGGGCAGCACAAGTTTGAGGTGGGGACAACTTCGGTGTGGGGTGCATCCTTCGATACAAAGATTTTTTACAGTCAGGGCCAGGGGCCCCTGGGCACATCCTTTTTCCATTTTCCCTGGGAAAGAAAACTCAGCAGTCCAGGTTCCTGATGTCAGTTTGTAGGGCTCCCTTGGGTCTATCAGGGCAGCACAATTTTGAGGTGGGGACAACTTCGCTGTGGGGTCCATCCTTCGATATAAGGATTTTTTGCATTGAGGCCCAGACCAGGGCCAGGGGCCCCTGTGCACATCCTTTTTCCATTTTCCCTGGGAAAGAAAACTCAGCAGTCCAGGTTCCTGATGTCAGTTTGTAGGGCTCCCTTGGGTCTATCAGGGCAGCACAAGTTTGAGGTGGGGACAACTTTGGTGTGGGGTCCATCCTTCGATATAAGGATTTTTTGCAGTCAGGGCCAGGGGCCCCTGGGCACATCCTTTTTCCATTTTCCCTGGGAAAGAAAACTCAGCAGTCCAGGTTCCTGATGTCAGTTTGTAGAGCTCCCTTGTCTCTATCAGGGCAGCACAAGTTTGAGGTGGGGACAACTTCGGTGTAGGGTCCATCCTTCGAAATAAGGATTTTTTGCAGTTAGGCCCCAGCCCACGGCCAGGGGCCCCAGGGCACATCCTTTTTCCATTTTCCCTGGGAAACAAAACTCAGCAGTCCAGGTTCCTGATGTCAGTTTGTAGGGCTCCCTTGGGTCTATCAGGGCAGCACAAGTTTGAGGTGGGGACAACTTTGGTGTGGGGTCCATTCTTCGATATAAGGATTTTTTGCAGTCAGGGCTAGGGGCCCCTGGGCACATCCTTTTTCCATTTTCCCTGGGAAAGAAAACTCAGCAGTCCCGGTTCCTGATGTCAGTTTGTAGGGCTCCCTTGGGTCTATCAGGGCAGCACAAGTTTGAGATGGGGACAACTTCGGTGTGGGGTCCATCCTTCGATATAAGGATTTTTTGCAGTGAGGCCCAGCCCAGGGCCAGGAGCCCCTGGGCACATCCTATTTCATTATCCCTGGGAAAGAAAAGTCAGCAGTCCAGGTTCCTGATGTCAGTTTGTAGGGCTCCCTTGGGTCTATCAGGGCAGCACAAGTTTGAGGTGGGGACAACTTCGGTGTGGGCTCCATCCTTCGATATAAGGATTTTTTGCAGTCAGGGCCAGGGGCCCCTGGGCACATCCTTTTTCCATTTTCCCTGGGAAAGAAAACTCAGCAGTCCAGGTTCCTGATGTCACTTTGTAGGGCTCCCTTGGGTCTATCAGGGCAGCACAAGTTTGAGGTGGGGACAACTTCGGTGTGGGGTCCATCCTTCGATATAAGGATTTTTTGCAGTGAGGTCCTTGTCCAGGGCCAGGGGCCCCTGTGCACATCCTTTTTCCATTTTCCCTGGGAAAGAAAACTCAGCAGTCCAGGTTCCTGATGTCAGTTTGTAGGGCTCCCTTGGGTCTATCAGGGCAGCACAAGTTTGAGGTGGGGACAACTTTGGTGTGGGGTCCATCCTTCGATATAAGGATTTTTTGCAGTCAGGGCCAGGGGCCCCTGGGCACATCCTTTTTCCATTTTCCCTGGGAAAGAAAACTCAGCAGTCCAGGTTCCTGATGTCAGTTTGTAGGGCTTCCTTGGGTGAATCAGGGCAGCACAAGTTTGAGGTGGGGACAACTTCGGTGTGGGGTGCATCCTTCGATACAAAGATTTTTTACAGTCAGGGCCAGGGGCCCCTGGGCACATCCTTTTTCCATTTTCCCTGGGAAAGAAAACTCAGCAGTCCAGGTTCCTGATGTCAGTTTGTAGGGCTCCCTTGGGTCTATCAGGGCAGCACAATTTTGAGGTGGGGACAACTTCGCTGTGGGGTCCATCCTTCGATATAAGGATTTTTTGCATTGAGGCCCAGCCCAGGGCCAGGGGCCCCTGTGCACATCCTTTTTCCATTTTCCCTGGGAAGGAAAACTCAGCAGTCCAGGTTCCTGATGTCAGTTTGTAGGGCTCCCTTGGGTCTATCAGGGCAGCACAAGTTTGAGGTGGGGACAACTTTGGTGTGGGGTCCATCCTTCGATATAAGGATTTTTTGCAGTGAGGTCCTTGTCCAGGGCCAGGGGCCCCTGGGCACATCCTTTTTCCATTTTCCCTGGGAAAGAAAACTCAGCAGTCCAGGTTCCTGATGTCAGTTTGTAGGGCTCCCTTGGGTCTATCAGGGCAGCACAAGTTTGAGGTGGGGACAACTTCGGTGTGGGGTCCATCCTTCGATATAAGGATTCTTTGCAGTCAGGCCCCAGCCCAGGGCCAGGGTCCCCTGTGCACATCCTTTTTCCATTTTCCCTGGGAAAGAAAACTCAGCAGTCCAGGTTCCTGATGTCAGTTTGTAGGGCTCCCTTGGGTCTATTAGGGCAGCACAAGTTTGAGGTGGGGACAACTTTGGTGTGGGGTCCATCCTTCGATATAAGGATTTTTTGCAGTCAGGGCCAGGGGCCCCTGGGCACATCCTTTTTCCATTTTCCCTGGGAAAGAAAACTCAGCAGTCCAGGTTCCTGATGTCAGTTTGTAGAGCTCCCTTGTCTCTATCAGGGCAGCACAAGTTTGAGGTGGGGACAACTTCGGTGTAGGGTCCATCCTTCGAAATAAGGATTTTTTGCAGTTAGGCCCCAGCCCACGGCCAGGGGCCCCTGGGCACATCCTTTTTCCATTTTCCCTGGGAAACAAAACTCAGCAGTCCAGGTTCCTGATGTCAGTTTGTAGGGCTCCCTTGGGTCTATCAGGGCAGCACAAGTTTGAGGTGGGGACAACTTTGGTGTGGGGTCCATCCTTCGATATAAGGATTCTTTGCAGTCAGGGCCAGGGGCCCCTGGGCACATCCTTTTTCCATTTCCCCAGGGAAAGAAAACTCAGCAGTCCAGGTTCCTGATGTCAGTTTGTAGGGCTCCCTTGCGTCTATCAGGGCAGCACAAGTTTGAGGTGGGGACAAATTCGGTGTGGGCTCCATCCTTCGATATAAGGATTTTTTGCAGTCAGGGCCAGGGGCCCCTGGGCACATCCTTTTTCCATTTTCCCTGGGAAAGAAAACTCAGCAGTCCAGGTTCCTGATGTCAGTTTGTAGGGCTCCCTTGGGTCTATCAGGGCAGCACAATTTTGAGGTGGGGACAACTTCGCTGTGGGGTCCATCCTTCGATATAAGGATTTTTTGCATTGAGGCCCAGCCCAGGGCCAGGGGCCCCTGTGCACATCCTTTTTCCATTTTCCCTGGGAAGGAAAACTCAGCAGTCCAGGTTCCTGATGTCAGTTTGTAGGGCTCCCTTGGGTCTATCAGGGCAGCACAAGTTTGAGGTGGGGACAACTTTGGTGTGGGGTCCATCCTTCGATATAAGGATTTTTTGCAGTGAGGTCCTTGTCCAGGGCCAGGGGCCCCTGGGCACATCCTTTTTCCATTTTCCCTGGGAAAGAAAACTCAGCAGTCCAGGTTCCTGATGTCAGTTTGTAGGGCTCCCTTGGGTCTATCAGGGCAGCACAAGTTTGAGGTGGGGACAACATCGGTCTGGGGTCCATCCTTCGATATAAGGATTCTTTGCAGTCAGGCCCCAGCCCAGGGCCAGGGTCCCCTGTGCACATCCTTTTTCCATTTTCCCTGGGAAAGAAAACTCAGCAGTCCAGGTTCCTGATGTCAGTTTGTAGGGCTCCCTTGGGTCTATTAGGGCAGCACAAGTTTGAGGTGGGGACAACTTTGGTGTGGGGTCCATCCTTCGATATAAGGATTTTTTGCAGTCAGGGCCAGGGGCCCCTGGGCACATCCTTTTTCCATTTTCCCTGGGAAAGAAAACTCAGCAGTCCAGGTTCCTGATGTCAGTTTGTAGAGCTCCCTTGTCTCTATCAGGGCAGCACAAGTTTGAGGTGGGGACAACTTCGGTGTAGGGTCCATCCTTCGAAATAAGGATTTTTTGCAGTTAGGCCCCAGCCCACGGCCAGGGGCCCCTGGGCACATCCTTTTTCCATTTTCCCTGGGAAACAAAACTCAGCAGTCCAGGTTCCTGATGTCAGTTTGTAGGGCTCCCTTGGGTCTATCAGGGCAGCACAAGTTTGAGGTGGGGACAACTTTGGTGTGGGGTCCATCCTTCGATATAAGGATTCTTTGCAGTCAGGGCCAGGGGCCCCTGGGCACATCCTTTTTCCATTTCCCCAGGGAAAGAAAACTCAGCAGTCCAGGTTCCTGATGTCAGTTTGTAGGGCTCCCTTGCGTCTATCAGGGCAGCACAAGTTTGAGGTGGGGACAAATTCGGTGTGGGCTCCATCCTTCGATATAAGGATTTTTTGCAGTCAGGGCCAGGGGCCCCTGGGCACATCCTTTTTCCATTTTCCCTGGGAAAGAAAACTCAGCAGTCCAGGTTCCTGATGTCAGTTTGTAGCGTTCCCTTGGGTCTATCAGGGCAGCACAAGTTTGAGGTGGGGAAAACTTCGGTGTGGGGTCCATCCTTTGATATAAGGATTTTTTGCAGTCAAGGCCAGGGGCCCCTGGGCACATCCTTTTTCCATTTTCCCTGGGAAAGAAAACTCAGCAGTCCAGGTTCCTGATGTCAGTTTCTAGGGCTCCCTTGGGTCTATCAGGGCAGCACAAGTTTGAGGTGGGGGCAACTTCGGTGTGGGGTCCATCCTTCGATATAAGGATTCTTTGCAGTCAGGGCCAGGGGCCCCTGGGCACATCCTTTTTCCATTTTCCCTGGGAAAGAAAACTCAGCAGTCCAGGTTCCTGATGTCAGTTTGTAGCGTTCCCTTGGGTCTATCAGGGCAGCACAAGTTTGAGGTGGGGAAAACTTCGGTGTGGGGTCCATCCTTTGATATAAGGATTTTTTGCAGTCAGGGCCAGGGGCCCCTGGGCACATCCTTTTTCCATTTTCCCTGGGAAAGAAAACTCAGCAGTCCAGGTTCCTGATGTCAGTTTGTAGGGCTCCCTTGGGTCTATCAGGGCAGCACAAGTTTGAGGTGGGGACAACTTCGGTGTGGGGTCCATCCTTCGATATAAGGATTTTTTGCAGTCAGGGCCAGGGGCCCCTGGGCACATCCTTTTTCCATTTTCCCTGGGAAAGAAAACTCAGCAGTCCAGGTTCCTGATGTCAGTTTGTAGGGCTCCCTTGGGTCTATCAGGGCAGCACAAGTTTGAGGTGGGGACAACTTCGGTGTGGGGTCCATCCTTCAATATAAGGATTTTTTGCAGTCAGGGCCAGGGGCCCCTGGGCACATCCTTTTTCCATTTTCCCTGGGAAAGAAAACTCAGCAGTCCAGGTTCCTGATGTCAGTTTGTAGGGCTCCCTTGGGTCTATCAGGGCAGCACAAGTTTGAGGTGGGGACAACTTCGGTGTGGGCTCCATCTTTCGATATAAGGATTTTTTGCAGTCAGGGCCAGGGGCCCCTGGGCACATCCTTTTTCCATTTTCCCTGGGAAAGAAAACTCAGCAGTCCAGGTTCCTGATGTCAGTTTGTAGGGCTCCCTTGGGTCTATCAGGGCAGCACAAGTTTGAGGTGGGGACAACTTCGGTGTGGGGTCCATCCTTCAATATAAGGATTCTTTGCAGTCAGGGCCAGGGGCCCCTGGGCACATCCTTTTTCCATTTTCCCTGGGAAAGAAAACTCAGCAGTCCAGGTTCCTGATGTCAGTTTGTAGGGTTCCCTTGGGTCTATCAGGGCAGCACAAGTTTGAGGTGGGGACAACTTCGGTGTGGGGTCCATCCTTCGATATAAGGATTCTTTGCAGTGAGGCCCCAGCCCAGGGCCAGGGGCCCCTGGGCACATCCTTTTTCCATTTTCCCTGGGAAAGAAAACTCAGCAGTCCAGGTTCCTGATGTCAGTTTGTAGGGCTCCCTTGGGTCTATCAGGGCAGCACAAGTTTGAGGTGGGCACATCTTCGGTGTGGGGTCCATCCTTCGATATAAGGATTTTTTGCAGTCAGGGCCAGGGGCCCCTGGGCACATCCTTTTTCCATTTTCCCTGGGAAAGAAAACTCAGCAGTCCAGGTTCCTGATGTCAGTTTGTAGAGCTCCCTTGTCTCTATCAGGGCAGCACAAGTTTGAGGTGGGGACAACTTCGGTGTAGGGTCCATCCTTCGAAATAAGGATTTTTTGCAGTTAGGCCCCAGCCCACGGCCAGGGGCCCCAGGGCACATCCTTTTTCCATTTTCCCTGGGAAACAAAACTCAGCAGTCCAGGTTCCTGATGTCAGTTTGTAGGGCTCCCTTGGGTCTATCAGGGCCGCACAAGTTTGAGGTGGGGACAACTTTGGTGTGGGGTCCATTCTTCGATATAAGGATTTTTTGCAGTCAGGGCTAGGGGCCCCTGGGCACATCCTTTTTCCATTTTCCCTGGGAAAGAAAACTCAGCAGTCCCGGTTCCTGATGTCAGTTTGTAGGGCTCCCTTGGGTCTATCAGGGCAGCACAAGTTTGAGATGGGGACAACTTCGGTGTGGGGTCCATCCTTCGATATAAGGATTTTTTGCAGTGAGGCCCAGCCCAGGGCCAGGAGCCCCTGGGCACATCCTATTTCATTATCCCTGGGAAAGAAAAGTCAGCAGTCCAGGTTCCTGATGTCAGTTTGTAGGGCTCCCTTGGGTCTATCAGGGCAGCACAAGTTTGAGGTGGGGACAACTTCGGTGTGGGCTCCATCCTTCGATATAAGGATTTTTTGCAGTCAGGGCCAGGGGCCCCTGGGCACATCCTTTTTCCATTTTCCCTGGGAAAGAAAACTCAGCAGTCCAGGTTCCTGATGTCACTTTGTAGGGCTCCCTTGGGTCTATCAGGGCAGCACAAGTTTGAGGTGGGGACAACTTCGGTGTGGGGTCCATCCTTCGATATAAGGATTCTTTGCAGTCAGGCCCCAGCCCAGGGCCAGGGGCCCCTGTGCACATCCTTTTTCCATTTTCCCTGGGAAAGAAAACTCAGCAGTCCAGGTTCCTGATGTCAGTTTGTAGGGCTCCCTTGGGTCTATCAGGCAAGCACAAGTTTGAGGTGGGGACAACTTTGGTGTGGGGTCCATCCTTCGATATAAGGATTTTTTGCAGTCAGGGCCAGGGGCCCCTGGGCACATCCTTTTTCCATTTTCCCTGGGAAAGAAAACTCAGCAGTCCAGGTTCCTGATGTCAGTTTGTAGGGCTTCCTTGGGTGTATCAGGGCAGCACAAGTTTGAGGTGGGGACAACTTCGGTGTGGGGTGCATCCTTCGATACAAAGATTTTTTACAGTCAGGGCCAGGGGCCCCTGGGCACATCCTTTTTCCATTTTCCCTGGGAAAGAAAACTCAGCAGTCCAGGTTCCTGATGTCAGTTTGTAGGGCTGCCTTGGGTCTATCAGGGCAGCACAAGTTTGAGGTGGGGACAACTTCAGTGTGGGCCCCATTCTTCGATATAAGGATTTTTTGCAGTCAGGGCCAGGGGCCCCTGGGCACATCCTTTGGCCATTTTCCCTGGGAAAGAAAACTCAGCAGTCCAGGTTCCTGATGTCAGTTTGTAGGGCTCCCTTGGGTCTATCAGGCAAGCACAATTTTGAGGTGGGGACAACTTCGATGTGGGGTCCATCCTTCGATATAAGGATTCTTTGCAGTGAGGCCCCAGCCCAGGGCCAGGGGCCCCTGGGCACATCCTTTTTCCATTTTCCCTGGGAAAGAAAACTCAGCAGTCCAGGTTCCTGATGTCTGTTTGTAGAGCTCCCTTGGCTCTATCAGGGCAGCACAAGTTTGAGGTGGGGACAACTTCGGTGTGGGGTGCATCCTTCGATATAAGGATTTTTTGCAGTCAGGGCCAGGGGCCCCTGGGCACATCCTTTTTCCATTTTCCCTGGGAAAGAAAACTCAGCAGTCCAGGTTCCTGATGTCAGTTTGTAGGGCTCCCTTGGGTCTATCAGGGCAGCACAAGTTTGAGGTGGGGACAACTTCGGTGTGGGGTCCATCCTTCGATATAAGGATTCTTTGCAGTCAGGCCCCAGCCCAGGGCCAGGGGCCCCTGTGCACATCCTTTTTCCATTTTCCCTGGGAAAGAAAACTCAGCAGTCCAGGTTCCTGATGTCAGTTTGTAGGGCTCCCTTGGGTCTATCAGGGCAGCACAAGTTTGAGGTGGGGACAACTTTGGTGTGGGGTCCATCCTTCGATATAAGAATTTTTTGCAGTCAGGGCCAGGGGCCCCTGGGCACATCCTTTTTCCATTTTCCCTGGGAAAGAAAACTCAGCAGTCCAGGTTCCTGATGTCAGTTTGTAGGACTTCCTTGGGTGTATCAGGGCAGCACAAGTTTGAGGTGGGGACAACTTCGGTGTGGGGTGCATCCTTCGATACAAAGATTTTTTACAGTCAGGGCCAGGGGCCCCTGGGCACATCCTTTTTCCATTTTCCCTGGGAAAGAAAACTCAGCAGTCCAGGTTCCTGATGTCAGTTTGTAGGGCTCCCTTGGGTCTATCAGGGCAGCACAATTTTGAGGTGGGGACAACTTCGCTGTGGGGTCCATCCTTCGATATAAGGATTTTTTGCATTGAGGCCCAGACCAGGGCCAGGGGCCCCTGTGCACATCCTTTTTCCATTTTCCCTGGGAAAGAAAACTCAGCAGTCCAGGTTCCTGATGTCAGTTTGTAGGGCTCCCTTGGGTCTATCAGGGCAGCACAAGTTTGAGGTGGGGACAACTTTGGTGTGGGGTCCATCCTTCGATATAAGGATTTTTTGCAGTCAGGGCCAGGGGCCCCTGGGCACATCCTTTTTCCATTTTCCCTGGGAAAGAAAACTCAGCAGTCCAGGTTCCTGATGTCAGTTTGTAGAGCTCCCTTGTCTCTATCAGGGCAGCACAAGTTTGAGGTGGGGACAACTTCGGTGTAGGGTCCATCCTTCGAAATAAGGATTTTTTGCAGTTAGGCCCCAGCCCACGGCCAGGGGCCCCAGGGCACATCCTTTTTCCATTTTCCCTGGGAAACAAAACTCAGCAGTCCAGGTTCCTGATGTCAGTTTGTAGGGCTCCCTTGGGTCTATCAGGGCAGCACAAGTTTGAGGTGGGGACAACTTTGGTGTGGGGTCCATTCTTCGATATAAGGATTTTTTGCAGTCAGGGCTAGGGGCCCCTGGGCACATCCTTTTTCCATTTTCCCTGGGAAAGAAAACTCAGCAGTCCCGGTTCCTGATGTCAGTTTGTAGGGCTCCCTTGGGTCTATCAGGGCAGCACAAGTTTGAGATGGGGACAACTTCGGTGTGGGGTCCATCCTTCGATATAAGGATTTTTTGCAGTGAGGCCCAGCCCAGGGCCAGGAGCCCCTGGGCACATCCTATTTCATTATCCCTGGGAAAGAAAAGTCAGCAGTCCAGGTTCCTGATGTCAGTTTGTAGGGCTCCCTTGGGTCTATCAGGGCAGCACAAGTTTGAGGTGGGGACAACTTCGGTGTGGGCTCCATCCTTCGATATAAGGATTTTTTGCAGTCAGGGCCAGGGGCCCCTGGGCACATCCTTTTTCCATTTTCCCTGGGAAAGAAAACTCAGCAGTCCAGGTTCCTGATGTCAGTTTGTAGGACTTCCTTGGGTGTATCAGGGCAGCACAAGTTTGAGGTGGGGACAACTTCGGTGTGGGGTGCATCCTTCGATACAAAGATTTTTTACAGTCAGGGCCAGGGGCCCCTGGGCACATCCTTTTTCCATTTTCCCTGGGAAAGAAAACTCAGCAGTCCAGGTTCCTGATGTCAGTTTGTAGGGCTCCCTTGGGTCTATCAGGGCAGCACAATTTTGAGGTGGGGACAACTTCGCTGTGGGGTCCATCCTTCGATATAAGGATTTTTTGCATTGAGGCCCAGCCCAGGGCCAGGGGCCCTTGTGCACATCCTTTTTCCATTTTCCCTGGGAAGGAAAACTCAGCAGTCCAGGTTCCTGATGTCAGTTTGTAGGGCTCCCTTGGGTCTATCAGGGCAGCACAAGTTTGAGGTGGGGACAACTTCGGTGTGGGGTCCATCCTTCGATATAAGGATTCTTTGCAGTCAGGCCCCAGCCCAGGGCCAGGGTCCCCTGTGCACATCCTTTTTCCATTTTCCCTGGGAAAGAAAACTCAGCAGTCCAGGTTCCTGATGTCAGTTTGTAGGGCTCCCTTGGGTCTATCAGGGCAGCACAAGTTTGAGGTGGGGACAACTTTGGTGTGGGGTCCATCCTTCGATATAAGGATTTTTTGCAGTCAGGGCCAGGGGCCCGTGGGCACATCCTTTTTCCATTTTCCCTGGGAAAGAAAACTCAGCAGTCCAGGTTCCTGATGTCAGTTTGTAGAGCTCCCTTGTCTCTATCAGGGCAGCACAAGTTTGAGGTGGGGACAACTTCGGTGTAGGGTCCATCCTTCGATATAAGGATTTTTTGCAGTGAGGCCCAGCCCAGGGCCAGGAGCCCCTGGGCACATCCTATTTCATTATCCCTGGGAAAGAAAAGTCAGCAGTCCAGGTTCCTGATGTCAGTTTGTAGGGCTCCCTTGGGTCTATCAGGGCAGCACAAGTTTGAGGTGGGGACAACTTCGGTGTGGGCTCCATCCTTCGATATAAGGATTTTTTGCAGTCAGGGCCAGGGGCCCCTGGGCACATCCTTTTTCCATTTTCCCTGGGAAAGAAAACTCAGCAGTCCAGGTTCCTGATGTCACTTTGTAGGGCTCCCTTGGGTCTATCAGGGCAGCACAAGTTTGAGGTGGGGACAACTTCGGTGTGGGGTCCATCCTTCGATATAAGGATTTTTTGCAGTGAGGTCCTTGTCCAGGGCCAGGGGCCCCTGTGCACATCCTTTTTCCATTTTCACTGGGAAAGAAAACTCAGCAGTCCAGGTTCCTGATGTCAGTTTGTAGGGCTCCCTTGGGTCTATCAGGCAAGCACAAGTTTGAGGTGGGGACAACTTTGGTGTGGGGTCCATCCTTCGATATAAGGATTTTTTGCAGTCAGGGCCAGGGGCCCCTGGGCACATCCTTTTTCCATTTTCCCTGGGAAAGAAAACTCAGCAGTCCAGGTTCCTGATGTCAGTTTGTAGGGCTTCCTTGGGTGTATCAGGGCAGCACAAGTTTGAGGTGGGGACAACTTCGGTGTGGGGTGCATCCTTCGATACAAAGATTTTTTACAGTCAGGGCCAGGGGCCCCTGGGCACATCCTTTTTCCATTTTCCCTGGGAAAGAAAACTCAGCAGTCCAGGTTCCTTATGTCAGTTTGTAGGGCTCCCTTGGGTCTATCAGGGCAGCACAAGTTTGAGGTGGGGACAACTTTGGTGTGGGGTCCATCCTTCGATATAAGGATTTTTTGCATTGAGGCCCAGCCCAGGGCCAGGGGCCCCTGTGCACATCCTTTTTCCATTTTCCCTGGGAAGGAAAACTCAGCAGTCCAGGTTCCTGATGTCAGTTTGTAGGGCTCCCTTGGGTCTATCAGGGCAGCACAAGTTTGAGGTGGGGACAACTTCGGTGTGGGGTCCATCCTTCGATATAAGGATTCTTTGCAGTGAGGCCCCAGCCCAGGGCCAGGGTCCCCTGTGCACATCCTTTTTCCATTTTCCCTGGGAAAGAAAACTCAGCAGTCCAGGTTCCTGATGTCAGTTTGTAGGGCTCCCTTGGGTCTATTAGGGCAGCACAAGTTTGAGGTGGGGACAACTTTGGTGTGGGGTCCATCCTTCGATATAAGGATTTTTTGCAGTCAGGGCCAGGGGCCCCTGGGCACATCCTTTTTCCATTTTCCCTGGGAAAGAAAACTCAGCAGTCCAGGTTCCTGATGTCAGTTTGTAGAGCTCCCTTGTCTCTATCAGGGCAGCACAAGTTTGAGGTGGGGACAACTTCGGTGTAGGGTCCATCCTTCGAAATAAGGATTTTTTGCAGTTAGGCCCCAGCCCACGGCCAGGGGCCCCTGGGCACATCCTTTTTCCATTTTCCCTGGGAAACAAAACTCAGCAGTCCAGGTTCCTGATGTCAGTTTGTAGGGCTCCCTTGGGTGTATCAGGGCAGCACAAGTTTGAGGTGGGGACAACTTTGGTGTGGGGTCCATCCTTCGATATAAGGATTCTTTGCAGTCAGGGCCAGGGGCCCCTGGGCACATCCTTTTTCCATTTCCCCAGGGAAAGAAAACTCAGCAGTCCAGGTTCCTGATGTCAGTTTGTAGGGCTCCCTTGCGTCTATCAGGGCAGCACAAGTTTGAGGTGGGGACAAATTCGGTGTGGGCTCCATCCTTCGATATAAGGATTTTTTGCAGTCAGGGCCAGGGGCCCCTGGGCACATCCTTTTTCCATTTTCCCTGGGAAAGAAAACTCAGCAGTCCAGGTTCCTGATGTCAGTTTGTAGGGCTCCCTTGGGTCTATCAGGGCAGCACAAGTTTGAGGTGGGGACAACTTCGGTGTGGGGTCCATCCTTCGATATAAGGATTTTTTGCAGTCACGGCCAGGGAACCCTGGGCACATCCTTTTTCCATTTTCCCTGGGAAAGAAAACTCAGCAGTCCAGGTTCCTGATGTCAGTTAGTAGGGCTCCCTTGGGTCTATCAGGGCAGCACAAGTTTGAGGTGGGGACAACTTCGGTGTGGGGTCCATCCTTCAATATAAGGATTCTTTGCAGTCAGGGCCAGGGGCCCCTGGGCACATCCTTTTTCCATTTTCCCTGGGAAAGAAAACTCAGCAGTCCAGGTTCCTGATGTCAGTTTGTAGGGCTCCCTTGGGTCTATCAGGGCAGCACAAGTTTGAGGTGGGGACAACTTCGGTGTGGGGTCCATCCTTCGATATAAGGATTCTTTGCAGTGAGGCCCCAGCCCAGGGCCAGGGGCCCCTGGGCACATCCTTTTTCCATTTTCCCTGGGAAAGAAAACTCAGCAGTCCAGGTTCCTGATGTCAGTTTGTAGGGCTCCCTTGGGTCTATCAGGGCAGCACAAGTTTGAGGTGGGCACATCTTCGGTGTGGGGTCCATCCTTCGATATAAGGATTTTTGCAGTCAGGGCCAGGGGCCCCTGGGCACATCCTTTTTCCATTTCCCCAGGGAAAGAAAACTCAGCAGTCCAGGTTCCTGATGTCAGTTTGTAGGGCTCCCTTGCGTCTATCAGGGCAGCACAAGTTTGAGGTGGGGACAACTTCGGTGTGGGGTCCATCCTTCGATATAAGGATTTTTTGCAGTCAGGGCCAGGGGCCCCTGGGCACATCCTTTTTCCATTTTCCCTGGGAAAGAAAACTCAGCAGTCCAGGTTCCTGATGTCAGTTTGTAGGGCTCCCTTGGGTCTATCAGGGCAGCACAAGTTTGAGGTGGGGACAACTTCGGTGTGGGGTCCATCCTTCGATATAAGGATTTTTTGCAGTCAGGGCCAGGGGCCCCTGGGCACAGCCTTTTTCCATTTTCCCTGGGAAAGAAAACTCAGCAGTCCAGGTTCCTGATGTCAGTTTGTAGGGCTCCCTTGGGTCTATCAGGGCAGCACAAGTTTGAGGTGGGGACAACTTCGGTGTGGGGTCCATCCTTCGATATAAGGATTTTTTGCAGTCAGGGCCAGGGGCCCCTGGGCACATCCTTTTTCCATTTTCCCTGGGAAAGAAAACTCAGTAGTCCAGGTTCCTGATGTCAGTTTGTAGGGCTCCCTTGGGTGTATCAGGGCAGCACAAGTTTGAGGTGGGGACAAATTCGGTGTGGGGTCCATGCTTCGATATAAGGATTTTTTGCTGTCAGGGCCAGGGGCCGAGTGCCAGGGGCCCCTGGGCACATCCTTTTTCCATTTTCCCTGGGAAAGAAAACTCAGCAGTCCAGGTTCCTGATGTCAGTTTGTAGGGCTCCCTTGGGTCTATCAGGGCAGCACAAGTTTGAGGTGGGGACAACTTTGGTGTGGGGTCCATCCTTCGATATAAGGATTTTTTGCAGTCAGGGCCAGGGGCCCCTGGGCACATCCTTTTTCCATTTTCCCTGGGAAAGAAAACTCAGCAGTCCAGGTTCCTGATGTCAGTTTGTAGGGCTCCCTTGGGTCTATCAGGGCAGCACAAGTTTGAGGTGGGGACAACTTCAGTGTGGGGTCCATCCTTCGATATAAGGATTTTTTGCAGTCAGGGCCAGAGGCCCCTGGGCACATCCTTTTTCCATTTTCCCTGGGAAAGAAAACTCAGCAGTCCAGGTTCCTGATGTCAGTTTGTAGGGCTCCCTTGGGTCTATCAGGGCAGCACAAGTGTGAGGTGGGGACAACTTCGGTGTGGGGTCCATCCTTCGCTATATGGATTTTTGTAGTGAGGCCCCAGCCCACGGCCAGAGGCCCCTGGGCACATCCTTTTTCCATTTTCCCTGGGAAAGAAAACTCAGCAGTCCAGGTTCCTGATGTCAGTTTGTAGGGCTCCCTTGGGTCTATCAGGGCAGCACAAGTTTGAGGTGGGGACAAATTCGGTGTGGGCTCCATCCTTCGATATAAGGATTTTTTGCAGTCAGGGCATGGGGCCCCTGGGCACATCCTTTTTCCAGTTTCCCTGGGAAAGAAAACTCAGCAGTCCAGGTTCCTGATGTCAGTTTGTAGGGCTCCCTTGGGTCTATCAGGGCAGCACAAGTTTGAGGTGGGGACAACTTCGGTGTGGGGTCCATCCTTCGATATAAGGATTCTTTGCAGTAAGGCCCCAGCCCAGCGCCAGGGGCCCCTGGGCACATCCTTTTTCCATTTTCCCTGGGAAAGAAACTCAGCAGTCCAGGTTCCTGATGTCAGTTTGTAGGGCTCCCTTGGGTGTATCAGGGCAGCCCAAGTTTGAGGTGGGGACAAATTCGGTGTGGGGTCCATCCTTCGATATAAGGATTTTTTGCAGTCAGGGCCAGGGGCCCCTGGGCACATCCTTTTTCCATTTTCCCTGGGAAAGAAAACTCAGCAGTCCAGGTTCCTGATGTCAGTTTGTAGGGCTCCCTTGGGTCTATCAGGGCAGCACAAGTTTGAGGTGGGGACAACTTCGGTGTGGGGTCCATCCTTCGATATAAGTATTTTTTGCAGTCAGGGCCAGGGGCCCCTGGGCACATCCTTTTTCCATTTTCCCTGGGAAAGAAAACTCAGCAGTCCAGGTTCCTGATGTCAGTTTGTAGGGCTCCCTTGGGTCTATCAGGGCAGCACAAGTTTGAGGTGGGGACAACTTCGGTGTGGGGTCCATCCTTCGATATAAGGATTCTTTGCAATGAGGCCCCAGCCCAGGTCCAGGGACCCCTGGGCACAACCTTTTTCCATTTTCCCTGGGAAAGAAAACTCAGCAGTCCAAGTTCCTGATGTCAGTTTGTAGGGCTCCCTTGGGTCTATCAGGGCAGCACAAGTTTGAGGTGGGGACAACTTCGGTGTGGGCTCCATCCTTCGATATAAGGATTTTTTGCAGTCAGGGCCAGGGGCCCCTGGGCACATCCTTTTTCCATTTTCCCTGGGAAAGAAAACTCAGCAGTCCAGGTTCCTGATGTCAGTTTGTAGGGCTCCCTTGGGTGTATCAGGGCAGCACAATTTTGAGGTGGGGACAACTTTGGTGTGGGGTCCATCCTTCGATATAAGGATTTTTTGCAGTCAGGGCCAGGGGCCCCTGGGCACATCCTTTTTCCATTTTCCCTGGGAAAGAAAACTCAGCAGTCCAGGTTCCTGATGTCAGTTTGTAGGGCTCCCTTGGGTCTATCAGGGCAGCACAAGTTTGAGGTGGGGACAACTTCAGTGTGGGGTCCATCCTTCGATATAAGGATTTTTTGCAGTCAGGGCCAGAGGCCCCTGGGCACATCCTTTTTCCATTTTCCCTGGGAAAGAAAACTCAGCAGTCCAGGTTCCTGATGTCAGTTTGTAGGGCTCCCTTGGGTCTATCAGGGCAGCACAAGTTTGAGGTGGGGACAACTTCGGTGTGGGGTCCATCCTTCGATATAAGGATTTTTTGCAGTCAGGGCCAGGGGCCCCTGGGCACATCCTTTTTCCATTTTCCCTGGGAAAGAAAACTCAGCAGTCCAGGTTCCTGATGTCAGTTTGTAGGGCTCCCTTGGGTCTATCAGGGCAGCACAAGTTTGAGGTGTGGAGAACTTCGGTGTGGGGTCCATCCTTCGATATAAGGATTCTTTGCAGTGAGGCCCCAGCCCAGGGCCAGGGGACCCTGGGCACATCCTTTTTCCATTTTCCCTGGGAAAGAAAACTCAGCAGTCCAAGTTCCTGATGTCAGTTTTTAGGGATCCCTGGGGTGTGAGGTGGGGACAACTTCGGTGTGGGGTCCATCCTTCGATATAAGGATTTTTAGAGTCAGGGCCAGGGGCCGCTGGGCACATCCTTTTTCCATTTCCCCAGGGAAAGAAAACTCAGCAGTCCAGGTTCCTGATGTCAGTTTGTAGGGCTCCCTTGCGTCTATCAGGGCAGCACAAGTTTGAGGTGGGGACAAATTCGGTGTGGGCTCCATCCTTCGATATAAGGATTTTTTGCAGTCAGGGCCAGGGGCCCCTGGGCACATCCTTTTTCCATTTTCCCTGGGAAAGAAAACTCAGCAGTCCAGGTTCCTGATGTCAGTTTGTAGGGCTCCCTTGGGTCTATCAGGGCAGCACAAGTTTGAGGTGGGGACAACTTCGGTGTGGGGTCCATCCTTCGATATAAGGATTTTTTGCAGTCAGGGCCAGGGGCCCCTGGGCACATCCTTTTTCCATTTTCCCTGGGAAAGAAAACTCAGCAGTCCAGGTTCCTGATGTCAGTTTGTAGCGTTCCCTTGGGTCTATCAGGGCAGCACAAGTTTGAGGTGGGGAAAACTTCGGTGTGGGGTCCATCCTTTGATATATGGATTTTTGCAGTCAGGGACAGGGGCCCCTGGGCACATCCTTTTTCCATTTTCCCTGGGAAAGAAAACTCAGCAGTCCAGGTTCCTGATGTCAGTTTGTAGGGCTCCCTTGGGTCTATCAGGGCAGCACAAGTTTGAGGTGGGGACAACTTCGGTGTGGGGTCCATCCTTCGATATAAGGATTTTTTGCAGTCAGGGCCAGGGGCCCCTGGGCACATCCTTTTTCCATTTTCCCTGGGAAAGAAAACTCAGCAGTCCAGGTTCCTGATGTCAGTTTGTAGGGCTCCCTTGGGTCTATCAGGGCAGCACAAGTTTGAGGTGGGGACAACTTCGGTGTGGGGTCCATCCTTCGATATAAGGATTTTTTGCAGTCAGGGCCAGGGGCCCCTGGGCACATCCTTTTTCCATTTTCCCTGGGAAAGAAAACTCAGGAGTCCAAGTTCCTGATGTCAGTTTTTAGGGATCCCTGGGGTGTATCAGGGCAGCACAAGTGTGAGGTGGGGACAACTTCGGTGTGGGGTCCATCCTTCGATATAAGGATTTTTTTGTAGTGGGGCCCCAGCCCAGGGCCAGAGGCCCCTGGGCACATCCTTTTTCCATTTTCCCTGGGAAAGAAAACTCAGCAGTCCAGGTTCCTGATGTCAGTTTGTAGAGCTCCCTTGGGTCTATCAGGGCAGCACAAGTTTGAGGTGGGGACAACTTCGGTGTGGGGTCCGTCCTTCAATATAAGGATTTTTTGCAGTCAGGGCCAGGGGCCTCTGGGCACATCCTTTTTCCATTTTCCCTGGGAAAGAAAACTCAGCAGTCCAGGTTCCTGATGTCAGTTTGTAGGGTTCCCTTGGGTCTATCAGGGCAGCACAAGTTTGAGGTGGGGACAAATTCGGTGTGAGGTCCATCCTTCGATATAAGGATTCTTTGCAGTCAGGCCCCAGCCCAGGGCCAGGGGCCCCTGGGCACATCCTTTTTCCATTTTCCCTGGGAAAGAAAACTCAGCAGTCCAGGTTCCTGATGTCAGTTTGTAGGGCTCCCTTGGGTCTATCAGGGCAGCACAAGTTTGAGGTGGGCACATATTCGGTGTGGGGTCCATCCTTCGATATAAGGATTTTTGCAGTCAGGGCCAGGGGCCCCTGTGCACATCCTTTTTCCATTTCCCCAGGGAAAGAAAACTCAGCAGTCCAGGTTCCTGATGTCAGTTTGTAGGGCTCCCTTGGGTGTATCACGGCAGCACAAGTTTGAGGTGGGGACAAATTCGGTGTGGGCTCCATCCTTCGATATAAGGATTCTTTGCAGTGAGGCCCCAGCCCAGGTCCAGGGGCCCCTGGGCACACCCTTTTTCCATTTTCCCTGGGAAAGAAAACTCAGCAGTCCAGGTTCCTGATGTCAGTTTGTAGGGCTCCCTTGGGTCTATCAGGGCAGCACAAGTTTGAGGTGGGGACAACTTCGGTGTGGGGTCCATCCTTCGATATAAGGATTTTTTGCAGTCAGGGCCAGGGGCCCCTGGGCACATCCTTTTTCCATTTTCCCTGGGAAAGAAAACTCAGCAGTCCAGGTTCCTGATGTCAGTTTGTAGGGCTCCCTTGGGTCTATCAGGGCAGCACAAGTTTGAGGTGGGGACAACTTCGGTGTGGGGTCCATCCTTCGATATAAGGATTTTTTGCAGTCAGGGCCAGGGGCCCCTGGGCACATCCTTTTTCCATTTTCCCTGGGAAAGAAAACTCAGCAGTCCAGGTTCCTGATGTCAGTTTGTAGGGCTCCCTTGGGTCTATCAGGGCAGCACAAGTTTGAGGTGGGGACAACTTCGGTGTGGGGTGCATCCTTCGATATAAGGATTTTTTGCAGCCAGGGCCAGGGGCCCCTGGGCACATCCTTTTTCCATTTTCCCTGGGAAAGAAAACTCAGCAGTCCAGGTTCCTGATGTCAGTTTGTAGGGCTCCCTTGGGTCTATCAGGGCAGCACAAGTTTGAGGTGGGGACAACTTCGGTGTGGGGTCCATCCTTCGATATAAGGATTTTTTGCTGTCAGGGCCAGGGGCCGAGTGCCAGGGGCCCCTGGGCACATCCTTTTTCCATTTTCCCTGGGAAAGAAAACTCAGCAGTCCAGGTTCCTGATGTCAGTTTGTAGGGCTCCCTTGGGTCTATCAGGGCAGCACAAGTTTGAGGTGGGGACAACTTCGGTCTGGGGTCCATCCTTCGATATAAGGATTTTTTGCAGTCAGGGCCAGGGGCCCCTGGGCACATCCTTTTTCCATTTTCCCTGGGAAAGAAAACTCAGGAGTCCAAGTTCCTGATGTCAGTTTTTAGGGATCCCTGGGGTGTATCAGGGCAGCACAAGTGTGAGGTGGGGACAACTTCGGTGTGGGGTCCATCCTTCGATATAAGGATTTTTTTGTAGTGGGGCCCCAGCCCAGGGCCAGAGGCCCCTGGGCACATCCTTTTTCCATTTTCCCTGGGAAAGAAAACTCAGCAGTCCAGGTTCCTGATGTCAGTTTGTAGAGCTCCCTTGGGTCTATCAGGGCAGCACAAGTTTGAGGTGGGGACAACTTCGGTGTGGGGTCCGTCCTTCAATATAAGGATTTTTTGCAGTCAGGGCCAGGGGCCTCTGGGCACATCCTTTTTCCATTTTCCCTGGGAAAGAAAACTCAGCAGTCCAGGTTCCTGATGTCAGTTTGTAGGGTTCCCTTGGGTCTATCAGGGCAGCACAAGTTTGAGGTGGGGACAAATTCGGTGTGAGGTCCATCCTTCGATATAAGGATTCTTTGCAGTCAGGCCCCAGCCCAGGGCCAGGGGCCCCTGGGCACATCCTTTTTCCATTTTCCCTGGGAAAGAAAACTCAGCAGTCCAGGTTCCTGATGTCAGTTTGTAGGGCTCCCTTGGGTCTATCAGGGCAGCACAAGTTTGAGGTGGGCACATATTCGGTGTGGGGTCCATCCTTCGATATAAGGATTTTTGCAGTCAGGGCCAGGGGCCCCTGTGCACATCCTTTTTCCATTTCCCCAGGGAAAGAAAACTCAGCAGTCCAGGTTCCTGATGTCAGTTTGTAGGGCTCCCTTGGGTGTATCACGGCAGCACAAGTTTGAGGTGGGGACAAATTCGGTGTGGGCTCCATCCTTCGATATAAGGATTCTTTGCAGTGAGGCCCCAGCCCAGGTCCAGGGGCCCCTGGGCACACCCTTTTTCCATTTTCCCTGGGAAAGAAAACTCAGCAGTCCAGGTTCCTGATGTCAGTTTGTAGGGCTCCCTTGGGTCTATCAGGGCAGCACAAGTTTGAGGTGGGGACAACTTCGGTGTGGGGTCCATCCTTCGATATAAGGATTTTTTGCAGTCAGGGCCAGGGGCCCCTGGGCACATCCTTTTTCCATTTTCCCTGGGAAAGAAAACTCAGCAGTCCAGGTTCCTGATGTCAGTTTGTAGGGCTCCCTTGGGTCTATCAGGGCAGCACAAGTTTGGGGTGGGGACAACTTTGGTGTGGGGTCCATCCTTCGATATAAGGATTTTTTGCAGTCAGGGCCAGGGGCCCCTGGGCACATCCTTTTTCCATTTTCCCTGGGAAAGAAAACTCAGCAGTCCAGGTTCCTGATGTCAGTTTGTAGGGCTCCCTTGGGTCTATCAGGGCAGCACAAGTTTGAGGTGGGGACAACTTCAGTGTGGGGTCCATCCTTCGATATAAGGATTTTTTGCCGTCAGGGCCAGAGACCCCTGGGCACATCCTTTTTCCATTTTCCCTGGGAAAGAAAACTCAGCAGTCCAGGTTCCTGATGTCAGTTTGTAGGGTTCCCTTGGGTCTATCAGGGCAGCACAAGTGTGAGGTGGGGACAACTTCGGTGTGGGGTCCATCCTTCGCTATATGGATTTTTTTAGTGAGGCCCCAGCCCACGGCCAGAGTCCCCTGGGCACATCCTTTTTCCATTTTCCCTGGGAAAGAAAACTCAGCAGTCCAGGTTCCTGATGTCAGTTTGTAGGGCTCCCTTGGGTCTATCAGGGCAGCACAAGTTTGAGGTGGGGACAAATTCGGTGTGGGCTCCATCCTTCGATATAAGGATTTTTTGCAGTCAGGGCCAGGGGCCCCTGGGCACATCCTTTTTCCAGTTTCCCTGGGAAAGAAAAGTCAGCAGTCCAGGTTCCTGATGTCAG